>NW_028225179.1:149104163-149460443 GCF_052327205.1 Somniosus microcephalus
GGGAAGAGAGAGGCGCGCGACTCGGGGGGAAGAGAGCGCGCGCGACTGGGGGGGAAGAGAGCGCGCGACTGGGGGGGAAGAGAGAGCGCGCGACTGGGGGGGAAGAGAAGCGCGCGACTGGGGGGGAAGAGAGCGCGCGACTGGGGGGGAAGAGAGAGCGCGACTGGGGGGGAAGAGAGAGCGCGACTGGGGGGGAAGAGAGAGCGCGACTGGGGGGGGAAGAGAGAGCGCGACTGGGGGGGAAGAGAGTGCGCGACTGGGGGGGAAGAGAGCGCGTGACTGGGGGGGAAGAGGAGCGCGACTGGGGGGGAAGAGAGAGCGCGACTGGGGGGGAAGAGAGAGCGCGACGGGGGGGAAGAGAGAGCGCGACTGGGGGGGAAGAGAGAGCGTGACGGGGGGGGGAAGAGAGAGCGCGACTGGGGGGAAGAGAGAGCGCGACTGGGGGGGAAGAGAGAGCGCGACTGGGGGGGAAGAGAGAGCGCGACTGGGGGGGAAGAGAGAGCGCGACTGGGGGGGAAGAGAGAGCGCGACTGGGGGGGAAGAGAGAGCGCGACTGGGGGGGAAGAGAGCACGCGACTGGGGGGGAAGAGAGAGCGTGACTGGGGGGGAAGAGAGAGAGCGCGACTGGGGGGGAAGAGAGAGCGTGACGGGGGGAAGAGAGAGCGCGACTGGGGGGGAAGAGAGAGCACGACTGGGGGGGAGAGAGGACGAATGGGGTGGGAAGAGAGAGCACGACTGGGGGGGAAGAGAGAGCGTGACTGGGGGGGAAGAGAGAGCGCGACTGGGGGGGAAGAGAGCAGCGCGACTGGGGGGGAAGAGAGAGCGCGACTGGGGGGGAAGAGAGAGCGCGACTGGGGGGGAAGAGAGAGCGCGACTGGGGGGGAAGAGAGAGCGCGACTGGGGGGGAAGAGAGAGCGCGACTGGGGGGGAAGAGAGAGCGCGAGACTGGGGGGGAAGAGAGAGCGCGACTGGGGGGGAAGAGAGAGCGCGACTGGGGGGGAAGAGAGAGCGCGACTGGGGGGAAGAGAGAGCGCGACTGGGGGGGAAGAGAGAGCGTGACTCGGGGGGAAGAGAGAGCGTGACTGGGGGGGAAGAGAGAGCACGACTGGGGGGAAGAGAGAGCGCGACTGGGGGGGAAAAGAGAGCGCGACGGGGGGAAGAGAGAGCGCGACTGGGGGGGAAGAGAGAGAGCGACTGGGGGGGAAGAGAGAGCGCGACTGGGGGGAAGGGGGGGCTAGGGGGGTAGGGGGAGGGGGGAGGGGAACCGAGCCCCGCCCCACGCCCTCCCGAGCACCGGCTGGGCCTGCGCTGGAGCCAAGTCCCAGGAACGGGCATGAGCCGGCTTGAGGCTGTGAGAGAGGGCCGGGCCCAGTTGCCGGGGTTACCCTTCCCCCCCCCTCCCGCTCTCCCGAGCACCGGCCTCCCGAGCCCCACCCTCCCGAGCCCTGCCCTCCCGAGCCTCGGCCCCCCGCCCGAGCCGCGGTGGGGAAGGAGAGAGAGAGAGCCGCCGCTCCTCCAGTTGATGTGTTGCGGGCCGACCCCTGATGAGCACCCGATCAGCTGAGCCTGAGCCCCGCGGTGACCACAACTCACCTCCCGCTAGGCTCCCTCCCGCCCTGCCAGCCTTTACCAAAATGGCGGCGATGGCTACGCTCGGCCCCAGTCCCGCGCCGCCAGCCTTTACAAAGATGGCGGCGATTGCGGGGCAGGCCCAGCGGGAGGGGCGGTGCCTAGCTCGGGGGTTGCTGGGCAACAGAGGCCCAGGCATCCAGGCCTGCAAAAACGGTGAAAGGTAGGAAAATTATAGAGGTTAGAGAAAAGATTTACAAATTAATTAACTTTTTTTTAAAAACAATTTGTGTTTTAAAAAGCACCTTTTTTTTTTGCTGGAAATCTAGATTTGAAAATAAACACGCAGAAAGTGGGGAAAAAAAATAAACTTACGAATCAAGATGGCTGACACTCACCTCAGTTCAGAATGATAAGGCCCGCCCACACACTCACCGATTGGTCAACCGTCAGGTCACTGAACTGTAGGATTGGTCAATCGTCACGTCACCCAACTCTAGGATGGCCCGCCCGCACACGCAATGAACCCGCCCCCACTCGATGCTAATGAGCGGAATTTTGAAAGTTTTTTGGATACCGTCGGCACAATTTTTGTCCGACCAAAAAGTAAATACACCTGAGAGTCCCCTAATGATAAGCTTTCTTTTGATATAACATATGTGTAGGTACGCTCTATAACTTTTGATTGTATAGCCGGACAGACAGACAGACAGAGAGACAGACAGAGAGACAGAGAGACATACTGTTTTATATATATAGAGATGGTCTCCGTCTCCTAGATGGAGAAGTGAAATCCCTGTTCTATGCGGACGACCTGGTTCTGCTGTCTCCCACAGAACAGGGATTACAGCAACAACTAGACCTACTCGACAAATACTGCCAAAATTGGGCTCTAACAGTAAATCTAAAGAAAACCAACATCATGATTTTTCAAAAAAGGCCCAGATGTCAGGAAAACAAATACCAGTTTACCCTCAGTGATACCACTATAGGACACACTATGAGCTACACCTACCTTGGTCTAACTATTACAGCATCAGGGAGCTTCAGCATAGCAGTGAATGCACTAAAAGAAAAAGCCCGAAGAGCCCTATATGCAATAAAAAGAAAATTCTACAACATCCAAATCCCAATCAAAATCTGGCTCAAAATATTTGACAGCATAATCCTGCCCATTGCACTGTACGGTAGTGAAGTATGGGGCCCGCTAAATCACCAAAGCTACACTAAATGGGAAAAACATACAATAGAAGCCCTACATGCAGAATTCTGCCGAAGCATCCTTCGCACCCAAAGGAAAACGCCAACAAATGCATGCAGAGCCGAACTAGGCAGATACCCACTGATAATAAACATCCAAAAACGAGCACTAAACTTCCTAAATCACCTCAAATCTAGCTCCCCAGACACCCTTCATTTCAAAGCCTTTCAGACCCAAGAGCTAAACCCAGAAAAGAGTCCCCTGAGTCAGCTGCTACGGAAACTAAGTACTCAGCCGGACCCTGACCAGCCCCAGACCAACACAGCCGCCCAAACACCAATCCGAGTGAACCAAATCATTAAAAAATGCAAAGAAACCTACCTGGAACATTGGAACAAAATAACCGAAAGCCAAAGCAGATTAGAATGTTACCGGGCCCTAAAAAGAGAATATAAACTGGCAGACTACCTCACGACCATCAGAGACACAAAACAGAGACAGACCCTCACCAGGTACAGACTAAGCGACCACCAACTGGAAATTGAAAAAGGCAGATACAAGAAATCCTGGCAGCCTAGAGAGAATAGAATATGCGATCAATGTCTGGCTGGCGAGGTTGAAACAGAAATGCATTTCCTCCTAAAATGCGAAAAATTCAACACATCAAGAAACATATTATTCAACAAGCTAAGCCAAACAACCCCAGATTTCAAGGAATTGGATGATCTGTCAAAATTGAGATTAGTCCTAGGAGAAGGAGACAGACCATACCTTGGGGCCAAATATGTAACAACATGTCACAACCTGAGGACTGTTTAAAATTAAGACTGTTTAAAATTAATATTGAACGTACCAAATGAAGTACAAAGACTGTTTAAAATTAATATTGTTTAAAAGTAATATTGTATGTACCCAACAAATGTCAAATATAAGCTTTCTTTTGATATAACATATGTGTAGGTACGCTCTATAACTTTTGATTGTATAGCCGGACAGACAGACAGACAGAGAGACAGACAGAGAGACAGAGAGACATACTGTTTTATATATATAGAGAATAGATAAATGCAAATGGTTGCTATAAAATGTAAACATTCTAGTTTATGACACCCGAAAGGCACACAGAGATTGTGAGAGAGAGGCACACATACTGAAACTGATAGAGAGAAAGGGCAGACAAAGCACCTTTCCTCATTCTAGTTTGATTTTCTTTTTAAACAAGCAAGTTAAATTTTGAAAGCAATGCCTGTTAGAGGGAAATAGATAGATGGAAGATTAGGAGGGGAGCGTGCGAGAGAAATAGATTGTTGGTGAAGCCATATGTTGCGTCTCACCATCAGCCCTTGGGGGAAGACAGTGGGACTGAGGGGAGTTGGTAGAGTTACGGGTAAGATGAGCGACAGTTGACAGAAGAGGGAAGGATGCAATGTTGAGTGGGTAATGCAAAGTATGAGTAGCAGTGGGAGTGAAGGGGAGGTAGGAAGTGGAAGGGTACTATGTAGGCAAAGGTATAAGTGATGCGATGCTAGCAAGGGATAAGAAAAGTAAGGATGGGAAGGGAGCCACTGAGAAAGACATTTTCCCTGCAATCCTACTGGAAAATTCAGCCTGTGGTCATCAGCAGCACCTCTCCCTGTGGTAACATGCCTCGCCACACACCACCCCTCATGCAAAGGAAAAGAAGGAAAAATCATAGAGAAAAAAAGAGAAAGAATCAGTCCAAAGATATGCGGGTTAGGTTGATTGGCCATGATAAAAATTGGCCCTTAGTGTTAGGGGGGATTAAATACGTGGGGTTACGGGGTTACGGGGATAGGGCTTGGGTGGGATGGCTGTCGGTGTAGGGACCGGGTGCTAGGGCTTGGATGATCAGCCATGATCTCGTTGAATGGCGGAGCAGGCTCGAAGGGCCGAATGGCCTACTCCTGCTCCTATCTTCTATGTTTCTATGTCTATGTTTCTATGTAAGAGTTAGAGGGTGAGAAGAAGAAGAGTGGAAGGAGAAAAACAGCAGTATAAGACGAGTGACATGGAACGAAATAGCAGCATGAAGACAGCAGAGACAGTTGAGAGAGGGGATCATATGCTCTGATGTAACCAGGGTATCGACCAGCTGGATAACGTGTAGAAATGGAATGGGTATAAGCTGAGGAAAATTGCACGGCCCCTTAATAGAAACCATTGCAGTTTCCTTCCCCTCCACTGCAGTAACTGATATTTAACATACTGCCGTGACATGGTAGAAAGTAGCATAACATTTGCTTTATAAATTAAATCGTTCAACTTTCATTGCTCATTAACTTGTTTCTTCACTTTTTCTGGTCTGTTATTTGAAACAATTCCTCCAGTGGATTGCATCCAGGTGCTTTATAGCATAAATACAATCCATTTATATCGCGCACCAATTTATCGATATTAAAGCTACAATCATGCAACTCAACCTTCTGATGAGCTGCTTCGAATTATAACGAATCAATTAAGCAGAGCCGTTCTGGGTTTTATTTGATGCTTGCAACTTCGCTAAGGTTAACTCACATTCCTTAGGTGTCAACAGTTCATAAACTAAAATTGTCTACTTTTTATTAACAGAATATTGAGTTTGATCTCAAAAGGAGCAACTGTTATTATTATCTTCACATCAAGTATCTATAACAAGTGGGGAAAAGAACGGAATAGAAGTTAACTGCAAATATTTTCAGATGCAAATATGAATGTCACTCCAGCACCGAGTTGGTTCAGACTGTTGAACATTTCAGGCGATTGGATTCTCCATCAGGGGGATCTTCAGCTGAAAGAGAGGAATTGGTTCAATAGCACACTCAGAACAAGCTCATTGATGGCACTAAAATTATAATTTAGAACATTTGTATGTAGATGTAATGAACTAAGACTGTCACAAATGAGTAGGACCACTAAACTCTCCATTGACATGTGATAAAGCTGTTAAAAAGCATATGGGATCCTTAGTTTTATAAACAAGGACGTTATGGTCAAACCTTTATAAATCACTGATTAGTTCTTAGCTGGAGTATTGTGCCCAATTCTGGGCACCACACTTTAGGCCTTAGGGAGGATGCAGAAGAGACTTACCAGAATGGTACCAGGGATGAGGGAAATCAGTTACGTGGAGAGATTAGAGAAGTTGGGATTGTTCTCCTTAGAGCAAAGATGGTTACGGGGCAATTTAATAGACGTGTTCAAAATTATGAGGGATTGTCATAGGGAGAAACTGTTGCCACTGGCAAGAGGTTCGGTAACCAGAGGACCCAGAGTCCCACGCAGGGTAAGGGGGGAGTTTAAAATCCCGGCCATAGTATCGCTAGTACCTAATAGTCAGTTGCCTGATGTGACATTTCGCCAACTCCAGCCCAGCAATATTTACAAGATCGAAACAATTTAGAAAATCGAAACCCACCGGCTTCAGGAATTTACCTTATTTGAAACCATTTCTCGATTGGAAAAGTAAGGGACTCGTGTCCGACTACACACACGTAAGTAAGCGTGCGATCCACGTCGGACAGGGGGATGGTCATCTGACTGACCGTACTGTACATCCCACTCGTGTCCTGCACCACCGGGAAACTTGTCACTCTGCCCAGCTCTTGCAAACCCCGCTCAGTTCTCCAGGTCAGGTAAATATCAGCCGGGTAAAAACCTGACACAAAGCAGGCCAGTGTCACTGTTTGTTCCAGCCTCGAGTCGTCTGACTGGAGCTTGATGGGCGTTATCGTCGGCTGGTGAAACGCAAGTTCTAATAGAAAAATAAATAAAACACTTAATCAATGGATGTCGTCCATTCAGGGGCTCGCAGCCATCAAGGTTACTTTAGAATTCAAGGCGCAACTCTTATTGACAGACTGGACTCCTTATGACCATGAACACCAATACAGCAATCCATTAGAGTTCCAACTGAAACATGGGGTAGAACGGGTGCTCCAGTACCGACCGACCAGTATACAGCCCCGCCGGTATTGAATTCCATTGACTGCAGTGGAAATGAATATCAGGCTGGGTGTATAACAGTTGAGCAATGCACGAATATCAGGCGGGGTGTATAACAGGTGATCACTGTACGAATATCAGTCGGGGTGTATAACAGGTGATCAAAGCCTGAATATCAGGCGGGGTGTATAACAGGTGATCAATGTACGAATATCAGGCGGGGTGTGTAACAGGTGATCAATATATGAATATCAGGCGGGTTGTATAACAGGTGATCAATGCACGAATATCAGGCGGGGTGTATAACAGGTGATCAATGTACGAATATCGGGCGGGGTGTATAACAGGTGATCAATGCTTCACTATCAGGCGGAGTGTATAACAGGTGATCAATGTACGAATATCAGGCGGGGTGTATAACAGGTGATCAATGTATGAATATCAGGTGGGGTGTATAACATGTGATCAATGTATGAATATCAGGCGGGGTGTATAACAGGTGATCAATGTATGAATATCAGGCGGGGTGTATAACAAGTGACCAATGTACGAATATCAGGTGGAGTGTGTAACAGGTGATCAATGTATGAATATCAGGCGGGGTGTATAACAGGTGATCAATGCAGGAATATCGGGCGGGGTGTATAACAGGTGATCAATGCATGAATATTGGGCGGGTTGTATAACAGGTGATCAATGCCCGAATATCAGGCGGGGTGTGTAAAAGGTGATCAATGTATGAATATCAGGTGGGGTGTATAACAGGTGATCAATGCATGAATATCAGGCGGGGTGTATAACAGGTGATCAATGCATGAATATCAGGCGGGGTGTATAACAGGTCATCAATGTTCGATTCTCAGGCGGTGTGTATAACAGGTGATCAACGCATGAATATCAGGCGGGTTGTATAACAGGTGATCAATGCACAAATATCAGGCGGGGTGTATAACAGGTGATCAATGAACGAATATCAGGCGGGGTGTATAACAGGTGATCAATGCACGAATATCAGGCGGGGTGTATAACAGGTGATAAATGCAGGAATATCAGGCGGGGTGTAGAACAGGTGATCAATGTAGGAATATTGGGCGGGGTGTATAACAGGTGATCAATGCATGAATATCATGCGGGGTGTATAAGAGTTGAACAATGCACGAATATCAGGCGGGGTGTATAACAGGTGATCAATGTACGAATATCAGGCAGGGTGTATAACAGGTGATCAATGTACGAATATCAGGCAGGGTGTATAACACGTTGTCAATGCAGGAATATCGGGGAGGGTGTATATCAGATGATCAATGTAGGAATATTGGGCGGGGTGTATAACAGGTGATCAATGCATGAATATTAGGCGGGGGGTATAACAGGTGATCAATGTACGAATATCAGGCGGGTGGTATAACAGGTGATCAATGTATGAATATTGTGGTGTATGTAACCTGTTCCACCTTAAGAGAACTACCTTAAGAGATGTACTACTTTCTCTTGGCTGCTGTATACTGTAATACCGGTGGTGACCACACCGGTATATAAGTGTTGTGTAGGGATTTGCTGGGCAGTTCAGCCCTGACCTCCGAATAGTAAAGACCTGTTAAAGTTATTCTTGTGGTCTGTGTCCAGTGATTTATAATAAGCTTAACTGGGACATACAGACTTAACAGTGGTGACGAGTCCGATCTTACCTTGCGGCAGTTTTACATCCAAGGCAGCTTCGTCCTCAGAACGGGCGTCAAGAAGAGGCATCCGCCCTCATCATCCTGCTGAGCACCATCGCACGGGAGGCATCGAGAACCCGGGTTAAAAAGAAAATTCTGACCACGAAGCCCTCCATCAGCGACAGGCAGTGATCATCCCTTCTACCACGGTGGTGGGTAAGCCGATCAGCAACACGAGCAGAAAGTCGGCCGCATTGACTGTGGAGTGGGGGAGGGAAAACAGAGGAAAAAGGGCGGAGAACTCGACCACGGCCGGTAAAAAGGGCCGGGCTGCAATCGAGGCCGAGAGGCGCAGCGACTGGGGCAGCTTAAGGCACGAGAGCCGCGGAGAACTCAAACGCAGCCGGTGTAAAGGACCGGGCTGCAAGGCAAAGCAGTGTCGGGGAATTGAGAACCGCTGGGGAGGCGAGAATGGCAGCAGCACGGCAATCGCCATTGCAACCAGCGGGGGAAGAAGGCAAACGCGGGAATCCACCATTGTAGTCGGCGGGGGAAGAAGACGAGCGCGGGAAAGACCGCCAAGCGCGGGAAGCCGCCATTTTAGTAGGCGGGGGAAGAAGACAAGCGCGGGAAGCCACCATTTTGAGAAAAAGAAAAATTTAAAAACTTGCAATGATGCCTAAACATGGGAACATTAATACCTTTGATAGCGATATCGAAGATTGGACCAAGTATGTAGAACGCATGGAAGTTTATTGTAAAGCAAATAAGGTACCAGATGATGAGAAAGCACTAACCTTATTAAGCTCAATGGGTGCGAAGACATACGGGCTATTGAAGCACCTTCTATCACCAAATAAACCGGCGGATCAGACTTTCGCGAATATTGTTACTGTCCTGAAAAATCATTTAAACCCCACGCCGCTGATGATAGCGGAACGATTTAAATTTTACAGAAGAACGCAGCTGAAAGACGAAAGCAACGCTGAATTTTTAATTGAACTGCGTAAGCTAGCAAAGCACTGTCAGTTTGGAACAGGACTAGCAGATGCGCTGAGAGATAAATGTGTGTGTGGATTGTTAAAAGAAGGAACACAAAAGCGACTGCTTGAGGAGAATGATCTTACGCTTGATAAAGCTGTCACTATTGCAGCATCGCACGAAGCCGCAGCGAGAGGCACGGCGGAAATGCAGCTACGGTCAACGGAACTCAGCACCAATCAAGTGGTCTTGGGTACAGTAAAATGTTATCGTTGTGGAAAGACAACGCACAATCAGAACCAGTGCTGGTTCAAAAATCAGGAATGCAGAAAATGTGGCAGGCTTGGTCACATAGCTAAAGTATGCCGGTCAGGAAAGAAGACCAGCAACAAAAAGTCACCGCAGGAAAAGTACAGAAAGGTACACAAGGTGACAGAGAACAGTTCGAACGAACAGAAGTCAGATTCAGACTCCAGCAGTAATGAACTGGGTAGTCTAAGAGTACACAATGTTGGTAAGGAAGCAGACCTCCAAACAATTTGGGTCACACTTCAGATAGCAGGAGTCCAAGTGAAGATGGAATTGGACACTGGATCGGCATTGACGGTCATGAATAAGCAAGATTACAAAAGGTTATTCCCACATATTCCCCTACGGGATACGGAGATTGTATTGAAAACATACACAGGGTAAAGAGTATACCCCATCGGGAAGATAGAGGTAAAGGTGGTCCACAAGGGCAAAGAAAGCCGAGGAATGGACTTATATGTGCTACCTGAGGGAGGTCCACCACTACTGGGACGGGAGTGGATTAGGAAAATAAATATGGACTGGCATTCCTTAAAAGCACTAACGGTAGATTCCGGTAAAAAAGATGTCAAACCTAAACGATTGTCCAGAATATTGGACGGTGCTAAAGAGGTGTTCCAACAGGGACTGGGAACACAGAGGAATTACGGCAAACATCAAGGTTGAAGAACATGCAAACCCGAAATTTTTCAAAGCCAGACCGGTACCTTATGCGATACGACCTGCTGTGGAAGCTGAGCTGGAAGGGCTAGAACATTCAGGAGTACTGTCTAAGGTAGACTGGAGTGAGTGGGCCATGCCCATTGTTCCCGTCATGAAGCGTTCATCGAGCAACAAGCCGGGGGAACCGGGGAAGGTTCGCATCTGTGGAGATTTCAAGATCACTATTAATCCGGTGCTTCACACGGTGCAGTATCCGCTTCCGCGGATTGAGGATATCTTCGCTTCGTTGTCTGGCGGGAAACACTTCACCAAGATAGACCTGGCGCAGGCGTACTTACAGATGGAAGTTGAGGAAGAGTCACGCCAGTATCTCACGATCAACACGCATAGAGGCTTGTACCGGTATAATAGACTGGTTTTTGGAGTGGCATCGGCTCCAGCAATTTGGCAGAGGGCCATGGAGCAGGTATTACAGGGAATTCCAGGCACACAATGTTACCTGGACGATATTTTGATTACAGGAGATGATGACGAGGAACACCTTGCAAATTTGGAACTGGTGCTCACCAGATTGAAAGAATATGGACTTCGAGTTAATCGCCAGAAATGTGAGTTCTTTCAGAAGCGGATCTCGTACTGTGGTCATGTCATTGACCAGGAGGGGCTTCATAAGTCTCCTGACAAGATCGAAGCTGTTGTGAAGGCTCCCGCTCTGGATAATGTATCCCAGTTGAGGTTGTTCCTAGGGTTGATTAACTATTACCATAAGTTGCTGCCAAATTTATCCACGGTGCTGCACCCGCTGAACGCTCTTTTGCAGAAGGGAGTACCATGGAAGTGGAGCGAGGACTGTAAGAGGGCCTTTCGCAAAAGCAAGGCATTGATCACCTCAGAGGAAGTGTTGGCTCACTTCAACCCAACGCTGCCTATTCGTTTGGCTTGTGATGCTTCTCCATATGGTATTGGGGCAGTACTATCACACAAGTTGCCAAATGGCCTGGAGAGGCCAGTCGCGTTCGCATCCAGATCATTGACCTCCGCTGAGCGCAACTATGCTCAGATAGATAGGGAGGCTCTCAGCCTTGTGTGGGGAGTAAAGAAGTTTAATCATTACCTGCAGGGCCAAAAGTTTACGCCTCTGACAGACCACCAGCCGTTGGTATCCATTTTTAACCCTAAGAAGGGTGTTTCAGTGATGACAGCACAGAGACTCCAGAGATGGTCCCTTTTCCTAGGGGCACATCAATATCAGATTGAATTCAAAAGGTACACAGCAGCATGGTAATGCTGATGGGCTGTCGCGCCTGCCACTACCTACAGAGGAGGAGGCACCGACGGTTGACCCTGTTGAGTTATTTCACTCGACCATCATCGAATGTTTACCAGTCACCAATGCAAGTATTGAAAGAGAAACCAGGAACGACCCGACACTGTCCCGGGTCTACGAAGTGACAGTGAAGGGATGGCCAGCGCATGGTGATCCACTGTTACCGGCATTCTCAGCAAGACGAGACCAGCTGTCCGTCTGTCAAGGAACATTGATGTATGGAACAAGGGTGATTATTCCTCCTAAGTTAAGAGAGAGAGTTCTAAAGGAACTGCATGAAGGTCATCTGGGGGGAGTCAAGATGAAAAGCCTTGCTAGGGCTTATGTGTGGTGTCCGGGTATCGACCAACAGATAGAGGATCTGACGAAAAGCTGCTCAGGGTGCCAAAAAGTGCAAAATGCACCTCCGATTGCACCGCTGCATCCATGGGAATGGCCTTCAACCCCATGGCAACGTGTACATATTGACTTTGCTGGTCCATTCATGGACTCCATGTTTTTAATTGCGGTGGACGCACATTCTAAATGGCCAGAAGTGATTAAGATGACTACCACTACCTCGGAAAAGACGATCGCGGTGCTAAGAACGATATTTGCAAGAAATGGATTGCCAGAACAAATATGTTCAGACAACGGACCGCAGTTCGTGTCAGAAGAATTCCAGAAATTCATGAAGAAGAATGGGGTGAAACATCATACCTCTGCCCCATATCATCCAGCTACAAACGGGTTGGCCGAGAGATTTGTACAAACGTTCAAAAAAGCAATAAAGGCCATGAGCGAAGATCAGATTCCACTACAACACAAGGTGGACAAATTCCTACTGGCATATCGAAACGCCACTCATGCAGTGACAAACCAAAGTCCTGCCATGATGTTCTATAACAGGAGGTTGCGGTCCAGGTTGGACTTGTTAAAATCAAATGTGCGGAGGGAAGTTGAAAACAAACAGTTCCAGCATATAAATAACAAGACCACTCGGAGTTTCGAAATAGGACAACCAGTGCTAGCCCGGGACTATAAAAACGAGAAATGGCAATCTGGAACAATTCGGGCCAGACAAGGACCCCTGATGTACACGGTAGATATTGGTGAAAATGTAATACGGCGTCATGCTGACCAACTGGTAGAATCGAGAACAAGGGTCGAACCTATGGTTACGGCAGAGACAACCGTGGAAGAAGTTAGTGAACCTGAAGCATCTACCTCAGAAGTGAATGTACCTGATGATGATGTCCAATCCATAAGAGACCAACTAGATGAGTCAACCCAGCAACGAGAATCAGAGACCCCTGAAAGGCGTTATCCAACTCGAATCAGGAGGCCTCCTCAGAGACTGAATCTTTGAACTGTTTTGCATGAAGTTGTATATATATATGTTATTATGTTATGTTAAATGGGGATATAACTGTTAAGCTAAAAAGGGAGGATTGTGGTGTATGTAACCTGTTCCACCTTAAGAGAACTACCTTAAGAGATGTACTAATTTCTCTTGGCTGCAGTATACTGTAATACCGGTGGTGACCACACCGGTATATAAGTGTTGTGTAGGGATTTGCTGGGCAGTTCAGCCCTGACCTCCGAATAGTAAAGACCTGTTAATGTTATTCTTGTGTTCTGTGTCCAGTGATTTATAATAAGCTTAACTGGGACACACAGACTTAACAAATATCAGTCGGGGTGTATAACATGTGATCAATGCACGAATATCAGTCGGGGTGTATAACATGTGATCAATGTATGAATATCAGTCGGGGTGTATAACAGGTCATCAATGTATGAATATCAGGAGGGATGTATAACACGTGATCAATGCACGAATATCAGGCGGGGTGTATAACAGGTGATCAATGTACGAATATCAGTCGGGGTGTATAACAATTGATCAATGTAGGAATATCAGGCAGTGTGTATAACAGGTGATCAATGCACGAATATCAGGCGGGGTGTATAACAGGTGATCAATGTATGAATATCAGGTGGGGTGTATAACAGGTGATCAATGCACGAATCTCAAGCGGGGTGTATAACAGGTGATCAATGCATGAATATCAGGCGATTTGTATAACAGGTGATCAATGCACGAATATCAGGCGGGGTGTATAACAGGTGATCAATCTATGAATAACAGGCGGGGTGTATAACAGGTGATCAATGCATGACTATCAGGCGGGGTGTATAACAGTTGATCAATGTACAAATGTCAGGCAGGGTGTAGAACATGTGATGAATGCACGAATATAAGGCGGGGTGTATAACAGGTGATCAATGCATGAATATAAGGTGATTTGTATAACAGGTGATCAATGCACGAATATCAGGCGGGGTGTATAACAGGTGATCAATGTAGGAATATCAGGCGGGGTGTGTAACAGGTGATCAATGTAGGAATATCGGGGAGGGTGTATATCAGGTGATCAATGTATGAATATCACGCGCGGTGTGTAACAGGTGATCAATGCATGAATATCAGGCGATTTGTGTAACAGGTGATCAATGCACGAATATCAGGCGGGGTGTGTAACAGGTGATCAATGCACGAATATCAGGCGGGGTGTATAACAGGTGATCAATCTATGAATATCAGGTGGGGTGTATAACAGGTGATCAATGTACGAATATCAGGTGGGGTGTATAACAGGTGATCAGTGAATGAATATCAGGCGGGATGTATAAAAGGTGATCAATGCACGAATATCAGGTGATTTGTAGAACAGGTGATCAATGTACGAATATCAGGCGGGGTGTATAACAGGTGATCAATGTACGAATATCAGGCGGTGTTTATAACAGTGATCAATGCACTAATATCAGGGGGGGTGTATAACAGGTGATCAATGGGCGAATATCAGGCGGGGTATATAACAGGTGATCAATGCATGAATATTAGGCGGGGTGTGTAACAGGTGATCAATGTACGAATATCAGGCGGGGTGTGTAACAGGTGATCAATGTATGAATATCGGGCGGGGTGTATAACAGGTGATCAATGTATGAATATCAGGCCGGGTGTATAACAGGTAATCAATATATGGATATCAGGCTGGGTGCGTAACAGGTGATCAATGTCCGAATATCAGGCGGGGTGATTAACAGGTGATCAATGGGCGAATATCAGGCGGGGTATATAACAGGTGATCAATGCATGAATATTAGGCGGGGTGTGTAACAGGTGATCAATGTACGAATATCAGGCGGGGTGTGTAACAGGTGATCAATGTATGAATATCGGGCGGGGTGTATAACAGGTGATCAATGTATGAATATCAGGCCGGGTGTATAACAGGTAATCAATATATGGATATCAGGCTGGGTGCGTAACAGGTGATCAATGTCCGAATATCAGGCGGGGTTTATAACAGGTGATCAATGTATGAATATCAGGCCGGATGTATAACAGGTGATCAATATATGAATATCAGGCGGGGTGTATAACAGGTGATCAATATATGAATATCAGTCGGGATGTATAACAGCAGATCAATGCACGAATATCAGGCGGGGTGTATAACAGGTGAACAATGCACGAATATCTAGCGGGGTGTATAACAGGTGATCAATGCACGAATATCAGGCAGTGTGTATAACAGGTGATCAATGTACGAATATCAGGCGAGGTGTATAACAGGTGATCAATGCACGATCAGGCAGGGTGTATAACAGGTGATCATTGGGCGAATATCAGGCAGGGTGTATAACAGGTGATCAATGCACGAATATCAGGCGGGGTGTGTAACAGGTGATCAATGTACGAATATCAGGCGGGGTTTATAACAGTGATCAATGCAGGAATATCATGCGGGGTGTGTAACAGGTGATCAATGTACGAATATCAGGCGGGGTTTATAACAGTGATCAATGCACGAATATCAGGCGGGGTGTATAACAGGTGATCAATGCACGAATATCAGACGGGGTGTATAACAGGTGATCAATGCACGAATATCAGGCGGGGTGTGTAACAGGTGATCAATGTATGAATATCAGGCGGGGTGTATAACAGGTGATCAATGCACGAATATCAGGCGGGGTGTGTAACAGGTGATCAATGTACGAATATCAGGCGGGGTTTATAACAGTGATCAATGCACGAATATCAGGCGGGGTGTATAACAGGGGATCAATGCACGAATATCAGGCGGGGTGCGTAACAGGTGATCAATCTCCGAATATCAGGCGGGGTTTATAACAGTGATCAATGCACGAATATCAGGCGGGGTGTATAACAGGTGATCAATGTACGAATATCAGGCGGGATGTAAACAGGTGATCAATGTACGAATATCAGTCGGGGTGTTTAACAGGTGATCAATGTAGGAATATCGGGCCTGGTGCATATAAGATCATCAATGTATGAATATCAGGCAGGGTGTATAACAGGTGATCATTGGGCGAATATCAGGCAGTGTGTATAAAAGGTGATCAATGTATGAATATCAGGCAGGGTGCATAACAGGTGATCATTGGGCGAATATCATGCGGGTTGTATAACAGGTGATCAATGCACGAATATCAGGCAGGGTGAATAACAGGTGATCAATGTACAAATATCAGGCGGGATGTATAACAGGTGATCAATGCACGAATATCAGGCAGGGTGTATAACAGGTGATCAATGTTTGAATATCAGGCCGGGTGTATAACAGGTGCTCAATGTACGAATATCAGGCCCGGTGTATAACAGGTGGTCAATATATGAATATCAGGTGGGGTGTATAACAGATGATGATCAATGTACGAATATCAGGCGGGGTGTATAACAGGTGATCAATGTATGAATATCAGGCCAGGTGTATAACAGGTAATCAATGCACGAATATCAGGCGGGGTATATAACAGGTGATCAATGTATGAATATCAGGCGGGGTGCATAGCAGCCGATCAATGCACGAATATCAGGCGGGGTTTATAAAAGTGATCAATGCACGAATACCAGGCAGGGTGTATAACAGGTGATCAATGGGCGAATATCAGGCGGGGTGTATAACAGGTGATCAATGTATGAATATCAGGCCGGGTGTATAACAGGTGATCAATGTATGAATATCAGGCCGGATGTAGAACAGGTGATCAATATATGAATATCAGGCGGGGTGTATAACAGGAGATCAATGCACGAATATCAGGCGGTGTGTATAACAGGTGATCAATGTACGAATATCAGGCGGGGTGCATAACAGGTGATCAATGCACGAACATCAGGCAGGGTGTATAACAGGTGATCAATGGGTGAATATCAGGTCGGGTGTATAACAGGTAATCAATGTATGAATATCAGGCGGGGTGTATCACAGGTGATCAATGGGCGAATATCATGCGGGGTGTATAACAGGTGATCAATGCACGAATATCAGGCGGGGTATATAACAGGTGATCAATGTACGAATATCAGGTGGGGTGTAGAACAGGTGATCAATGCACGAATATCAGGCAGGGTGTATAAAAGGTGATCAATGTATGAATATCAGGCCAGGTTTATAACAGGTGATCAATATATGAATATCAGGGGGGGTGTATAACAGGTGATCAATGTACGAATATCAGGCGAGGTGTATAACAGGTGATCAATGTATGAATATCAGGCCCGGTGTATAAGAGGTGGTCAATATATGAATATCAGGTGGGGTGTATAACAGATGATGATCAATGTATGAATATCAGGCCGGGTGTATAACAGGTGATCAATGTACGAATATCAGGCGGGGTGTATAACAGGTGATCAATGTATGAATATCAGGCCGGGTGTATAACAGGTAATCAATATATGGATATCAGGCTGGGTGCATAACAGGTGATCAATGTCCGAATATCAGGCGGGGTTTATAACAGGTGATCAATGTATGAATATCAGGCCGGAGGTATAACAGGTGATCAATATATGAATATCAGGCGGGGTGTATAACAGGTGATCAATATATGAATATCAGTCGGGGTGTATAACAGCAGATCAATGCACGAATATCAGGCGGGGTGTATAACAGGTGAACAATGCACGAATATCTAGCGGGGTGTATAACAGGTGATCAATGCACGAATATCAGGCAGTGTGTATAACAGGTGATCAATGTACGAATATCAGGCGAGGTGTATAACAGGTGATCAATGCACGATCAGGCAGGGTGTATAACAGGTGATCATTGGGCGAATATCAGGCAGGGTGTATAACAGGTGATCAATGTATGAATATCAGGCGGGGTGTATAACAGGTGATCAATGTATGAATATCAGGCAGGGTGTGTAACAGGTAATCAATGTATGAATATCAGGCGGGGTGTATAACAGGTGATCAATGCACGAATATCAGGCGGGGTGTGTAACAGGTGATCAATGTACGAATATCAGGCGGGGTTTATAACAGTGATCAATGCAGGAATATCAGGCGGGGTGTGTAACAGGTGATCAATGTACGAATATCAGGCGGGGTTTATAACAGTGATCAATGCACGAATATCAGGCGGGGTGTATAACAGGTGATCAATGCACGAATATCAGACGGGGTGTATAACAGGTGATCAATGTACGAATATCAGGCGGGGTTTATAACAGTGATCAATGCACGAATATCAGGCGGGATGTAAACAGGTGATCAATGTACGAATATCAGTCGGGGTGTTTAACAGGTGATCAATGTAGGAATATCGGGCCGGGTGCATATAAGATGATCAATGTATGAATATCAGGCAGGGTGTATAACAGGTGATCATTGGGCGAATATCAGGCAGTGTGTATAAAAGGTGATCAATGTATGAATATCAGGCAGGGTGCATAACAGGTGATCATTGGGCGAATATCATGCGGGTTGTATAACAGGTGATCAATGCACGAATATCAGGCAGGGTGAATAACAGGTGATCAATGTACAAATATCAGGCGGGATGTATAACAGGTGATCAATGCACGAATATCAGGCAGGGTGTATAACAGGTGATCAATGTTTGAATATCAGGCCGGGTGTATAACAGGTGCTCAATGTACGAATATCAGGCCCGGTGTATAACAGGTGGTCAATATATGAATATCAGGTGGGGTGTATAACAGATGATGATCAATGTACGAATATCAGGCGGGGTGTATAACAGGTGATCAATGTATGAATATCAGGCCAGGTGTATAACAGGTAATCAATGCACGAATATCAGGCGGGGTATATAACAGGTGATCAATGTATGAATATCAGGCGGGGTGCATAGCAGCCGATCAATGCACGAATATCAGGCGGGGTTTATAAAAGTGATCAATGCACGAATACCAGGCAGGGTGTATAACAGGTGATCAATGGGCGAATATCAGGCGGGGTGTATAACAGGTGATCAATGTATGAATATCAGGCCGGGTGTATAACAGGTGATCAATGTATGAATATCAGGCCGGATGTAGAACAGGTGATCAATATATGAATATCAGGCGGGGTGTATAACAGGAGATCAATGCACGAATATCAGGCGGTGTGTATAACAGGTGATCAATGTACGAATATCAGGCGGGGTGCATAACAGGTGATCAATGCACGAACATCAGGCAGGGTGTATAACAGGTGATCAATGGGTGAATATCAGGTCGGGTGTATAACAGGTAATCAATGTATGAATATCAGGCGGGGTGTATCACAGGTGATCAATGGGCGAATATCATGCGGGGTGTATAACAGGTGATCAATGCACGAATATCAGGCGGGGTATATAACAGGTGATCAATGTACGAATATCAGGTGGGGTGTAGAACAGGTGATCAATGCACGAATATCAGGCAGGGTGTATAAAAGGTGATCAATGTATGAATATCAGGCCAGGTTTATAACAGGTGATCAATATATGAATATCAGGGGGGGTGTATAACAGGTGATCAATGTACGAATATCAGGCGAGGTGTATAACAGGTGATCAATGTATGAATATCAGGCCCGGTGTATAAGAGGTGGTCAATATATGAATATCAGGTGGGGTGTATAACAGATGATGATCAATGTATGAATATCAGGCCGGGTGTATAACAGGTGATCAATGTACGAATATCAGGCGGGGTGTATAACAGGTGATCAATGTATGAATATCAGGCCGGGTGTATAACAGGTGATCAATATATGAATATCAGGCGGGGTGTATAACAGGTGATCAATATATGAATATCAGTCGGGGTGTATAACAGCAGATCAATGCACGAATATCAGGCGGGGTGTATAACAGGTGAACAATGCACGAATATCTAGCGGGGTGTATAACAGGTGATCAATGCACGAATATCAGGCAGTGTGTATAACAGGTGATCAATGTACGAATATCAGGCGAGGTGTATAACAGGTGATCAATGCACGATCAGGCAGGGTGTATAACAGGTGATCATTGGGCGAATATCAGGCAGGGTGTATAACAGGTGATCAATGTATGAATATCAGGCGGGGTGTATAACAGGTGATCAATGTATGAATATCAGGCAGGGTGTGTAACAGGTAATCAATGTATGAATATCAGGCGGGGTGTATAACAGGTGATCAATGCACGAATATCAGGCGGGGTGTGTAACAGGTGATCAATGTACGAATATCAGGCGGGGTTTATAACAGTGATCAATGCAGGAATATCAGGCGGGGTGTGTAACAGGTGATCAATGTACGAATATCAGGCGGGGTTTATAACAGTGATCAATGCACGAATATCAGGCGGGGTGTATAACAGGTGATCAATGCACGAATATCAGACGGGGTGTATAACAGGTGATCAATGCACGAATATCAGGCGGGGTGTGTAACAGGTGATCAATGTACGAATATCAGGCGGGGTTTATAACAGTGATCAATGCACGAATATCAGGCGGGGTGTATAACAGGTGATCAATGTACGAATATCAGGCGGGATGTAAACAGGTGATCAATGTACGAATATCAGTCGGGGTGTTTAACAGGTGATCAATGTAGGAATATCGGGCCGGGTGTATATAAGATGATCAATGTATGAATATCAGGCAGGGTGTATAACAGGTGATCATTGGGCGAATATCAGGCAGTGTGTATAAAAGGTGATCAATGTATGAATATCAGGCAGGGTGTATAACAGGTGATCATTGGGCGAATATCATGCGGGTTGTATAACAGGTGATCAATGCACGAATATCAGGCAGGGTGAATAACAGGTGATCAATGTACAAATATCAGGCGGGGTGTATAACAGGTGATCAATGCACGAATATCAGGCAGGGTGTATAACAGGTGATCAATGTTTGAATATCAGGCCGGGTGTATAACAGGTGCTCAATGTACGAATATCAGGCCGGGTGTATAACAGGTGGTCAATATATGAATATCAGGTGGGGTGTATAACAGATGATGATCAATGTACGAATATCAGGCGGGGTGTATAACAGGTGATCAATGTATGAATATCAGGCCGGGTGTATAACAGGTGATCAATGTATGAATATCAGGCGGGGTGCATAGCAGCCGATCAATGCACGAATATCAGGCGGGGTTTATAAAAGTGATCAATGCACGAATACCAGGCAGGGTGTATAACAGGTGATCAATGGGCGAATATCAGGCGGGGTGTATAACAGGTGATCAATGTATGAATATCAGGCCGGGTGTATAACAGGTGATCAATGTATGAATATCAGGCCGGATGTAGAACAGGTGATCAATGCACGAATATCAGGCGGTGTGTATGACAGGTGATCAATGTACGAATATCAGGCGGGGTGCATAACAGGTGATCAATGCACGAACATCAGGCAGGGTGTATAACAGGTGATCAATGGGCGAATATCAGGTCGGGTGTATAACAGGTAATCAATGTATGAATATCAGGCGGGGTGTATCACAGGTGATCAATGTACGAATATCAGGTGGGGTGTAGAACAGGTGATCAATGCACGAATATCAGGCAGGGTGTATAAAAGGTGATCAATGTATGAATATCAGGCCAGGTGTATAACAGGTGATCAATATATGAATATCAGGGGGGGTGTATAACAGGTGATCAATGTACGAATATCAGGCGAGGTGTATAACAGGTGATCAATGTATGAATATCAGGCCCGGTGTATAACAGGTGGTCAATATATGAATATCAGGTGGGGTGTATAACAGATGATGATCAATGTATGAATATCAGGCCGGGTGCATAACAGGTGATCAATGTACGAATATCAGGTGGGGTGTATAACAGGTGATCAATGTATGAATATCAGGCTGGATGTATAACAGGTGATCAATATGTGAATATCAGGCGGGGTGTATAAAAAGTGCTCAATATACGAATATCAGGTGGGGTGTATAACAGGTGATCAATGTATGAATATCAGGCCGGATGTATAACAGGTGATCAATATATGAATATCAGGCGGGGTGTATAAAAAGTGCTCAATATACGAATATCAGGTGGGGTGTAGAACAGGTGATCAATGCACGAATATCAGGCGGGGTGTATAACAGGTGATCAATGTATGAATATCAGGCGGGATCTATAACAGGTGATCAATGCATGAATATCAGGTGGGGTGTATAAAAGGTGATCAATGTAGGAATATCGGGGAGGGTGTATATCAGGTGATCAATGTAGGAATATCGGGCGGGGTGTATAACAGTTGATCAATGCACGAATATCAGGCGGGGTGTATAACAGGTGATCAATGTATGAAAATCAGGCGGGGTGCATAACAGGTGATCAATGCACGAGTATCAGGTGGGGTGTATAACAGGAGATCAATGTACAAAGTCAGGTGGGGTGTAATAACAGGTGATCAATGCACGATATCAGGCGGGGTGTACAACAGGTGATCAATGCACGAATATCAGGCGGGGTGTATAACAGGTGATCAATGTACGAATATCAGGCGGGGTGTATAACAGGTGATCAATGTATGAATATCAGGCCGGATGTAGAACAGGTGATCAATATATGAATATCAGGCGGGGTGTATAACAGGAGATCAATGCACGAATATCAGGCGGTGTGTATAACAGGTGATCAATGTACGAATATCAGGCGGGGTGCATAACAGGTGATCAATGCACGAACATCAGGCAGGGTGTATAACAGGTGATCAATGGGCGAATATCAGGTCGGGTGTATAACAGGTAATCAATGTATGAATATCAGGCGGGGTGTATCACAGGTGATCAATGGGCGAATATCATGCGGGGTGTATAACAGGTGATCAATGCACGAATATCAGGCGGGGTATATAACAGGTGATCAATGTACGAATATCAGGTGGGGTGTAGAACAGGTGATCAATGCACGAATATCAGGCAGGGTGTATAAAAGGTGATCAATGTATGAATATCAGGCCAGGTGTATAACAGGTGATCAATATATGAATATCAGGGGGGGTGTATAACAGGTGATCAATGTACGAATATCAGGCGAGGTGTATAACAGGTGATCAAAGTATGAATATCAGGCCCGGTGTATAACAGGTGGTCAATATATGAATATCAGGTGGGGTGTATAACAGATGATGATCAATGTATGAATATCAGGCCGGGTGTATAACAGGTGATCAATGTACGAATATCAGGTGGGGTGTATAACAGGTGATCAATGTATGAATATCAGGCTGGATGTATAACAGGTGATCAATATACGAATATCAGGTGGGGTGTATAACAGGTGATCAATGTATGAATATCAGGCCGGATGTATAGCAGGTGATCAATATATGAATATCAGGCGGGGTGTATAAAAAGTGCTCAATATACGAATATCAGGTGGGGTGTAGAACAGGTGATCAATATATGAATATCAGGCGGGGTGTATAACAGGTGATCAATGCACGAATATCAGGCGGGGTGTATAACAGGTGATCAATGTATGAATATCAGGCGGGATCTATAACAGGTGATCAATGCATGAATATCAGGTGGGGTGTATAAAAGGTGATCAATGTAGGAATATCGGGGAGGGTGTATATCAGGTGATCAATGTAGGAATATCGGGCGGGGAGTATAACAGTTGATCAATGCACGAATATCAGGCGAGGTGTATAACAGGTGATCAATGTATGAAAATCAGGCGGGGTGCATAACAGGTGATCAATGCACGAGTATCAGGCGGGGTGTATAACAGGAGATCAATGTACAAAATCAGGTGGGGTGTAATAACAGGTGATCAATGCACGATATCAGGCGGGGTGTACAACAGGTGATCAATGCACGAATATCAGGCGGGGTGTATAACAGGTGATCAATGTACGAATATCAGGCGGGGTGTATAACAGGTGATCAATGCACGAATATCAGGCAGGTTGTATAACAGGTTATTATGTCTGTGTGTAATTGAGACACGGACTGCAGGAGTTGGTTACAACAGGTGTTTACTGAGTGGAGACAAAACTGGAAATACTATGCAAAGTTACTACACAGGCTTATATACAGGGGTGGTCACTACTGGTACTGCAGTATACAGGGGCTGCAGAATATAGTTCCTTCTGCAAAGTACATACACTACAATTCCTCCCCTGTTAGCTAAACAGTACATAACATTCGATTAATAATTAAATAACATATTTACAATTACAGTTGCTAGATACATTAGCTGAAGTTAAGCAATTATAAGTTCAGTCTTTGCGGAGGCTTCCTGATTCTGTCTGGATAACGCCTCTTTGGGGTATCAGGTTCTTCTGGCAAAGTTGATTCGGGATCAACGTCGTTGTTTGGTTCGTCTGCTTCCAATATCACCGATTCTGAGGTAGATGCAATTGGTACTTCGGTTTCATCACCAGGTGTATCGGATTGTGGTGTGTGTGGTGTATGTGCCTTTAAGAGCAATTGTGGTGTATGTGCCTTTAAGAGCCCCAGGTGTGCGTAATGCCGGTAATTGCCACTTGGGCTATATAAGCCTGTGTATTGTGTATACCCTTTAGAACCCCCCCCCCAGACTTGCTTAGTAAATACCTATGAACCAACTCTTGTCTTCAGTGTCTTTATCTACACACGGACACTACAGTGGCGACGAAGTGGAAACGGACTTACCTGCAATTCGGCAGCACCTCAAGGACATCGATTCCTCCAGCGTCCAGAAGACTCAAGGAAGTTATAGAAACTGTGGGTTCACCAGCTGGCCAAGCTGGTGGCAGGTACTGCGCTAATCCTTCCTGGGCGTCAGGCTGGGGCTCCAGCGGCGGGCTCTACAGCTGAGACAGGCAGCGAAATCGGAGGCAAGCAATAACGGACTGGGAGGGTGCACTCGGGAGACAGCCGGCGCGGCAAGCAGGTCAGAGTTTAGACCTTCGTCGGGAACGAGTCTCCAGCAGTGAATAAACGGAAACCACAGTAAAACAGCGTTGTTATCGGTAGCAGCGGTGGGAAAGCGCGGGAAGCGCCATACCTTGCTACAGAGAAAAAAAAAACGCGGGAAGCGCCATATTTTTTTTTTGAAATGCCTAAGTCTGACAATATTGATGCTTTTGATAGCGAAACAGAGCCTAACTTTGGCAATATTGATGTTTTTGATAACAAGATAGAGGATTGGACCACATATGTAGAAAGAGTGGAGGTGTTTTGCACCGCAAATGGAATAGAAGATGAAAAAAAAGCTTCAGTGCTTCTGGATCTAATGGGCGCAGAAACATACAAGCTATTACGCAATTTAATCACTCCAGCCGAACCGATGGACAAGAATTTTGAGGAAATTGTTGATACCCTACACTGCCAATTCGAGGCAGGACTGGCAGATTCTCTGCAAGACAAATTCATCTGCGATCCCATAAGCGTAGAAACACAAAAAAAGGTATCTTCTGGAAAAGATTTAACACTGGACAAGGCTTTCAGTGCAATAGGAGCGGCAAAGATACAGCAAAGGCCACAGGACTTCGGCACCCATGAAATGACACGGGGTTTCGAGAGATGTTATCGCTGCGGCAGATCCAACCATGACCAGAGGGATTGCTGGTTCAAAGAAAAAGCATGCAGGCGATGCGGAAAGATGGGACACATTCCACGTGTATGCCAATCTGAAAATAAAAAATCCACTAACGGGAAAAGAATCAATAAGGAAAAGCACAGAAAGGTACAAATGATGACGGACAGTAGCTCCAAAGACCAGAAGAGCGATAGCGACTCCGGGAACAAGAGACTAAGCTCTCTCAAAAATTGACTTGGCACAGGCATATCTACAGATGGAGGTTGAGGATACCTCTAAAAAGTATCTCACAATAAACACACACAAAGGCCTGTACCAGTACAATCGACTGGTTTTTGGAGTAGCATCAGCTCCAGCTATCTGGCAAAGAGCTATGGAGCAAGTCCTGCAAGGGATTCCGGGGACTCAATGCTACCGAGACGACATCCTTATAACAGGAGAAAACGACAACGAGCACCTTGCCAATTTGGAGCAGGTGCTCACTAGGCTGAAAGAACGGGGCCTACGAGCAAATCGCCCCAAGTGCGAATTTTTCCAAAATCAGATATCATATTGTGGTCACATAATTAATAAGGAAGGGTTGCATAAGTCACCTGAAAAAATTGAAGCAGTTATAAAAGCCCCAGCACCTGAAAATGTTTCACAATTAAGGTCATTCCTGGGATTAATAAATTACTATCATAAATTTTTACCGAACTTATCAACTATTCTACACCCTCTTAATGATCTTCTACAGACAGGAGTGATTTGGAAATGGAACGAAGACTGTAAACGTGCCTTCCATAAATGTAAAGACTTAATCACATCCGAGAAAGTTTTGGCTCATTACAACCCATCACTACCAATCAGACTGGCGTGCGATGCATCGCCTTACGGCATAGGAGCAGTATTATCCCATAAATTCCCTGATGGCTCAGAACGGCCGATAGCTTTTGCGTCACGCTCATTAAACTCAGCTGAGCGTAACTATGCCCAAATAGACAGGGAAGCACTCAGCCTGGTATGGGGAGTGAAGAAATTCAACCATTACCTACACGGACAAAAATTTACCTTGCTGACTGACCATCAACCCCTCATCTCCATATTCAACCCTAAAAAAGGTGTTCCCATTATGACAGCACAAAGATTACAGAGGTGGTCCCTTTTTCTAGGGGCACACCAATACAACATTGAATACAAAGGGTCAAAACAACATGGGAATGCTGACGGTTTATCACGCCTACCGTTGCCAACGATAGAAGAGGCACCTACAGTAGACCCAGTAGAAATATTCCACTCTACCATAGTGGAATGTCTACCGGTGACAAATTCTGCCATTGAAAGGGAGACAAGAAATGACCCTACTCTCTCACGGGTCTACGATTTAACAGTGAAGGGATGGCATTCTGGCAAAGAAGAGAACAACTGTCAGTGTGCCGAGGAACCTTGATGTGTGGATCCAGAGTGGTGATTCCACCCAAACTCCAGGATAAAGTACTAAAGGAGCTTCACGAGGGGCATCTGGGTGGAGTGAAAATGAAGAACCTAGCTAGGGCATTTGTATGGTGGCCAGGTATCGATGGAGACATCGAAGACATGACCAAGAGCTGCCTAGGATGCCAGAAGGTCCAAAATGCTCCGCCACAGGCCCGTCTACATCCATGGGAGTGGCCCTCATCTCCCTGGCAAAGGGTGCACATCGACTTTGAATCCATAAATGGACCAGCAATGTTCTTAATCGCAGTTGATGCACACTCCAAGTGGCCGGAGGTAATAAAGATGTCCTCCACCACCACGGAAAAAACCATCACAGTATTAAGGACCATATTTGCCAGGAATGGGCTGCCGGAACAGATATGTTCTGATAATGGACCGCAATTTGTGTCCGAAGAATTCAGAAAGTTCTTAAAGAACAATGGGGTAAAGCACTACACGTCCGCCCCATACCATCCCGCCACCAATGGATTGGCTGAAAGGTTTGTCCAGACCTTCAAGAAGGCCATAAAGGCCATGGGTAATGAAAACATAAAACTTCAGCACAAGGTGGATAACTTCTTATTTGCATATAGGAATGCAACACACATGGTTACCAACCAAACTCCCGCCATGATGTTCTACAATAGAAACCTAAGATGCCGGCTGGATTTGGTCAAGCCCAACATCCGAAGGGACGTGGAGTGTGGTGTATGTGCCTTTAAGAGCAATTGTGGTGTATGTGCCTTTAAGAGCCCCAGGTGTGCGTAATGCCGGTAATTGCCACTTGGGCTATATAAGCCTGTGTATTGTGTATATCCTTTAGAACCCCCCCCCCCCAGACTTGCTTAGTAAATACCTATGAACCAACTCCTGTCTTCAGTGTCTTTATCTACACACGGACACTACAGTGGCGACGAAGTGGAAACGGACTTACCTGCAATTCGGCAGCACCTCAAGGACATCGATTCCTCCAGCGTCCAGAAGACTCAAGGAAGTTATAGAAACTGTGGTTTCACCAGCTGTCCAAGCTGGTGGCAGGTACTGCGCTAATCCTTCCTGGGCGTCAGGCTGGGGCTCCAGCGTCGGGCTCTACAGCTGAGACGGGCAGCGAAATCGGAGGCAAGCAATAACAGACTGGGAGGGTGCACTCGGGAGACGGCCGGCACGGCAAGCAGGTCAGCGTTTAGACCTCCGTCGGGAACGAGTCTCCAACAGTGAATAAACGGAAACCACAGTAAAACAGCGTTGTTATCGGTAGCAGCGGCGGGAATGCGCTGGAAGCGCCATATCGTTGCTACAGAGAGAAAAAAAGCGCGGGAAGCGCCATATCTTTTTTTTTGAAGTGCCCAAGTCTGGCAATATGGATGCTTTTGATAACAAGATAGAGAATTGGACCACATATGTAGAAAGAGTGGAGGTGTTTTGCACCGCAAATGGAATAGAAGATGAAAAAAAAGCTTCAGTGTTTCTGGATCTAATGGGCGCAGAAACATACAAGCTGTTACGCAACTTAATCACTCCAGCCGAACCGATGGACAAGAATTTTGAGGAGATTGTTGATACCCTACACTGCCAATTCGAGGCAGATTCTCTGCAAGACAAATTCATCTGCGATCCCCTAAGTGTAGAAACACAAAAAAAGTTATCTTCTGGAAAAGATTTAACACTGGACAAGGCTTTCAGTGCAATAGGAGCGGCAAAGATACAGCAAAGGCCACAGGACTTCGGCACCCATGAAATGACACGGGGTTTCAAGAGATGTTATCGCTGCGGCAGATCCAACCATGACCAGAGGGATTGCTGGTTCAAAGAAAAAGCATGCAGGCAATGCGGAAAGATGGGACACATTCCACGTGTATGCCGATCTGAAAATAAAAAATCAACTAACGGGAAAAGAATCAATAAGGAAAAGCACAGAAAGGTACAAATGATGACGGACAGTAGCTCCAAAGACCAGAAGAGCGATAGCGACTCCGGGAACAAGAGACTAAGCTCTCTCAAATTACATAATGTAATTGCCAATGAAGATTACCAGACCATTTGGGTTACCCTCATAATAGCAGGGTCCCCAGTTAAAATGGAGCTAGATACAGGATCAGCTCTAACCGTAATAAATCGACGAGATTACGAGAGGCTATTTTCGCATATACCTCTAAAAGACACATCCATTATCTTAAAAACATATACGGGGCAGAAAGTATACCCCAAAGGAAAAATAAAGGTGCCTGTGGTATACAACGGCAAAGAAATACAAAAGTTGTATTTATACATTCTACAAGATGGTGGTCCACCGTTGTTCGGACGTGAATGGATAAGGAAGATACGTTTAGACTGGCACTCCATTCAGGCACTGACGGTGACCAGTAAGGAAAAAAACAAGGATGACATCATACCTGAACGATTAAAAGACATCTTGGCCAACGCCAAAGAAGTGATTCAAGAGAAACTAGGAACCTTGAAAGGCATCACCGCCTCAATAAAAGTGGAAGATGCAGCAATTCCAAAATTTTTTAAGGCAAGACCGGTGCCATACGCAATACGTCCGGCAGTCGAGGCAGAGCTGGAGAATTTGGAAAAGGCAGGCGTATTATCCAAAATAGATTGGAGCGAATGGGCAACACCCATCGTTCCAGTCATGAAAAAAGCATTGAAAAATAACTCTGAGGAACAGAGAAAAATTTGCATCTGTGGGGACTTTAAGGTGACTGTAAACCCGGTCCTTCACACGGTACAGTATCCTCTTCCGAGGATAGAAGATATTTTCGCCTCACTATCCGGAGGAAAACGTTTCACAAAAATTGACTTGGCACAGGCATATCTACAGATGGAGGTTGAGGAGACCTCTAAAAAGTATCTCACAATAAACACACACAAAGGCCTGTACCAGTACAATCGACTGGTTTTTGGAGTAGCATCAGCTCCAGCTATCTGGCAAAGAGCTATGGAGCAAGTCCTGCAAGGGATTCCAGGGACTCAGTGTTACCTAGACGACATCCTTATAACAGGAGAAAATGACAACGAGCACCTTGCCAATTTGGAGCAGGTGCTCACTAGGCTGAAAGAACGGGGCCTACGAGCAAATCGCCCCAAGTGCGAATTTTTCCAAAATCAGATATCATATTGTAGCCACATAATTAATAAGGAAGGGTTGCATAAGTCACCTGAAAAAATTGAAGCAGTTATAAAAGCCCCAGCACCTGAAAATGTTTCACAATTGAGGTCATTCCTGGGATTAATAAATTACTATCATAAATTTTTACCGAACTTATCAACTATTCTACACCCTCTTAATGATCTTCTACACACAGGAGTGATTTGGAAATGGAACGAAGACTGTAAATGTGCCTTCCATAAATGTAAAGACTTAATCACATCCGAGAAAATTTTGGCTCATTACAACCCATCACTACCAATCAGACTGGCGTGCGATGCATCCCCTTACGGCATAGGAGCGGTATTGTCCCATAGATTCCCTGATGGCTCGGAACGGCCGATAGCTTTTGCGTCACGCTCATTGAACTCAGCTGAGCGTAACTATTCCCAGATTGACAGGGAAGCACTCAGCCTGGTATGGGGAGTGAAGAAATTCAACCATTACCTACACGGGCAAAAATTTACCTTGCTGACTGACCATCAACCCCTCATCTCCATATTCAACCCTAAGAAAGGTGTCCCCATTATGACGGCACAAAGACTACAGAGGTGGTCCCTTTTTCTAGGGGCACACCAATACAACATTGAATACAAAGGATCAAAACAGCATGGGAATGCTGACGGTTTATCGCGCCTGCCGTTGCCAACGATAGAAGAGGCACCTACAGTAGACCCAGTAGAGATATTCCACTCTACCATAGTGGAATGTCTACCGGTGACAAATTCTGCCATTGAAAGGGAGACCAGAAATGACCCTACTCTCTCACGGGTCTACGATTTAACAATGAAGGGATGGCCAGCACATGGCGAACCACTGTTGCCAGCATTCTCGCAAAGAAGAGAACAGCTGTCAGTGTGCCGAGGAACCTTGATGTGTGGATCCAGAGTGGTGATTCCACCCAAACTCCAGGATAAAGTGCTAAAGGAGCTTCACGAGGGGCATCTGGGTGGAGTGAAAATGAAGAACCTAGCTAGAGCGTTTGTATGGTGGCCAGGTATCGATGGAGACATCGAAGACATGACCAAGAGCTGCCTAGGATGCCAGAAGGTCCAAAATGCTCCGCCACAGGCCCGTCTACATTCATGGGAGTGGCCCTCATCTCCCTGGCAAAGGGTGCACATCGACCTTGCTGGTCCACTTATGGACTCCATGTTCTTAATCGCAGTTGATGCACACTCCAGGTGGCCGGAGGTAATAAAGATGTCCTCCACCACCACGGAAAAAACCATCACAGTATTAAGGACCATATTTGCCAGGAATGGGCTGCCGGAACAGATATGTTCTGATAATGGACCGCAATTTGTGTCCGAAGAATTCAGAAAGTTCTTAAAGAACAATGGGGTAAAGCACTACACGTCCGCCCCATACCATCCCGCCACCAATGGATTGGCTGAAAGGTTTGTCCAGACCTTCAAGAAGGCCATAAAGGCCATGGGTAATGAAGACATAAAACTTCAGCACAAGGTGGATAACTTCTTATTTGCATATAGGAATGCAACACATATGGTTACAAACCAAACTCCCGCCATGATGTTCTACAATAGAAACCTAAGATGCCGGCTGGATTTGGTCAAGCCCAACATCCGAAGGGACGTGGAGAACCGGCAGTTTCAGGGCATGAATGAAAGGCCAACTAGGGCCTTCCAGATAGGCCAACCGGTTTTGGCCCGGGACTACCGTACCGAGAAATGGCAGCCTGGAACTATCTGCACACGACTAGGACCACTGATGTATACCGTGGACATCGGAGAAAGCATAATAAGGCGCCATGCTGACCAAATCATCAAATCATCCTAAAAGGGACAACCTATACCACCACTCTATACATCTAACGATGAAGTAGAGATACCCATATCTACCTCTGATTCGGTGATACTGGAACCCGATGAACCCGACACTGGCATTCAAGCCGAATCAGCCTTGCCAGAAGAACCTACTACACCACCAGAAACTACTACACCCCCGAGGCGTTATCCGGACCGAGTCAGGAAGCCTCCTGAGAGACTAACTTATAATTAATTAATACAGCAATGTATATTATTTTGCATATAACATGCAATTAATAATTACTTAAAAATATGATGAACTGGTTAACTAGAAGGGGAGGAATTGTGGTGTATGTGCCTTTAAGAGCCCCAGGTGTGCGTAATGCCGGTAATTGCCACTTGGGCTATATAAGCCTGTGTATTGTGTATACCCTTTAGAAGCCCCCCCCCAGACTTGCTTAGTAAATACCTATGAACCAACTCTTGTCTTCAGTGTCTTTATCTACACACGGACACTTCAGTGTGGAATTGACGTTTTCCAGTGACTCTAGAATCTGGTCAGCATGGCGTCTTACAATGCTCTCTCCAACATCCACGGTATACATTAGAGGTCCTTGCCATGTGCAGATCGTTCCTGGCTGCCATTTCTCTGTGCGGTAGTCCCGGGCCAAAACTGGTTGACCTATCTTAAAACTCCTGGTTGGCCTTTCATTCATATTCTGAAACTGCCTGTTCTCCACATCTCTTCGGACGTTTGGCTTAACCAAATCCAAGCGGCATCGTAGTCTTCGATTGAAGAACATCATGGCTGGAGTTTGGTTGGTAACTGCATGTGTCGCATTCCGGTAGGCAAACAAGAAGTTATCCACCTTGTGTTGTAGGGGTATGTCTTCATTACACATTGCCTTGATAGCCTTCTTGAATGTTTGAACGAACCTCTAAGCCAATCCATTGGTGGCTGGATGATATGGGGCGGATGTGTAATGCTTAACACCATTGTTCTTTAAGAACCTCCAGAACTCTTCAGACACAAGCTGTGGTCCATTGTCGGAGCAAATCTGTTCAGGCAGCCCATTTCTGGCGAATATGGTTCGTAAGACTGTGATAGTTTTTTCTGTGGCGGTTGAGGACATTTTTATTACCTCTGGCCACTTTGAGTGTGCATCCACCGCAATTAAAAACATCGAGTCCATAAATGGACCAACAAAATCAATGTGCACCCTTTGCCATGGAGATGAGGGCCACTCCCATGGGTGTAGAGGGGCTTGTGGTGGGGCGTTTTGGACCTTCTGGCATCCTGTACAGCTCTTGGTCATCTCTTCGATTTCTCTATCGATTCCCAGCCACCACACAAACGCTCTGGCTAAGTTCTTCATTTTTACCCCTCCCAGATGACCCTCATGAAGCTCATTGAGCACTCTATCCTTCAATTTGGGTGGAATTACTACTCTGGATCCACACATCAAGGTTCCTCGGCACACTGACAGCTGTTCTCTTCTCGGCAAGAATGCTGGCAACAGTGGTTCGCCATGTGCTGGCCATCCCTTCACCGTTAAATCATAGACCCTGGAGAGTGTCGGGTCATTTCGTGTTTCCTTTTCTATGTTTGCATTCGTCACAGGTAGACATTCGACTATGGTCGAGTGGAATGTCTCCACAGGATCCACTGCAGGTGCTTCTTCCACCGTCGGCAACGGTAGGCGCGACAATCCATCAGCATTCCCATGCTGTTTAGTTCCTTTGTACTCGATGTCATATTGGTGTGCCCCTAGGAAAAGGGACCACCTCTGTAGCTGTTGTGCTGTCATTATCGGGACGCCCTTCTGAGGGTTGAAAATGGAGACAAGAGGTTGATGCTCAGTTAGTAGAGTAAATTTCTGACCGTGCAGGTAGTGATTGAACTTCTTCACCCCCCACACCAGGCTGAGGGCCTTTCTGTCAATCTGGGCGTAGTTACGCTCGGCTGAAGTTAACGAGCGTGACACAAAAGCTATCGGCCTCTCTGAACCATCAAGGAGTTTATGTGACAGTACCGCTCCAATGCCGTAGGGAGACGCATCACACGCCAGTCTTATCGGTAGTGATCGGTTGTAGTGAGCCAATACTTCTCTTGAAGTGATTAGGTCTTTACTCTTCTGAAAAGCCCGCTTAACATTCATCGCTCCATTTCCATGCTACTCCAGTTTGTAGTAGGGCGTTCAGTGGGTGCAGAATTGTGGACAAATTCGGCAAAAACTTATGGTAGTAATTCACCAATCCTAGGAATGACCTCAGTTGCGACACATTTTCAGGCGCTGGAGCCTTAACTACCGCTTCAATTTTGTCAGGGGACTTATGTAACCCCTCTTCATCAATCACGTGGCCACAGGACGATATCTGTTTCTTTAACAACTCACACTTGGGGCGATTGGCTTGTAGCCCGTGTTCTCTTAGTCTAGTGAGCACCTGCTCTAGGTTGGCAAGGTGTTCACTGTCATTTTCACCTGTCACTAGGATGTCGTCCAAGTAACACTGAGTCCCCGGAATCCCTTGCAGGACTTGTTCCATCGCTCTTTGCCATATCGCCGGAGCTGATGCTACTCCAAATACCAGTCGATTATACTGGTAAAGACCTTTGTGAGTGTTTATTGTGAGATACTTCCTAAAGGATTCTTCAACCTCCATCTGCAAATATGCTTGTGCTAGGTCAATTTTTGTAAAACGCTTCCCTCCAGATAGTGAGGCGAAAATATCTTCTATCCTCAGAAGAGGATACTGTACTGTGTGAAGGACTGGGTGCACCGTCACCTTAAAGGCCCCACAGATGCGAACCTTCCTTGGCTCCTCAGACTTATTGTTTAACTTTTTTTCATGACAGGAACGATGGGTGTCGCCCACTCGCTCCAGTCTACCTTAGATAACAAGCCTGCATTCTCCAGATTCTCCAGCTCTGCCTTGACGGCTGGGCGAATTGCATACGGTACCGGTCTTGCTTTGAAAAACTTGGGAATTGCATTCTCTTCTATTTTTATCGAGGCGGTTATGCCTTTAAGAGTTCCCAGTTCTTGTTGAAATACCTCTTTAGCGTTAGCTAAGATTTTTGACAATCGTCCAGGTGTGACGTCGTCATTCTTTTTACCAGCCACAGTCAGTGCCTGAATGGAGTGCCAGTCTAAACTTATCTTTCTGATCCATTCACGTCCCAATAACGGTGGTCCACCATCTGGCACTATGTACAGATACAATTTCTGTATTTCTTTGCCGTTGCATTCGACAGGCACCCTTATTTTCCCTCTGGGGTATACTTTCTGCCCCGTATACGTCTTCAAGACAATGGATGTCTCTTTCAAGGGTATGTGTGAGAATAGCCGCTCATAGTCTTGTTGATTCATGATGGTCAGGGCTGATCCTGTATCCAATTCCATTTTGACTTGGGACCCTGCTATCGTGAGGGTGACCCAAATGGTTCAGTGATCCTCTTTTGCGATTACGTTGTGAAGTTTGAGACAGCTTAGTCTCTTGCTCCCGGATTCACTATCGCTCTTCTGGTCTTCGGAACTACTGTCCGTCATCTTTTGTACTTTCCTGTACTGTTCCTTAGTAGCCTTTTTGTTGTCGTTAGTCTTCTTTCCAGACCTGCAAACTCGTGCAATGTGTCCCATCTTTCTGCATTGCCTGCATATTTTGTCCTTGGACCAGCAGTCCTTCTGGTGATGGGTTGTTCTGCCGCAGCGATAACATTTTTCAAATCCCCGTGTCATTTAATGAGTGCCGTATTCCTGTGGCTTTTGCTGTATTTCCGCAGCTCCCCTTGCTGCTGCTTCGTACAATACTGCCAAGCTGAAAGCCTTATCCAGCGTCAGCTCTTTCTCTGAGAGTAAGCTCTTCTGGGTTCCTTCACTCAGGAGTCCACAGACAAATTTGGCCCGTAGAGTGTCTGTCAGTCCTGCTCCGAACTGGCAGTGCTTTGGTAGCTTGCGTAGTTCCGTAAGGTAATCAGCATTGTTCTCATCTTTATGCTGATTTCTCCTGTGGAATTTAAATCTTTCTGCTTTCAGCAGCAGTGTAGGATTTAGGTGTTCCTGTAGGATATCAACAATTTCATTAAAACTCTTCGCCATCGGTTTGGCTGGAGTGATCAGGTTCCGCAATAGGCCGTACGTTCTTGCACCCATTAAGTTTAGTAGTACCGATGCCTTTTTCTCATCGGCTACTTCGTTTGCCTTGCAATATACTTCGACTCTTTCCACATACGCGGTCCAGTCTTCTATTGCATTATCGAAGGCAGTGATAATGTCAGTCTTCGGCATCTTGGAAATCAAAGATTGCGCCTCCCGCGCTTTGCCTTCTTCCCTGATTGAGCAAAATGGTGCCTCCCGCGCTTTGCCTTCTTCCCCGCTGGATTAAGATGGCGCCTCCCGCGCTTTCTGTCTTCTCCGCTGCTGCTAGCGCTGTTGCTGGCGTTTTTATGCCTTGATGGCGACGCCCTATGGTCTTCGCGCACTTCCCCCCCGCACTGCTGCTAACGCCGCTCTCCGCGGTCCCCGTGGCAAACTGCAGCTCCTCGCGGCTTTCTGCGCTTCTAATTTCTTTTATTTTCCCGTCGTCAGAGCAAACCCTACGGGACACTTTCCTCCCTCTTCTCGGGTCTGTACGCTGCCCGGCTTCGTAGCACCGGCAGCGCCCTGTATGCTCCACCCCCTCTCTCTCTCTCTCTCTCTCTCTCCTCTTCCCGACAACGCTGCTCGGCCCCATTGAAAAGCCACCCGATCGAGCTCTAGCCCGCCGCAGCCCAGGAAGGATCAGTGTACTACCTGCCACCAGCCCGATTAGCTGGAACACCACAGACAGGATAACCAAGCCCCACTCTCGACAGCCTCTCCTGCAAATCTTCAAATCCGATGAATCAGAGGCGGTTGCCCACGGTCGACGCCCGTTTCTTCTGCTTGTTTTTTTTTCCTTCTGGCCTCGACCTCTGACAACTTTGCTTCAGGGATGGATCCCCATGAGGTGGTGCAGGCTGTAGGTAAGTTCGGATCTGCTCATCACCAGTATTATGTCCGTGTGTAATTGAGAAACGGACTGCAGGAGTTGGTTACAGCAGGTGTTTACTGAGTGGAGACAAAACTGTAACTACTATGCAAAGTTACTACACAGGCTTATATACAGGGGTGGTCACTACTGGTACTGCAGTATACAGGGGCTGCAGAATATAGTTCCTTCTGCAAAGTACATACACTAAACAGGTGATCAATGTATGAATATCAGGCGGTGTGTATAACAGGTGATCAATGCATGAATATCAGGCGGAGTGTATAACAGGTGATCAATGTACGAATATCAGGCGGGGTGTATAACAGGTGATCAATGTACGAATATCAGGCGGGGTGTAGAACAGGTGATCAATGTACGAATATCAGGCGGGGTGTATAACAGGTGATCAATGTATGAATATCAGGCGGGTGTATAACAGGTGATCAATATATGAATATCAGGCGGGGTGTATAACAGGTGATCAATATACGAATATCAGGACGTGTGTATAACAGGTGATCAATGTACGAATATCAGGTGGGGTGTATAACAGGTGATCAATGTACAAATATCAGTCGGGGTGTATAATATGTGATCAATGTACGAATATCAGGCGGGGTGTGTAACAGGAGATCAATGCACGAATATCAGGCGGGCTGTATAAAAGATGATGACTGTACGAATATCAGGCGGGTTGTATAACAGGTGATCAATGTATGAAAATCAGGCCGCGTGTATAACAGTTGATAAATGTACAAATATCAGACGGGGTGTATAACAGGGGATCAACACATGATTATCAGGTGGGGTGTAGAACAGGTGATCAATCTACGAATATCAGGCGGCGTGTATAACAGGTGATCAATGTACGAATATCAGGCGGCGTGTATAACAGGTGATCAATGTACCAATATCAGGCGGGCTGTACAACAGGTGATCAATGTTCGAATATCAGGCAAGTGTATAACAGCTGATCAATGTACGAATATCCTACCTGGTGTATAACAGGTGATCAATATATGAATATCAGGCGGGGTGTATAACAGGTGATCAATATATGAATTTCAGGCGGGGTGTATAACAGGTGATCAATGTACGAATATCAGGCGGTGTATGTAACAGGAGATCAATGCACGAATATCAGGTGGGGTGTATAAAAGGTGATCAACACATGAATATAAGGAGGGGTGTATAAAAGGTGATCAATATATGAATATCAGTCAGGGTGTATAACAGGTGATCAACACATGAATATCAGGCGGGGTGTATAACAAATGATCAATGAATGAATATCAGGCGGGGTGTATAACAGGTGATCAATGCACGAATATCAGGCGGGGTGTATAACAGGAGATCAATGTACGAATATCAGGCGGGGTGTAGAACAGGTGATCAATGCATGAATATCAGTCGGGGTGCAGAACAGGTGATCAATGCACGAATATCAGGCAGGGTGTACAACAGGTGATCAATCTTCGAATATCAGGCAGGGAGTATAACAGGTGATCAATGTGCAAATATCAGGCGGGATGTATGACAGGTGATCAATGCATGAATATCAGGCGGGGTGTAGGACAGGTGATCAATGCATGAATATCAGCCGGGGTGCATAACAGGTGATCAATGTATGAATATCAGGCGGGGTGTATAAAAGGCGAGCAATGTACGATTATCAGGCGGGGTGTATAACAGGTGATCAATGCACGAATATCAGGCAGGGTGTATAACAGGTGAGCAATGTATGAATATAAGGCAGGGTGTATAACAGTTGATCAATCTACGAATATCAGGTGGGGTGTATAACAGGCGATCAATGCACGAATACCAGGTGCGGTGTATAACAGGCGATCAATGTATGAATATCAGGCCGGGTGTATAGCAGCTGATCAATATAGGAATATTAGGCGGGGTGTATAACAGGTGATCAATATATGAATCTCAGGCGGGGTGTATAACAGGTGATCAATATATGAGTATCAGACGGGGTGTATGACAGGTGATCAATGTACAAATATCAGGCGGGCTGTGTAACAGGAGATCAATGCACGAATATCATGCGGGGTATATAACAGGTGATCAATGTGCGAATATCAGGCGGGGTGTATGATAGGTGATCAATGCACGAATGTCAGGCGGGTTGTATAACGGGTGATTAATGTATGAATATCAGGCGGGGTGTGTAACAGGTGATCAATGTACGAATATCATGCGGGGTGTATAACAGGTGATCAATGTATGAATATCAGGTGGGGTGTATAACAGGTGATCAATGCACGAATATCAGGGGGGTGCAAAACAGGTGATCAATGCATGAATATCAGGCGGGGTGTATAACAGGTGATCAACACATGAATATCAGGCGGGGTGTAAAACACGTGATCAATATATGAATATCAGCCGGGGTGTAGAACAGGTGATCAATGCATGAATATCAGGCGGGGTGCATAACAGGTGATCAACACATGAATATCAGGTGGGGTGTATAACAGCTGATCAATGTACGAATATCAGGCGGGGTGTATAACAGATGATCAATGCATGAATATCAGGCGGTGTGTATAACAGATGATCAATGCATGAATATAAGGCCGGGTGTATAACAGGTGATTAATGCACGAATATCAGGTGGGGTGTATATCAGCAGATCAATGTGCGAATATCAGACGGGGTTTATGACAGGTGATCAATGTACGAATATCAGTCCGAGCGTATAACAGGTGATCAATGTATGAATATCAGGCGGGGTGTATAACAGGTGACCAATGTACGAATACCAGGCGGGGTGTATAACAGGTAATCAACACATGAATATCAGGCGTGGTGTATAACAGGTGATCAACACATGAATATCAGGCGGGGTGTATAACAGGTGATCAATGTATGAATATCAGGTGGGGTGTATAACAGGTGATCAATGTATGAATATCAGGCGGGGTGTATAACAGTTGATCAATGCACGAATATCAAGCAGGGTGCATAACAGGAGATCAATGTACGAATATCGGTCGGGGTGTCTAACATGTGATCAATGCACGAATATCAGGTGGGGTGTATAACAGGTGATCAATGCACGAATATCAGGCAGGGTGTATAACAGGTGACCAATGTACGAATATCAGGCGGGGTGTATAACAGGTGATCAATGCACGAATATCAGGCGGGGTGTATAACAGATGATCAATGCATGAATATCAGGCGGGGTGCAAAAAAGGTGATCAATGCATGAATATCACGCGGGGTGTATAACAGGTGATTAATGTACGAATATCAGGCGGGGTGTATAACAAGTGATCAATGTACGAATATCAGGCGGGGTGTATAACAGGCGATCAATGCATGAATATCAGGCGGGGTGTATAACAGATGATCAATGCATGAATATCAGGCGGGGTGCAAAAAAGGTGATCAATGCATGAATATCACGCGGGGTGTATAACAGGTGATTAATGTACGAATATCAGGCGGGGTGTATAACAAGTGATCAATGTACGAATATCAGGCGGGGTGTATAACAGGTGATCAATGCATGAATATCAGGCGGGGTGTATAACAGCTAATCAATGTACGAATATCAGGCGGGGTGTATAACAGATGATCAATGCATGAATATAAGGCCGGGTGTATAACAGGTGATTAATGCACGAATATCAGGTGGGGTGTATATCAGCAGATCAATGTATGAATATCAAGCGGGGTGTATAACAGGTGACCAATTCATGAATATCAGGCCGGGTGTATAACAGGTGATCAATGTACGAACATCAGGCGGGTGTATAACAGGTGATCAATGCACGAATATCAGGCAGGGTGTATAACAGGTGACCAATGTACGAATATCAGGCGGGGTGTATAACAGGTAATCAACACATGAATATCAGGCGGGGTGTATAACAGGTGATCAACACATGAATATCAGGCGGGGTGTATAACAGATGATCAATGTACGAATAAAAGGCGGGGTGTATAACAGATGATCAATGCATGAATATCAGGCGGGGTGTACAACAGTTGATCAATGCACGAATATCGCGTGGGGTGTATAACAGGTGAGCAATGCACGAATATCAGGCGGGATGTATAACAGGTGATCAATGTACGAATATCAGGTGGGGTGTATAACAGGTGATCAATGTATGAATATCAGGCGGGGTGTATAACAGTTGATCAATGCATGAATATCAAGCAGGGTGCATCACAGGAGATCAATGTACGAATATCGGTCGGGGTGTATAACATGTGATCAATGCACGAATATCAGGTGGGGTTTATAACAGGTGATCAATGTATGAATATCAGGCGGGGTGTATAACAGGTGATCAATGCACGAATATCAGGCGGGGTCTATAACAGGAGATCAATGTATGAATATCAGGTGGGGTGTATAAAAGGTGACCAATGCATGAATATCAGGCAGGGTGTATAACAGGTGACCAATGTATGAATATCTGTCGGGGTGTATAACAGGTGATCAATGCACGAATATCAGACGGGGTGTATGACAGGTGATCAATGTACAAATATCAGGCGGGGTGTGTAACAGGAGATCAATGCACGAATATCATGCGGGGTATATAACAGGTGATCAATGTACGAATATCAGGTGGGGTGTATAACAGGTGATCAATGTATGAATATCAGGCGGGGTGTATAACAGTTGATCAATGCACGAATATCAAGCAGGGTGCATCACAGGAGATCAATGTATGAATATCGGTCGGGGTGTATAACATGTGATCAATGCACGAATATCAGGTGGGGTTTATAACAGGTGATCAATGTATGAATATCAGGCGGGGTGTATAACAGGTGATCAATGCACGAATATCAGGCGGGGTCTATAACAGGAGATCAATGCACGAATATCAGACGGGGTGTATAACAAGAGATCAATGTACGAATATCAGGCGGGGTGTATAACAGGTGATCAATGCACGAATATCAGGCGGGTTGTATAACAGGTGATCAATGTAGGAATATCAGGCGGGGTGTATAAAAGATGATCAATGTACGAATATCAGGCGGGGTGTATAACAGATGATCAATGCATGAATATCAGGAAGGGTGTATAAAAGGTGATCAATGTACGACTATCATGCGGGGTGTATAACAGGTGATCAATGCACGAATATCAGGCGGGGTGTATAAAAGGTGATCAATGTAGGAATATCAGGCGGGTTGTATAACAGGTGATCAATGTACGAATATCAGGCGGGGTTTATAACAGGTGATCAATGGGCGAAAATCAGGCGCTGTGTATAACAGGTAATCAATGCATGAATATCAGGCGGATTGTATAACAGGTGATCAATGCATGAATATCAGGTGGAGTGCAAAACAGGTGATCAATATATGAATATCAGGCGGGGTGTATAACAGGAGATCAATGTACGAATATCAGGTGGGCTGTATAACAGGAGATCAATGTACGAATATCAGGTGGGGTGTATAATAGGAGATCAATGTACGAATATCAGGTGGGGTGTATAACAGGTGATCAATGTAGGAATATCAGGTGGGGTGTATAGAAGGTGACCAATGTACGAATATGAGGCAGGGTGTATAACAGGTGATCAATGCACGAATATCAGGCGGGGTGTATAACAGGTGACCAATGTATGAATATCAGGCGGGGTGTATAACACGTGATCAATGCACGAATATCAGGCAGGGTGTATAACAGATGACCAATGTACGAATATCAGGCGGGGTGTATAACAGGTGATCAATGCACGAATATCAGGCAGGGTGTATAACAGATGACCAATGTACGAATATCAGGCGGTGTGTATAACAGGTGATCAATGCACGAATATCAGGCAGGTTGTATAACAGATGACCAATGTACGAATATCAGGCAGGGTGTATAACAGGTGATCAATGCACGAATATCAGGCAGGGTGTATAACAGATGACCAATGTACGAATATCAGGCGGTGTGTATAACAGGTGATCAATGCACGAATATCAGGCAGGTTGTATAACAGATGACCAATGTACGAATATCAGGCGGGGTGTATAACAGGTGATCAATGGGCGAATATCAGGCGGGGTGTATAACAGATGATCAATGCATGAATATCAGGCGGGGTGCAAAACAGGTGATCAATGCATGAATATCACGCGGGGTGTTAAACAGGTGATCAACACATCAATATTAGGCGGGGTGTAAAACACGAAATCAATATATGAATACCAGTCGGGTGTATAACAGGTGATCAATGCATGAATATCAGGTGGGAAGTATAACATGTGATCAATGTATGAATATCAGGTGGGGTGTATAAAAGGAGATCAATGTACGAATATCAGGCGGGGTGTATAACAGGTGATCAATGCACGAATATCAGGTGGGTTGTATAACAGGTGATCAATGTAGGAATATCAGGCGGGGTGTATAAAAGGTGATCAATGTACGAATATCAGGCGGGGTGTATAACAGATGATCAATGCATGAATATCAGGAAGGGTGTATAACAGGTGATCAATATATGAATACCAGACGGGGTGTATAACAGGTGATCAATGGGCGAATATCAGGCGGGGTGTATAACAGATGATCAATGCATGAATATCAGGCGGGGTGCAAAACAGGTGATCAATGCATGAATATCAGGCGGGGTGTATAACAGGTGATCAACACATGAATACCAGGCGGGATGTATAACAGGTGATCAATGTAGGAATATGAGGTGGGGTGTATAATAGGAGATCAATGTATGAATATCAGGTGGGGTGTATAACAGTTGATCAATGTATGAATGTCAGGCGGGGTGTATAACAGGTGATCAACACATGAATACCAGGCGGGGTGTATAACAGGTGATCAATGTAGGAATATCAGGTGGGGTGTATAAAAGGTGACCAATGTACGAATATGAGGCAGGGTGTATAACAGGTGATCAATGCACGAATATCAGGCAGGGTGTATAACAGGTGACCAATGTATGAATATCAGGCGGGGTGTATAAATGGTGATCAATGCACGAATATCAGGCAGGGTGTAAAACAGATGACCAATGTACGAATATCAGGCGGGGTGTATAACAGGTGATCAATGCACGAATATCAGGCGGGGTGTATAACAGGTGATCAATGGGCGAATATCAGGCGGGGTGTATAACAGGTGATCAATGTATGAATATCAGGCGGGGTGTATAACAGATGATTAATGCATGAATATCAGGCAGGGTGTATAACAGGTGATTAATGTATGAATATCAGGTGGGGTGTATAACAGGTGATCAACACATCAATATCAGGCGGGGTGTAATACACGTAATCAATATATGTATACCAGTCGGGGTGTATAACAGGTGATCAATGTATGAATATCAGGTGGGGTGTATAACAGGAGATCAATGTACGAATATCAGGTGGGGTGTATAACAGGAGATCAGTGTACGAATATCAGGCGGGGTGTATAACAAGTGATCAAAGCACGTATATTAGGCGGGGTGTTTAACAGGTGAACTACACATGAATATCAGGTGGGAAGTATAACAGGTGATCAATGTATGAATATCAGGTGGGGTGTATAACAGGAGATCAATGTACGAATATCAGGTGGGGTGTATAACAGGAGATCAGTGTACGAATATCAGGCGGGGTGTATAACAAGTGATCAAAGGACGTATATTAGGCGGGTGTTTAACAGGTGAACTACACATGAATATCAGGTGGGAAGTATAACAGGTGATCAATGTATGAATATCAGGTGGGGTGTATAACAGGAGATCAATGTACGAATATCAGGTGGGGTGTATAACAGGAGATCAGTGTACGAATATCAGGCGGGGTGTATAACAAGTGATCAAAGCACGTATATTAGGCGGGGTGTTTAACAGGTGAACTACACATGAATATCAGGTGGGAAGTATAACAGGTGATCAATGTATGAATATCAGGTGGGGTGTATAACAGGAGATCAATGCACGAATATTAGGCGGGGTGTATAACAGGAGATCAATGTACGAATATCAGGCGGGGTGTATAACAGGTGATCAATGCACGAATATCAGGCGGGTTGTATAACAGGTGATCAATGTAGGAATATCAGGCGGGGTGTATAAAAGGTGATCAATGTACGAATATCAGGCGGGGTGTATAACAGATGATCAATGCATGAATATCAGGAAGGGTGTATAAAAGGAGATCAATGTACGAATATCAGGCGGGGTGTATAACAGGTGATCAATATATGAATATCAAACGGGATGTACAACAGGTGATCAGTGCACGAATATCAGGCGGGGTGTATAACAGGTGATCAATGGGCGAATATCAGGTGGGGTGTATAACAGGTGATCAATGTATGAATGTCAGGCGGGGTGTATAACAGGTGATCAACACATGAATACCAGGCGGGGTGTATAACAGGTGATCAATGTAGGAATATCAGGTGGGGTGTCTAACAGGTGATCAATGCACGAATATCAGGCAGGGTGTATAACAGGAGATCAATGCACGAATATTAGGCGGGGTGTATAACAGGAGATCAATGTACGAATATCAGGCGGGGTGTATAACAGGTGATCAATGCACGAATATCAGGCGGGTTGTATAACAGGTGATCAATGTAGGAATATCAGGCGGGGTGTATAAAAGGTGATCAATGTACGAATATCAGGCGGGGTGTATAACAGATGATCAATGCATGAATATCAGGAAGGGTGTATAAAAGGAGATCAATGTACGAATATCAGGCGGGGTGTATAACAGGTGATCAATATATGAATATCAAACGGGATGTATAACAGGTGATCAGTGCACGAATATCAGGCGGGGTGTATAACAGGTGATCAATGGGCGAATATCAGGTGGGGTGTATAACAGGTGATCAATGTATGAATGTCAGGCGGGGTGTATAACAGGTGATCAACACATGAATACCAGGCGGGGTGTATAACAGGTGATCAATGTAGGAATATCAGGTGGGGTGTCTAACAGGTGATCAATGCACGAATATCAGGCAGGGTGTATAACAGGTGATCAATGCACGAATATCAGGCAGGGTGTATAACAGGTGACCAATGTACGAATATCAGGCGGGGTGTATAACAGGTGATCAATGTATGAATACCAGGCGGGGTGTATAACAGATGATCAATGCATGAATATCACGCGGGGTGTATAACAGGCGATCAACACATGAATATCAGGCGGGGTGCAAAACAGGTGATTAATGCATGAATATCAGGCAGGGTGTATAACAGGTGATCAACACATGAATACCAGGCGGGGTGTATAACAGGTGATCAATGTAGGAATATCAGGTGGGGTGTATAACAGGAGATCAATGTACGAATATCAGGCGGCGTGTATAACAGGTGATCAGTGTACGAATATCAGGCGGGTGTTTAACAGGTGATCAATATATGAATATCAGGCGGGGTGTATAACAGGTGATCAATACATGAATATCAGGCCGGGTGTATAACAGGTGATCAATGCACGAATATCAGGCGGGGTGTATAACAGGTGATCAATGTACAAGTATCAGGCGGGGTGTATAACAGGTGATCAATACATGAATATCAGGCGCGGAGCATAACAGGTGATCAATACATGAACATCAGGCGGGGTGTATAACAGGTGATCAATGCACGAACAGGCGGGGTGTATAACAGGTGATCATTGCACGAATATCAGGCGGGGTGTATAACAGGTGATCATTGCACGAATATCAGGCAGGGTGTGTAACAGGTGAGCAATGTACGAATATCAGGCAGGGTGTATAACATGTGATCAATGCACGAATATCAGGCGCGGTGTGTAACAGGTGAGCAATGTACGAATATCAGGCAGGGTGTAAAACAGGTGATCAATGTACGAATATCAGGCGGGGTGTATAACAGGTGATCAATGCACGAATATCAGGCAGGGTGTGTAACAGGTGAGCAATGTACGAATATCAGCCGGGGTGTATAACATGTGATCAATGCACGAATATCAGGCGGGGTGTATAACAGTTGCTCAATACATGAATATCGGGGTGTTTAACAGGCAGTCGATGCGATATCGTCCCTTTTATACACCATTATTATTACAGCCCAAATTTAGTGTATTTAGCTCAATTGCCGACTCCTAAAGCAGCTCCTGGCTTACATTATTAGGTAACATAGTCATATTGTCAATAGCTGCTGTACTATTTGAAATTTGAAATTTGGAAAGCAAAGTCTATATAGTTAACCTGCAGGTATAGGAACAAATACCTGGCCATTTGGAAGAATGCTTATATTTGGTTTAGGGACCCCCAAACAGTGCAAATGTATACTGGTTAAAGTTCAATAGCAGACAAGTATGTGTCAAGTGGAAGGATTATCTATTTAATTGTCTCATTTAGTATACATATATTTTCTTTTTGAAAACAAACTGTGAATGCAAAAAGGAGACGCATTGAAACGGTGTCTTCCTACCCAGTGTTTTGTTGATGCTTTTTTTGATCCCATCGGGCACTGATATGTGCTGAATCTCACAAGAATAGACAGAGCCCAGTTTCCACTCTTGGGCAGACGTGATCAGCTCGCTTCTAGAACAATAGGTGCCGTTTATATTTAGAATCGGCTCATAGCTCTTGATGTCGGTAACCACTGGACTGCCGTCAACGAACCACCGGAAGGAAATTTCCGCCGGGAAAAAGCCAGCCGCCAGGCAGACGAGTGTCGCCTTCGCCGTCATGTCGATCTCTTCAAATGTCGGTGGTAAAACGTATACCATTGGTGACACTGGATATTGCTCTATATCAATCACCAATCACACAGGTGTTATCAAATTAACATAGCATCCTATCGCGAATGACCGAATACAAAATAAACACTTGCATGTCAGGGGGCAATTTTAACCTAACCCGCCCATCAGAAACTGACGCTGGTTCAACACCCCGTCTGCTTTTATTCTCCATTGAAATCCATAGAAAGTAACATTGGGTGTGGTGTAAAACTGGCATTACACCCGATCCTGTGGGTCTGCCACCTGGCAGGTTTAAGTTGAAACTGCGCCCGTAATGATTCGTCCACACACGCAAAATGGGGAGACGTGTTTAACTCATAGCGCATCCGATATCGCCTGTTTCACACTAAGTTAAATTACTCCCACTACGTGCCAGTGGACTGGACTTCATTAGAGCTCACCTTTCCAAAATATCGACCCTGCTGACGTCCCATTATGGAATCGAGTGACTTCGTAAATAAGTCCCGTGTCCGGGACCCAGCCACTTTCCCTCGCAACCAGCCCTCTATGTAAAGAAATGCTTCCTAATAAACTTGCCCTACACAGGCCTTGTCACGTTTCAGATTGTTCGACCGCCCAATTCCAGAACCAGTTATCATCCAGTGATAGTCTGAAAGAAGGGGTTGACAGGTGGAACGTGTGCGCAGGAGAGGCAGCGCGTGCGCATCGAACTTACGTTTTTTCTGCAGGTTTCTCCGGGAGGGTAAGTCTCCAGCAGTTACACTTTTAAAAAGCAGGCGCAAGGCCTGCTTTTAACAAGGTAAGTGATGAATTAATTAAAATTAAAACATTTTTTCCACAGGTTTATTATTTTTAAATACTTTAAAGAAAGGTAAGTTTATTTTTAGCCCTGTTAGAAAATGTAATTAATTTTTTCAAAAATTTAAATTGTTTAAAAGTTATTTCATGTAATTTATAGTTATTTTAAAAAAGTGATGTTTTTTTTACATTTATTTGAAGTCTTAGTGATGTTTTGGGGCTTATAGTATTTATAGGTTTGACAGGTCCTGTCAAACTTATGACTGAAGCATTCCCTGCTACCATTGGCTCTCCATGGCCCACATGATCCCAGGGGACACATCAAACTAACTGCGCCCCTGGGATATGCAAGAATTGCACGCCGGTAGTTGGAGGAGGCCCAAGATCAGAATCCCACAGCACAACGGCCAGCGCGCTAGATTCGTGCAGGTCGGGGGCTTGCACCCGTGGGAAGCCCCCGACCCGAATTTCTGGGCCAATAACGTTGCTTTAAAACAGACAAGGGGGCCCATTGGGATTGGAGTTCAACTTGGGCCGTAGTGCAAAATGGGGCGGTATGGAATCGGCTGCTCGGTATGCGCCCCGCCCGATTTTCGGTGTCATTGAAGTCAATTAGAACTGAATATCGGGTGGGGAGTCCGCCCGTTTTCTACCCCAAATGATCTTAAAAGAATCGGTGTTTAACTTACCAGTATTACTTATGTGCTTGGTGACTGGTGTAGGGAGCGTTCCATGTGATACTTGGCAACTGTGAATGGAGCCTTTGATCCACTGAATTGGAGCAATTATCAGCTTACTGATCTTAGTGTAGGTGTCGTTGGCACCTAATAGGGAAGCAGAATGCGAGACCCCCGAATCAACCCGATTACCATCCACGTACCAGGAAATCGAAAGATTATCTGGGTAAAAGTTTTCCGCCACGCAGAGCAGTACAATGTTCTGCTGCTGAAAGATGTCCTCAGGGTGCGGATTGGGGAAATAAACCAGTGGAGATGACGGCGAGGAAGCTGAAACAGAAAGAATACTTTAACCCATCCACCAGCAACCACGTGGAAATGAAACCTGACTCAAATATTGACAACTTTTACTGTGCCCAGCTTGGATTTATCAACCTTCCGGACTCAACATTGGGTTGAACAATTTCAGATCATAACCACTGCCCCCATATTTTTGGACGGCAACTGTTGCTGATCATTCTGATATTACCATTTACACCTCTTCTAGACCCATCTTTTGATTCTTTACCTGTATCATTACCACCTCCTTTTGCTTCGTACAATCATTCCTTTTGTCATTTAATCTCTCCTGCCCTCCACCCTAGCACAGACCTTCCCTTTTGGTCTTTCCTCCCCTCCCTCCCTCCCTCCCTCCCTCCCTCCCTCCCTCCCCTCCCTTTCCCTGCCCCTGCACTTGCTTTAAACCTATTGCATCTCCAACGTTTTCCAGTTCTGACGAAAGGTCATTGACCGGAAACATTAACTCTGTTTCTCTCTCCACAGATGCTGCCTGACCTGCTGAGCATTTCCAGCATTTTCTGTTTTGATTTCCGATTTCCAGCATCCGCAGTATTTTGCTTTTGGATTTATCCCTTATGTTCAATGACAAAAAGATGACTGCACATCAACATATAATTTCTATTAAACCTGGACTCTCCCTGACAGCTTTGGATGTAAATGCACTGTGTGACGTGGCACTAAATCAGATCAAAGAGGCCCCAGGAGGTCTCCTTGCACCCTGGCAGAGTTACCTTAATTCAACCTGTGCAGGCACCGCAACTGATCAGAAGGGGCGAAATCAGCCACAGTACTCAGTCCTGGTCATTGTTAAGTGACCCGACCCCTAAAATTGCTCTACTGTGCCTCTCTACCTCTCTCTCCTCCTTTAAGATGCTCCTTAAAACCTACCTCTTTGACCAAGCTTTTGGTCATCTGTCCCGCTATCTCCATCTGTGGCTCGGTTTCAAAAATGTTTTTATTGGTAATGTTCTTGTTAAGCGCCTTGGGATATTTTGCTACGTTAAATGCGCTATATAAAAGGTAATTTTTTGTTGGTGAAAAGGGCAGGATCAGATTCTGGTATGGGAGGAGGTGGGTCGGTTTAAGTAGGAACAGGGAGTCGGCCATTCAGCCCCTTGAGCCTGTTCCACCATTCAATTGGCTGATTTATCATCAGCGGAAAGGAAACTCATGTGGTTTCCACAATGAGCAGCCTACAAATTTTTTGAATAGAGCTATAAGGTAGGAGAACAAGTTGTTTGTAATTACATTCCTAAAAAAAAATTCTTGGTCAATATTTGGCATCTCCAGTACATGTCACTAAGAGGTGTAATGGGGTAATTATGTAATATAAGATTCCCATAGTAACGTATGCTATATAGTTAGTGCACATTCTCTCAATAGTTGTTAACAATCTAATTTCTACTGAAGTTATTAAATGAGATTTATGGTGAATTATCACTTTTATTGTATTTAGGTGGATACATATTCAAGCACACATACGTACAAAGATAAATAGATACATACATAAATAGATAGAGAGAAGCACAGATACATACATTCATGACAGAAAGAACTTGCCTAGAAATTCATCACGTGCGGTGGCGCAAGCGGACATTATCGATCGGCCGCCCGTTAGACGCAGCATCTGATATTCCGTTCAATTACAGTCAATGGGACTGAATATCAGACGCTGCGTATAACGGGCGGCCAATCGATACCACCCATTATGTGCCACCGCCCGAGACATATTTCTACCTCCGTGTATTTATATAGCGCCTTCCACCTCCACAGGACTTCACAAAACAATGCCCAACCCATTAGGTACTTCTTGATGTGTGTTTGTTTAGTGGCCAAACTGGAAGTTAATGTTGTGCACTGTATGGTCCTACAGACAGCAAATTCAATAAATAGCCATTTCATGTGGTTCAGCAGTGTGGAGTGAAGCTTAATGTTGGCCAGGACACCAAGAGAATCCCTGCTCATCTTCCATTATAGAATGGTTACAGCACAGAAGGAGGCCATTTGGCCCGTCGAGCCCGTGCCGGCTCTCTGCAAGAGCACTTCAGCTAGTCCCACTCCCCCACCCTTTCCCCTTAGCCCGGCAAATTTTTTCCTTCAGGTACTTATCCAATTCCCTTTTGAAAGCCACAATTGAGTCTGCCTCCACCACCCTTTCAGGCAGTGCATTCCAGATCCTAACCACTCAGTGTAAATTAAAATTTCCTCATGTCGCCTTTGGTTCGTCTGCCAATCACCTTAAAGCTGTGTCCTCTGGTTCTCCACCCCTCCGCCAATGGGAACAGTTTCTCTCTATCTACTCCTGTTTAGACCCCTCATGATTTTGAACACCTCTATCAAATCTCCTCTCAACCTTCTCTGCTCAGCTTCTCCAGTCTATCCATGTAACTGAAGTCCCTCATCCCTGGAACCATTCTTGTACATCTTTTCTGCACCCTCTCTAAGACCTTCATATCCTTCCTAAAGTGCGGTGCCCAGAATTGGACACAATACTCCAGTTGAGGCCGAACCAATGTTTTAATAAGGTTCATCATAACTTCCTTGCTTTTGTACTCTACCCCTTTATTTATGAAGCCCAGGATCCTGTATGCTTTTCTAACCACTTTTTAACCTGCCCTGCCACCTTCAATGATTTGTGCACATATAACCCCAGGTCTCTCTGTTCATGCACCCCCTTTAGAATTGTACCTTTCAGTTTATATTGCCTCTCTGCATTCTTCCTACCAAAATATATCTCTTCGCACTTTTCTGCGTTAAATTTCATCTGCCATGTGTCCGTTCATTCCACCTGCCTGTCTATGCCTGTCTATGTCATCACTATCAGCCTCACTGTTCACTATACTTCCAAGTTTTGTGTCCTCTGCAAATTTTGAAATTGTGCCCTGTACACCCAAGTCCAAGTCATTCATAATTTATCAAGAAAAGCACTGGTCCTAGCACCGACCCCTGGGGATCACCACTGTATACCTTCCTCCAGTTCAATAAATAATCATTCACCGCTACACTTTGTTTCCTGTCACTTAGCCAATAACGTATCTATGCTGCCACTGTCCCATTAATGCCACTGGAACAAGGGGGACAGGTTTATGCTCTCACGTAAGGACGACACCTCCGACAATGCAGCTCTCCCTCAGCACTACACCAAAGTGTCAGCCTGGATCATGTACTGATGGCCCTGACAGATAGACTGCCATGGATAGAGACAGATAGACAACCTACCGGGTTTTACAGTTAGAGTGACTCCACATCCGCTCCAATCTGTGCTGTAAGGAAAATAGGTGTTCGAGCTGCCACAATAGTATCTGGCGGAATCCTCCTTGCCAAGGGCTGATATTGTCAGAGAGAATTTCTTGCTGGTCCAGTCCTTTAAGCCGGTAAATCGGTCTGTTACTGCAGACGAGTAAAGTGCAGCCCTTGAACCCGGGGTCCAATACAGAATCCAGGAGATCCTTGGATCCGCAGGCTTTGCCGATCCCCAGATGAGCCAGTAGTCATCCAGGTTTCTGCTGGTGAAGCAATCCAGCGTCACCGTTTCATTCTCCCGGCGAGTCATAGTTATTGGGGACATATAGAGAGTATCATCAGCTACTGCAAGACCTGCATAAAAAGCAACATGCGTAAATACTTATAGAGAACCAGAGGAAACAAGTTTAAGGTAATTGCCAAAAGGGCCAGAGAGGAGATGGGAATTTTTTTTTTTTACGCAGCGTGTAGTGATCTGGAATGTACTGCCTGAAAGCAGATTCAATAGCAATTTTCAAAAGGGAGAATTGGATCAATACTTGAAATCTGCAGGGCTATGGGGAAAGGGAGTGCAGTGGGATTGAATTGGAGAGCTCTTTCAAAGAGCAGGCACGATAGCCGGAATGGCCTTCTGTGCTGTAAGATTCCAGATAACAGCTACACCAGCACAATATACAACAAATAACACAAACACGCGTGGCTTAGTGGGTGAATGCAGCCCACTGGGTGTTAGTTGAGCGTCAGGCTCAGAATCCCAGTTTCTCCCACCTCCCGCCCCCGGCTCTGCAGCCAATGCCACAGCAGCGATCCACGGGTCAACTCAAGGTCCCGGGGTACGGGAGGGAAGAGTGACTCAGGTTCCCCTACTTCTGATCGCTGTTCTGTGGCGGCTGTGGCGCTAAGGCGAGGGCCAGGCAGGTTAGGAGACCTTTCTCTCTCTCTCTCTCTCTCTCTCTCTCGGTTTGTCGGGCTCACACGCCCACTATGGCCACTCGGATAAGCGTTATGGAGAAGCCACCAAACCCTTGAACCATGACCTTGTCAGAACTCCGTGACTTCGAGGCGGGAGACGAGGAGGAAAAAAACAGGAGATTGGCAGTAAACTTAGCACAATAACGATACAATGACCGGCATACCTGTGTGAATAATGAGCAATATCCAAACTTGCAACATGTTCTTAACTTTCCAGCTGAATCGAGGAGACTTGAATTTCGGGAGCCAGCAAGCGCCGTTTGCTGAACCGATCGAACTTAGATTTGGAACTCAGGCACATTTGAGCTGGCGGAGACACATTGGTCGCTTCTGACTGGCTCAAAACAGCGACCAAAAGTCAGATTGAACATTAATCCTACTGCAGTGGACACCCTCCGCCAATGCGATCCGCTTATGGCAACAGTCCAATGTGCGAATTAATTGTTCACTTATAAAGTATGATATAAATAACCCATGTGTACCTTGTGTAGCGCATGTAAAGTATCTTCTAAAACTGGCCCATTCATGTAGCTATATTTGTATTTTTTTTAAACACATGTGGATTCTTGCTGCGGTTGCATTTTAAGCTTGTACCGAAATTTAAACATGTATTTATGTGCATAATATTCCAGGTACTGAAAAACGCACAACCCAACTTGGGACGTTATTTAGATTGTTCGCTAATTTAACACTTCACAGCTGCAAACTTTATCTTTTATACACTTTTGGAGAGTCTAGAACTAGGAGTCATATCTTAGGATAAAGGGTAGGCCATTTAAGACTGAGATGAGGGGGAATTTCTTCACTCAGAGGGCTGTGAATCTTTGAAATTCTCTACACCAGAGGGCTGTGGATGCTGATTCATTGAGTATATTAAAGGCTGAGAGAGATAGATTTTTGAACTCTAGGGGAATCAAGGGATATGGGGATCGGGCGTGAAAGTGGAGTTGAGGTCGAAGATCAGCCATGATCTTATTGAATGGCGGAGCAGGCTCGGGGGTTTAACTCCTACTCCTATTTCTAATATTCTTACATTATGTATTTTTAGAAGTGTTATATTTTAGTGAATGCCAGTAATGAGAGAATTGATCACTCTTCCAATTAAGTATTAGGAACATAGGAACAGGAGGAGGCCATTCAGCCCCTTGAGCCTGTGCCGCCACTCAATGAGATCATGGCTGATCTGCCACCTAACTCCACATACCCGCCTTTAGCCCATATCCCTAATACCTTTGGTTAACAGAAATCTATCAATCTCAGATTTAAAATTAACAATTAATCTAGCATCAATTGCCGTTTGTGGAAGAGAGTTCCAAACTTCGACCAGCCCTTTGTGTGGAGAAGTGTTTCCTAACTTCACTCCTGAAAGGTCTGGCTGTAATTTTTAGACTGTGTCCCCTAGTCCTCGACTCTCCAACCAGCAAAAATAGTTTCTCTCTATCTACCCTATCTGTTCTGCTTAATAGCTTGAAAACTTCGATCAAATCTCCCCTTAACCTTCTAAATTCCAGGGAATACAACCCTAGTTTGTGTAACCCCTCCTCGTAATTTAACCCTTGGAGTAAGGTGTGGGATGGGTCAAATGTAAAATTGAAAATCTTTCCATTCTACCCCTGCAATGTATCGTAACCCCAACTCATGACTGGCAGTGACATTTGAGTGCCCACACCTATCATGCTTGTAAGAGGTTGGTGACGTGCCTACGTGAACTGTGGTGAATGCATTTCAGGTGATACCTAATAATCAGCATCAGTAACTCCAGCAGTCTAGGCTGGCATGTGATTATCCTGCGCTAGCTTGTAACACTCTGCTGCCTGTATCCTAACTCGCACCAAGTCCCATTCACCCATCCTTGCTGACCTACATTGGCTCCTGGTCTGGTAATGCCTCGATTTCAAAATTCTCATCCTTGTTTTCAAATCTCTCCATGGCCTCACCACTCCCTATTTCTGTAATCTCCTCCAACCCCACAGCTCTCCGAGGTCTCTGTGCTCCTCCAATTCTGGCCCCTTGAGCACCCCTGATTATAATCACGCCACCATTGGCAGCTGTGCCTTCTGTTGCCTAGGCCCTAAGCACTGGAATTCCCTCCCTCAATCTCTCTTCCTCTCTAACTTTTAGATTACACCCCCTAGTCCTAGACTCCCCAACCAGCGGACATAGTTTCTCTCTATCTACCCTATCTGTTCCCCTTAATAGCTTGAAAACTTCGATCAGATTATCCCTTAAACTTCTAAATTCCAGGGAATTTATCTCTTTCCTCATTTAAAACGCTCCTTAAAACCTACCTCTTTGACCAAGCTTTTGGTCACCTGTCCTAATGTCTCTTTATTTGGCTCTGTGTCAAATTTTTCTTGATAATCGCTCCTGTGAAGCACCTTGGGACATTTTACTATGTTAAAGGCGCTGTATAAATGCAAAGTGGATAAATGCGAGGTTATCCACTTTGGTGTCAAAAACAGGAAGGCAGATTATTATCTGAATGGCAATAGATTGGGAGAAGGGGAAGTGCAATGAGACCTGGGTGTCCTTGTGCACCAGTCATTGAAGGTAAGCATGCAGGTGCAGAAGGCGGTTAAGAAGGCAAATGATATGTTGGCCTTCATAGCGAGGGGGTTTGAGTACAGGAACAAGGATGTCTTGCTGCAGTTGTACAGGGCCTTGGTGAGACCACATCTTGAATATTGTGTGCGGTTTTGGTCACCTTATCTGAGGAAGGATGTTCTTGCTATGGAGAGAGTGCAGCGAAGATTCACTAGGCTGATACCTGGGATGGCAGGAATGACATATGAGGAGAGATTGAGTCGATTGGGCTTATACTCGCTGGAGTTTAGAAGAATGAGAGGGGATCTCATTGAAACTGATAAAATACTAACAGGACTAGATAGACTGGATGCAGGAAGGATGTTCCCGATGGTCGGGGAGTCCAGAACCAGGGGTCACAGTCTAAGGATAAGGGGTAAGCCATTTAGGACAGAGATGAGGAGGAATTTCTTCACCCAGAGAGTGGTGAACCTGTGGAATTCTCTACCACAGAAGGCAGTAGAGGCCAATTCATGAAATATATTCAAGAAGGAGTTAGATATATTTCTTAAGGCTAAAGGGATCAAGGGATATGGGGAGAAAGCAGGGACAGGGTACTGAATTTGGATGATCAGCCATGATCTCATTGAATGGCGGAGCAGGCTCGAGGGGCCGAATGGCCTACTCCTGCTCCTATCTTCTATGTTTCTATGTTTGTTGTGGGTGTGAGGTTATGTGGATTTCTTTAGATAAAATTATTCGATAGGATAGAAAAGATAAACTATTTCCTCTTGATGGGGGAGTCCAGAACAAGGGGCCATAATTTTACATTATGACCAGCCCATCCAGGAGCGAAATCAGGAGGCACCTTTTCACACAAAGGGTAGTGGAAACCTGGAACGCTCTCCCCCAAAAGGCTATGGATGTTGGGGGACAAATGAAACTTTCAAGACTGAGACCGATAGATTGTTGTTGGCTGAGGGTATCAATGAATATGGAGCAAAAGCGGTTAAATGAGTTACAGACCAGCCATGGTCTAATAGAATGGCGGGACAGGCTCGAAGGGCTGAATGGCCTCCTCCTGTTCCAATGTTCACTCCAATAACCAAATGAGCTGATGCAGCAAAATAGTTCTCCACCTATTAACTTAGTATACAATTGAATTAAAGTCATTGAATCTAAAATTGTATTCACCTTCAGCACTCGGTTCTGTGAACTACAGGCTCAGGTAATAGTTAATGGAATGGGATCACGAGGTGCTCTTCCTTCGGGTATCATTCAGAATATCCGGCTTTCCACCGGCCTATGTCAGTTTACGGTTTCACTACAAAGTGTGATGCTGACAGAATGAACGAGCTCTGTATTTTTCACAAACTAAAGTACATGTAAAAACATCATTTTGCTTTGATGAGGAACTTATCTTTTTTTTAAAAAAAAATATCAATTCACTGACACAAACGAGTCGGTGCAATTCAGAGTTGAACGTTGAACAGCCAACAAAAGATTAGAAAGGTTTGTCGACCTCGGAACTTGGAGAGAGAGTGCACACGCAGCAGCTGGGGTAGAGGTGAGACGTGTGGCACGGGCTCGGAGTTCCCTCAGCTCTCACAGGGCTGAGTATCCCTGTGTGAGCCCCTTTATTTACAGGACATGGACTCGAGGTCACCCGAGTCATTGTGAAATGGAGTTCAGTGTATTGCTGACACCGACCTATTCATGACCGCCCGCAGATTCCGTGGAAAGTCACGTATGTATCCCTTTAAATAAGTCCCGTTGTACAATTTATTTGCGAATCAGCCTTTCAATTCTAATCAACTTCTGGAAGTGACTGCTCACTCGATAGGAGGGCGTGGCTGAGTTTGGTTTTGACCTCGATTCACGATGCAGCAACATCGTTTGTTTTATTAATTATTATTATTAATGATATTATTGTTAATAATTATTCAGTGGCTGGCCTCCCATATTCTACCCTGCTTAAACTTGACGTGATCCAAAACTCGGCTGCCCCTGTCCTAACTTGCACCAAGTCCCGTTCACCCACTCGCTGACCTCCATTGGTTCCCGGTTAAGCAGCGCCTCGATTTCAAAATTCTCATCCTTGTTTTCAAATCCCTCCATGGCCTCACCCCTCCCTATCTCTGTAATCTCCTCCAGCCCCACAAACCCCCCAGATATCTGCACTCCTCTAATTCTGGCCTCTTGAGCATCCCTGATTATAATCACTCAACCTTTGGTGTGCCTTCTGTTGCCTGAGCTCTAAGCTATAGAATTCCCTCCCTAAACCTCTCCTACTTTCTCCTTATGTGGCTCAGTGTCAATTTTTTTTGGCTTAAAATACTCCTGTGCAGTGCCTTGGGATGTTTAGGCACTATATAAATACAAGTTGTTGTTCTTATTAAGTTAGGGGGAGGATCACGGCCAATAGCCCAAAGTACAATCGAGGATGAAACATCTACGGTAAGGCAAGTGACGTCATTCATTCAGTGATGGTTGGGTGAGGCATATCTTGGATTAAAAAACGGCCATTGCAGAGGAAGGGTAAATTGAGAGATATTCACCACTTGTCTTGATGTGTGGATGCTGGAGGAGCAGTTGGTAAGTAAGATAAATCACTGATGTTCCATTTAAATCGATCTTTTCTTTCGTTTTTAAACAAGTCTTACCAATACCAAGACTAGCAGTGTTATCTTCAAAATACTGTTGTAATCTCACTAAATTTATTCATTTCTCCTCCACAGATGCAACGTTCCTGGCCCAGTGTCGACTCCACTTCCGCGCTGGCAGATGCTGGCAGCACTTCTTAAGCCGATGTTGTTAAAGTTCCGTTAATTCCCTGGCACCCGCTTAGGTTGTCAGCCTTGGCTCAGTGCGTAGCACTCTCGCCTCTGAGTTAGAAGGTGGTGGGTTCAAGTCCCACTGGATAGTACATTAATCCAGGCTGCCACACCAGTCCAGTGCTAGTACTGAAGGTAGTGCTGCATTGTGGAGGGGGTGCCTTTAAAAGATGTTAAACTGAAGCCCCATCTGCCCTCCCAGTTAGAAGTAAAAGATCCCGTGGCACCGCTATGGAGTGCGTCGTCACCCCTGGGTATAGAATTTTAATTTCAGTTGTTAAGTTTTCTTTTAATTTGTTTTTCATTTACAGTCTTTATTGGTTGTGTCCCTTTAAAAAAGGGGGTGCGTGCTTAACTTCCAACAGGCAACTGCCTGAGATGAGGAACGAGTCAGCCTTGGCTCGGTGGGTAGCGCTCTCTCCTCTGAGGGCAGAAGATCGTGGGTTCATCATAGTCCCGCTCCCGGAGACTTGAGCGCAAAACCTGACACTCCTGGATATTGCGGGTGAGATTGGTCGTGGGGCACAAACTAGGCGGTTGCAAATGCTGTGATTTAATATTTGAAAAAGCATTGAAAATTGAACAACATGCATAATAAAATAGTGTATTGGGGGTAACAATGATCTGGTCATTGTGCAGCTTCATCACAAATAGATTGATCCGTTGTTCTGGTCAAACCGCATAGGCGTCTTTCTAGAGGAACCGAATATCAGGCTCTGCATATAACGGGCGGCCAATCCGATGCCGCCGTCTTGCACCACCGACTGAGATGAATTTCTACCCCATTGACTTCAACAGAACTATCAGGCATGACCTATAACTGGAGGAAAATTCGATTCCTCCTGTTTTGTGCCCTGCCTATATTGAAATGCAGTCCCCAGGTCTAGTACTGGGGGTGGGAGAGGGGAGATTTTGACTTTTTGCTCTTGCGTACAATGGGTGATGGGGAGTGGGGTGGCCCATATTGCATCTCTCCCATTCTGGGATGAGGAGAAATTTCTTCACTCAGAGGTTGGTGAATCTTTGGAATTCTCTCCCCAAAGAGTTGTGGAGGCTCAGTCTTTGAGTATATTCAAGACAGAGATCGATAGAATTTTGGACACTAGGGTAATCAAGGGATATGGGGATAGTGCGGGAAGGTGGAGATGAGGTAGAAGATCAGCCATGATCTTATTGAATGGTGGAGCAGGCTCGAAGGGACGACTCCTGCTCCTATTTGTTATGTTCTTACGTTCTTATATTCTCCCAATTTTTATTTCAATTGAAGTCAATTAAAATAACATTGTACAAAGTCAAAATCTACCCTCTGGACTTTTCCACAGTGTTTTCAATCTCAGCAGCACCCAACAAGCTGAACAACAGTTGAAAGTTACAGTGAAGCAGAGATTATAATGTGTCACCATGCAGTACAATCGCTACTTCCAAAACTCAAGGTTGCAACTGATGAATATCAGCCTGTGGTTGACATTGTCCTATTGGACTTCAACACAGTTGGAAAACACACAATCGATAAAAATAGAAAATCCTGGCGTTCGTTGACTAATAGTCTAAAAAGTCCAATGTACACAATGCCTTTATTAAGTAGTTCTGATGTAAAAGATGTTTCAGCATACTAGACCATTGATGGATCATAAGTTGTTGATTTCTTTACTACAATGCTTGCAATGTAGGGTGAAAGATTTAGGTGGATGAGCAAGAAAACATCATTAGACTCATGAAGATCTCTCCATCTGTGTATGGTCACACTACCACCCTCTGTTGACACCCACTTTAAGAAATGCTAACCTTCCTTCCCCTACTAAAAACCGAGGAAATGCTATTGGTTATACCTCTGTTCTCAACAGATCAGGACCAGCATGCTGTTTTGTTTTAAAGGTATCAATTGGCCTGAATCAAGAACCATCTCTGGTTTTGAAGAAGGGTTCGACCCGAAACGTCAACTCAAATTTCTCTCCACGGATGCTGCCTGACCTGCTGAGTTTTTCCAGCATTTTCTGTTGTTATTTCGGATTTCCAACATCTGCAGTATTTTGCTACCATCTCTGGCAGTTTGTTCCTTACACCCCCCCTCCCCCTGCCCACAACCCCCCGGGCTAAAAGTTTATTTTCTTTATCATTTACCTTGGTGCAAGATTGCACAATGCAATATTTGTGTTCTGATCTGAGTGTTCTGGATCATCCTGACTCTGACACGCCCTCAAAGGCAACCACCGAGTTTCCTGCTCCAACATGCAATCGGTTCAATTGGATTGTCACCATCCCTGAAGTGGGCAGGGCGGAAACCAGGCAATGTTTGCAAGCCCATCTACTTACCTAGCAACCGCGAGCTGGGGCAGGGGGAGGGGGGGAGGATTTTGCGAGTAGACACACATTTCCTCTTGGCAACCACGTGGAAACTGCATGCCCAGTTAGGGTTGCCAACCCTCAGAGATGCCCTGGAGTCTCCAAGGGCAGACACAGTGGCATAGTGGTTAGCACTGTTGCCTCACAGCACCAGGGCCCCGGGTTCGAATCCGGCCTCGGGCGACTGTCTGTGTGGAGTTTGCACATTCTCCCCGTGTTTGCGTGGGTTTCCTCCGGATGCTCCGGTTTCCTCCCACAGTCCAAAGATGTGCGGGTTAGGTTGATTGGCTATGATAAATTGACCCTTAGTGTTAGGGGGATTAAATATGTGGGATTACGGGGATAGGGTGGGATATGTGTTGGTGTAGGGGTTACGGGGATCGGGTGGGATATGTGTCGGTGCAGGCTCGATGGGCCGAAATGGCCTCTATCTGCACTGTGAGGTTTCTGTGATTCTGTGAGAACTGACGACTCATCTTCAGGACACGGCTGCGAGCGAAGCTAGGAGGAAAATCATAGGGGCGTTAAAAATAAATGTAAATTCTCGGAACACTTTTGTTTACTACTTATAAAAATGTTGGAGATTGAGGGAAAAAAAAATGTTTGGCTGACGGTCAAGAATCATCCAATGGAATAACGTATTCACGTTCCGATTGGCACAGGAGTGCGGTGGACCATGAGGATGGACATGTCAGAGAATCATTGAATGATACAGCACAGAAGGAGGCCATTCGGCCCATCATGCCTCTGAATGCTCTTTGGTAGAGCTATCCAATTAATCCCACTCCCTCCTGCTCTTTCCCCATAGCCCTGTACTTTTTTCCCTTTAAGTATTTCTCCAATTCCCTTTTAAATGTTACTATTGAATCTGCTTCCACCGCTGTTTTAGGCAGCGCATTTCAGATCACAACAACTCGCAGTTTTAAAAAATGTTCCCTCATGTCACCCCTGGTTCTTTTGCCAATCACATAGAAACATACAAACATAGAAGATAGGAGCAGGAGTAGGCCATTCGGCCCCTTGAGCCTGCTCTGCCATTCAATGCGATCATGGCTTATCATCCAAATTCAGTACCCGGTCCCTGCTTTCTCCCCATACCCCTTGATCCCTTTAGCCTTAAGAAATATATCCAACTCCTTTTTGAATATATTTAATGAATTGGCCTCTACTACCTTCTGCGGTAGAGAATTCCACAGGTTCACCACTCTCTGGGTGAAGAAATTCCTCCTCATTTCTGTCCTAAATGGCCTACCCCTTATCCTTAGACTGTGACCCCTGGTTCTGGACTCCCCGACCATCAGGAACATCCTTCCTGCATCTAGTCTGTCCAGTCCTGTCAGAATTTTATAAGTTTCAATGAGATCCCCTCTCATTCTTTTAAACTCCAGCGAGTACAAGCCCAGTCATCCCAATCTCTCCTCATACACCATTCCTGCCATCCCAGGTATCAGCCTGGTGAATCTTCGCTGAACTCCTTCCATGGCAAGAACATCCTTCCTCAGATAAGGCGACCAAAACTGCACACAATACTCAAGATGTGGTCTCACCAAGGCCCTGTACAACTGCAGCAAGACATCCTTGTTCCTGTACTCAAATCCTCTCGCTACGAAGGCCAACATACCATTTGCCTTCTTAACCGCCTGCTACACCTGCATGCTTACCTTTAGCGACTGGTGCACAAGGACACCCAGGTCTCGTTGCACTTCTCCTTCTCCCAATCTATTGCCATTCAGATAATAATCTGCCTTCCTGTTTTTGCCACCAAAGTGGATAACCTCACATTTATCCACGTTATATTGCACCTGCCATGCTTTTGCCCAATCACCCAATCTGTCCAAATCATCCTGGAGTTTCTCAGCATCCTCCTCACAGCACACACGCCCACCCAGCTTTGTGTCATCTACAAATTTGGAGATATTACATCTAGCTCCCTTGTCTAGATCATTAATATATATTGTGAATAGCTGGGGTCCAAGGACCGATCCTTGCGGTACCCCACTAGTCACTGCCTGCCACTCGGAAAAAGTGTCCTCCAATCTGTGTCCTTTGGTTACCAACCCTTCTGCCACTGGAAACAATTTCTCCTTATTTACTCTATCAAAAGCATTCATGATTTTGAACACGTCTGTCAAATCTCCTCTTAACCTTCTCTGCTCTGAGGAGAACAACTCCAGTTTCTCCAGTCTCTCCACATAACTGAAGTCCCTCATCCCCGGTACCATTCTAGTAAATCTCCTCTGAACTCTCTCCAAGGCCTTGACATCCTTCCTAAAGTGTGGTACCCAGAATTGAACACAATACTCCAGCTGAGACCTAACCAGTGTTTTATAAAGGTTTTGCTTAACCTCCTTGCTTTTGTACTCTATTCCTCCATTAATGAAGCCAAGAATCCCATATGCTTTTTTAACAGTCTTCTTAACTTGTCCTGCCACCTTCAAAGATTTGTGTACGTACACCCCCAGGGGTCTCTTTGTTACTCCACCCCCTTTAAAATTGTACCATTTAATTCATATTGCCTCTCCTTATTCTTCCTACCAAAATGTATCACTTCACACTTCTCTGCGTTAAATTTAATCTGCCATGTGTCTGCCCATTTCACCAGTCTATCTATATCCTCCTGAAGTCTGTTACTATCCTCCTCATTGTTTACTATATTTCCGAGTTCTGTGTCATCTGCAAACTTTGAAATTGTGCCATGTATGCCCAAGTCCATTAATATATATCAAAAAGAGCAGTGGTTCCAATACCGGCCCCTGGGGGGGCACCACTGTATGTCAGGTGACCAATGGCGTGAGTGTGGGGGCGGGACGACTGGAGGCAGGAGGTCACGTGATGAAACCTCCAGGAATATGGCCAAGCAGAGTTGGCAACTGTCTTCTCAGTCGAGTTCTTTTTCTTTGAGGGAACAAGTACTGCCATTCTGATCCAGCAGCATCTAAACCAGAGGTGCTTTTGGACGAAGCTGGATAGAGCCTAGGGAGGGGAGGTGGGGGTGAGGTGACAACAACTTCAGGACGCACTGAAGCTGAGCATGGCATCGAAAGAGCAGGCCGAGAGCTTGACTGAATACTTAAACTGCCCCGTCTGCCTGGAGCTCTTTAACCAGCCGGTCATCCTGGACTGTGGCCACAATTTCTGCCAGTCCTGCATCCAGCTGTACTGGGAAAACGAGGAGAGGAATTCCTGCCCCGAGTGCCGCAAAGTCTTGAGGGAAAGCAGCCTGCGGGTGAACAGGGCGCTGGCCCATCTGGCAGACAAGGCTCGCCACCTGAAGCTGACTCCAGTGAAGAAGGAACGCTCGCTGCCCTGCCCGGACAGAGAGGGGGCTCCGAGCCTGCTGGTCAAGCTCAAGGAGCATCGGGAGGTCAAACTTTACTGCAGCGAGCATCGGGAGGAGCTGAAGCTCTTCTGCGAGACTGACAAAGAGCTGATCTGCGTGATGTGTTTGAACGGGAGAGGAGGTCGGAGTCACAAGTTCCACGATTTCATGCTCATACATGAAGCGGTTGATAAGTACAAGGTAAAAGGAGCCGATTTTGTATCTGATTTGTTATGTGGGGGGTGGGGGGAGAGATTGTAACTTCATAAGAACATAAGAAATAGGAGCAGCATTCGGCCCTTCGAGCCTGCTCTGCCATTCAATAGATTATGGCTGATCTTTTACCTCAACTCCACCTTCCCACACTATCCCCATATCCCTTAATTCTCAAGGTTCCCAAAATGTTATACTCAACGACTGAGCATCCACAGCTCTCTGGGGTGGAGAATTCCAAAGATTCACAACCTTTTGAGTGAAGAAATGTCTCCTCATCTCAGTCCTAAATGGCCGACCCCTTATTCTGAGACTGTGACCTCTGGTTCTAGACTCCCCAGCCAGGGGAAACATCCTCCCTGCATCTAGCCTGTCAAGCCCTGTAAGAATTTTGTGTTTCAATGAGATCACCTCTCATTCTTCTGAACTCTAGAGAATATAGGCCTAGACTACTCAGTCTCTCCTTATAGGGCAATCCCCTCATCCAGGAGCCAGTCTGGTGAACCTTCGTTGCACTCTCTCTAAGGCAAATATGTCTTTCCTTAGGTAAGGAGACCAGAACTGTACACAGTGCTCCGGGTGTGGCCTCAGCTGTATAATTGTAGTAACTTCGGGCAATGCCACAAAGCAGGCGATACTGAAAATCCCGCACGGTGTATAATGAAGCGGCTTATCAATGCCGCCCGAATTTTAAAATTACCCCCACTTCCCCAATATGTTGTCTTCCTTTTCAATTGCACGCTTAAACACTTCTGCGACATTCCAACCCTAGGATAAACTGAAATCCTCCTTGGGCTTGCTGAGGCAGAAGATCGCAGTTCTTGAAGCTAAGCTGAAAGAAAAGCAGAGCATTTCAGAAATCGGAGTAAGTCTCTTCCACGCCGCTTTTCTCTTTGCCTTTCTCCACCCGTTCGTTGTTCCGGCACTAGATTTCCCCATATTTTTTTTTAATTGGGTTTCTGTGTTCCCCCCGCCACTGCAGGAAAAGTCGACGGGTCTGCAGAACCTCATTGCATCCGAGTTCGCGGAAATGCACCAGTTCCTGGACAAGAAGGAAGAGAGCTTAATTCTCGAGCTGAAGGAGCACGAAGAGAACATTTCCGAAACGATGGAGAAGAACCTTCAGGAGACACAAGAGCATTTGGATTCTATTCAGCTAAAGCTAGCGCGGCTGCACGCTAAGATGGACCAGAGGGAGACACTCAGCTTTCTGGAGGTACCGGGATCACGGGGAGGGTGGGAAACGTTCCTGGTGTTACATTCAGCGAATTTCAGCGTTCAAAATTTCACTTGAAAGGCGAGTTCGCCCTTTTTAATTTTGATACGATTCAGCAAAACTGCAGGTCGTCAAAAAGTGGGGCGCACTTTTGGAGTAAAATGTCTCGCGTGGGTCTGAATTTTCCAAAGGGGTCTGAATTTGTAGACTCTGAGCAATATTCTTCACTTATCAGTGAACGAAGCAGCCGCCGGTGAACCGAATCCCCAAATGTCGACATGTTGGCACAATTTCGGTAGGAATAACTTGGAATGTCGATTCTAATTATTTGGGCCAAGAACCTGGTAATGACCTGAGGAAGGATGTTCTTGTCATGGAGGGAGTGCAGCGAAGGTTCACCAGGCTGATACCTGGGATGGCAGGAATGACGTATGAGGAGAGAGTGGGTTGATTGGGCTTATACTCGCTGGAGTTTAGAAGAATGAGAGGGGATCTCATTGAAACTGATAAAATTCTAACAGGACTAGACAGACTTGGTGCAGGAAGGATGTTCCCGATGGCCGGGGAGTCCAGAACCAGGGGTCACAGTCTAAGGATAAGGGGTAAGCCATTTAGGACTGAGATGAGGAGGAATTTCTTCACCCAGAGAGTGGTGAACCTGTGGAATTCTCTACCTCAGAAGGCAGTGGAGGCCAATTCATTAAATATATTCAAGAAGGAGTTAGATATATTTCTTAAGGCTAAAGGGATCAAGCGAAATGGGGAGAAAGCAGGTACAGGGCACTGAATTTGGATGATCAGCCATGATCTCATTAAATGGTGGAGCAGGCTCGAGGGGCCGAATGGCCTACTCCTGCTCCTATCTTCTATGTAAGTGACATTGTAATGCACCGGAGTGAATGCGTGTGCTTGTAATCTCACCGATCCGAACCTCGCTGTGATTGTCAGAGTCGTTTGCTGGTCATTTTAACACAACGTGCCGGGTGGGAAGCCCATGGGAGCGGGTGGAACACTGGTTTTACACCCCCCCCCCCAATATCACTCTACGGGGGATGCAAAGCCAGCACACAATCTGGTCAGTTTCCCGATGTGATGCGCGGGGTTAAGTTAAGATTGATCCCATTGCAACCCATGCCTTGAAATTGCACTGTGGGATTCTGGCTTAGGGATGGTTAAGCAATTATTCCGACATTCGATCTATCTACTGCACCCACTAAATGGTTTAACGCCTCTGCTGAAATGAAGGGTGTGGGGGAGGGGGTTGGGGGGAGGAATTTGAAACCGTATCCCATGATATAATGTCAGAGCCCCAGAAATTACCGTTAACAGGCCAGCCCTTGGCGCATTGTCATCAGCTTGCCTATACCCAGTATTTTTGCGGAGCTGTTAAGCGGTCTAAAATAAAGTGGCTCAAATGCGGATAAAGGGGTGATTCATGGAAATTTCAAGCATTCCAGGGCTAATAGTACCGGCAGAAATGTCTAGGCTTGTGTATCTTCATCACTGAGGTTATTTCGGCGGCATAGGAAGAGGAGGAAGCCATTCAGCCCCTCCGACCTGGTGTGCCATTCAATTAGAACATGGCTAATCTGTATCTTAACTCCATTTACCCACCTTCGCTCCGTATCCCTTGATAAACCTTACCTAACAAAAACTATCGCGCTCAGTCTTGAAAGCTCCAATTTTCCCAGATCCACAGCCTTTTCAGGGAGAGAGTTCCCGATTTCTATAGGAATTCTGCACAAAACAGGTTTGGCTCGTGTCCATTTTTCTCTCTCTGCTCTCCGACTGAGATCACTGACGTTTGGTTATGTTGGTAATGTGTTTGATGCTGGCTTCTCAGTCTCGTTCTGTCCTAACACTACCAGCAGTACTGCACAACGGCGAGCTCACATCCCTCTTCTATTTTACTTTTAGGAAGAAGCATGTCGACAAAAGAGGTATGGGAACTTCTTCACAGAAACTCTATGTAAAGCAAAAAAAATAATGTTGTTTAACGTCACTTTGTAATGTCAACTGTGTCATCTTTCCGTTATTAGCGAAGACAATCACCACATGTTGACCAGTGGAAATCTACCTCTGGGAATATTCAAAGGACCTTTACAGTACACGGTTTGGAAACAAATGATAGGCACCATCAGCCCAGGTAAGGTGCTACCCTTCACTTGTTGCATCCTCAGACAAAAGAAACTTGAACCGAGAAAGGTTTGGCTAGAAATTTGTCTCGGGCAGCTGCACGTTATGTGATGTTCAGTTCCATTGCAGTCAATGGTCTTGAATATCCGGTGCTGCGTATAACGGGCAGCCGCTCAGGTACCGCCCGCTTTACCGCACCGGCCACGACGAATTTGTTGTATGATGCAAAAGTTGTCGTCCTGAGATTGGAGGGACCGATTCGCTCATAATTGGATAAGTGCCTCCGATATATTGGGGCAAATTTTCAGATTGTTGCCCGCCTTAAACCTGGCCTTGCGATTAATCCGCTCATTATAGTAACAGCCTGATTGTCATTCATAGAAACATAGAAGGTAGGAGCAGGAGTAGGCCATTCGGCCCCTCGAGCCTGTTCCACCATTTAATGAGATCATGGCTGATCATCCAAATTCAGTACCCTGTCCCTGCTTTCTCCCCATATCCCTTGATCCCTTTAATTCAACCCTGGAAGTGAAAAAAAACGGGTGGATTCCATCACGGGCGGCTGGTCCGCAGATTTTACGCCGAGAGAGCATCACAAATCTGTCCCATTGTGACCATAATGAAATGGCAGCAATACTCTGTTGTTTTTTGATCATCACTGTTCTCACCCTCAAGGTTGAATGATAATTAATTCGCTCAATGAACAGAAAAGTGTTTTCCGGTCCCAGTTATAACTGATACACTTTGTATTATAACTGTTTAATAATGGCTTTTGAAGGACGCCCTGTCCTCCCAAACATTAAGCAGACTGATTAAAAATAAACATTGTATACTGATAGAACGAAATGTGCTTATGATGCAGCTGGAACTAAAGTAGCACTGTTGCCTCACAGCGCCAGGGACCCGGGTTCGAATCCGGCCTCGGGTGACTGTCTGTGTGGAGTTTGCACATTCTCCCCGTGTTTGCGTGGGTTTTCTCCGGGTGCTCCGGTTTCCTCCCACAGTCCAAAGATGTGCGGGTTAGGTTGATTGGCTATGATAAATTGACCCTTAGTGTTAGGGGGATTAAATACGTGGGGTTACGGGGATAGGGTGGGATATGTGTTGGTGTAGGGGTTACAGGGATCGGGTGGGATATGTGTCGGTGCAGGCTCGATGGGCCGAAATGGCCTCTATCTGCACTGTGGGGTTTCTGTGATTTCTGTGATTTCTGTGAAGTGCCTGTGAAGCAATTTTAGCCTGTTATAGAGTCATAACAGCACAGAAGGAGGCCTTTTGGCCCATCGAGTCCATGCCGATTCTCTGTAGAGCAATCCAGTCCATCCCATTCCCCCATTCTATCCCCGTAGCCCTGCAAATTTATTTCCCGCAAGTGATTATCCAGTCTTCCCTTGAAAACATTGAGTGTCTCCGCTTCCACCACTTCCATTGGCAACAAGTTCCAGGTCCTCACCACTCGCTGCATAAAAAAGTTTTTCCTCACATCACCCCCTGTATCTCTTGCCCAAAACATTAAATATGTCTGCCCTAGTCCTTGTACCATCAACTCGTGGGAACAGCCTTTCCCCGTCTAGCTTATCCAAACCCATCATAGCCTTGTACCCCTCTATCAAATCACCCCTCAACCTCCTTTGCTCTAATGAAAACAAATCTAGCTTCTCCAACCTGTCCTTGTAGCTAAGATCCCCCATCCCCGGACCATTCTGGTAAATCTTCTCTGCAGAAGTAAATCTCCATCTGCTCTGTCCCATCAAACACTCCCAGGGCAGGTACAGCATGGGTTAGATACAGAGTAAAGCTCCCTCTGCACTGTCCCATTAAACACTCCCAGGCAGGTACAGCTCGGGTTAGATACAGAATAAAACTCCCTCTGCACTGTCCCATCAAACACTCCTGGGCAGGTACAGCTCGGGTTAGATACAGAGTGAATTTCGCTCTACACTGTCCCATCAAACACTCCCAGGGCAGGTTCAGCTCGGGTTAGATACAGAATAAAGCTCCCTCTACATTGTCCCAGTAAACACTCCCAGGCAGGTACAACATGAGTTAGATACAGAGTAAAGCTCCCTCTACACTGTCCCATCAAACACTCCCAGGGCAGGTACAGCACGGGTTAGATACAGGGTAAAGCTCCCTCTACACTGTCCCATCAAACACTCCCAGTGCAGGTACAACACGAGTTAGAAACAGAGTAAAGTTCCGTCTACACTGTCCCATCAAACACTCCCAGGGCAGGTACAGCGCGGGTTAGATATAGAGTAAAGCTCCCTCTACACGGACCCATCAAACACTCTCAGGGCAGGTACAGCACAGGTTAGATACAGAGTAAAGCTCCCTCTACACTGCCCCATCAAACACTCCCAGGGCAGGTACAGCACGGGTTAGATACAGAGTAAAGCTCCCTCTACACTGTCCATCAAACACTCCCAGGGCAGGTACAGCACGGGTTAGATACAGAGTAAAGCTCCCTCTACACTGTCCCATCAAACACTCCCAGGGCAGGTACAGCAGAGGTTAGATACAGAGTAAAGCTCCCTCTACACTGTCCATCAAACACTCCCAGTGCAGGTACAACACGAGTTTCATACAGAGTAAAGCTCCCTCTACACTGCCCCATCAAACACTCCCAAGGCAGGTACAGTACGGGTTAGATACAGAGTGAAGCTCTCTCTACACTGTCCCATCTAACTCTCCCGGTGCAGGTACAGCATGGGTTAGATACAGAGTAAAGCTCCCTCTACACTGTCCCATCAAACACTCCCAGTGCAGGTACAACACGAGTTAGATACAGAGTAAAGCTCTCTCTACACTGTCCCATCTAACTCTCCCGGTGCAGGTACAACACGAGTTAGATACAGAGTAAATCTCCCTCTACACTGTCCCATCAAACACTCCCAGTGCAGGTACAACACGAGTTAGATACAGAGTAAAGCTCGCTCTACACTGTCCAGTTGTTGTTCTATTTCAGTTATGTGGATAGCGAACCTCCTTGCACCAGGCAATCTGTTACGTTTGCTCAGCGTATTTTCCCATTCCGTCCTTCTGGTTTTGTTAACATCAACTTTCTATTCTAAGGGTGTGAGCTACCGTACTGGCTGTCTATTCGAGAGCACCAGCCTGCGCTAACCGCTCCCCTCCTAACCACCGGCAAACTCTCGGGGGTGAAATCCGTGTGTGCCCCGAGCGCGAAGGGCTCGTAGAGAGTCGGGAGCCCGTTTGATACCAGGCTCGATGTTATTTTCCAGCGGGAGTGAAATTGGACATTGGGCAGGGGGGAGTGGTGATCCAACCAGGCAGAATCACATCGGCCACCCGTTACACAACACGCCCGATATTTCGTTCTATTGAAGTTATCGGAACCGACTGTCGGGCGGGCTGTACAGCCGATGTGATTCTAGGGGGGTGAAATTGGTCGACACCAGTACCGTGAAGCAGACTCAATGCCAATCGGCAGCCGGTTTTACACCGCACCGCCATTTTCTTCTCAAGAAGTCAATGGTAAAGAATATCGTGTAAAACGGGCTGCCGATTCACCATGAACCAGTTTCACGCTATTGGCGTGGACCAATTGCACCCCCGTCTGGTTTCTATCCCTGTCCATGTCTAATTCCACCCCCTTTGGCTTCACTGGAGACGAGGATCGGCCCAGTCATAAAACGGGCTGCCGATTCCCTCTTACCCGTTGTTTGCCTGGCAACAAGGGTTCTCATTACCCCGCCGCCGTCTTTTTACTCGAGTTTAGCCCCTGACCCCCCCCCCCAACCAGAGGAAATAGTGGTTCCCTAATGACCCTATGGAAACCTGCCATCATTTTTAAAACCCTTAATACATAAGGGATCCTGGGCTTCATAAATAGAGGCATAGAGTACAAAAGCAAGGAAGTTGAGATGAACCTGTAAAAAACACTGGTTCGGCCTCAACTGGAGTATGTGTCCAATTCTGGGCACCGTACTTTAGGAAGGATATGAAGGCCTTAGAGAGGGTGCAGAAAAGATTTCTAAGAATGGTTCCAGGGATGAGAGCTTCAGTTACGTGGATAGACTGGAAAAGCTGGGGGGTTGGTCTCCTTAGAGCAAAGAAGGTTGAAAGGAGATCTGATAGAGGTGCTCAAAATCATGAGGGGTATAGACAGAGTAAATAGAGAGAAACTGTTCCTATTGGCGGAAGAGTCACGAACCAGAGGACACAGATTTAAGGTGATTGGCAGAAGAACCAAAGACGACATGTGGAAAAACTTTTTTACGCAGTGAATGGTTAGTATCTGGAATTCACTGCCTGAAAGGGTGGTGGAGGCAGATTCAATTGTGGCTTTCAAAAGGAAATTGGATAAGTACGTGAAAGAAAAAAAATTGCAGGGCTACGGGGAAAGGGCGGGTTTCCCAGATTTTTTTCTCCCAAATTGGCCATTGGGTCTTTATCTGGTTTTTCGCCTCTCCCAGGAGATCACATGGGTTCGGGTGGATGCAGAGTGATAGAAGATTTGAGGTTAGGATCAGATCAGCCATGATCTTATTGAATGGCGGAGCAGGCTCGAGGGGCCGATTGGCCTACTCCTGCTCCTATTTCTTATGTTCTTATGTTCTTATGTCTCCCCTTAACCTTCCCTCCTCCTCTTAAAATAATCCCCAGTATCTGAAGACTCTTCTCACAACTCTCTCTGATAACTTGGCGTCAATGTGCATGGAGGGAGATTCACACAGAAGCTTTTCCTTAGACCCATCAGTGACTTATAGAAAAGAATCGGCGCGTAGATAAAGGATAGCCATTTCCTGCTTAATTAATTCAAATCTCTCTTTTTTTCTACCCCTCTCCCTTCCAGCTCCAACTTGTCTGACTCTGGATCCTAAGACAGCACACTCCTGGCTCATCCTGTCTGATGACCTGACCAGCGTAAGATACGGAGACAAAGGTCAGCTGCTCCCTGAAACGCCAGAAAGGTTCTACCCATGCGTGTGCGTCTTGGCATCTGAGGGATTCACATCAGGGAAGCACTACTGGGAAGTGGAGGTGGGCGACAGTGCCGAGTGGGATCTCGGGGTGGTCGCCGAGTCCATCAACAGGAAGGGAGACATCACGGCCATGCCAGAGGCTGGCTACTGGATTGTCTGGCTGAGAAGGAGCGAATATAAGGCCGGTACGTTGCCTCGTACCCGCCTGGCTGTGAGTGTAAAACCCAGGATGATCGGGGTGTACCTGGACTATGAGGAGGGACAGGTGTCGTTTTACAATGCAGACAACATGTCCCATATCCACACTTTCACCGACATCTTCACTGAGAGACTCTTTCCCTTCTTCAGTCCTTGTTTGAATGGCCATGGGAAAGCCACAGAGCCACTGAAGATCTGCTCCGCTAAAGGTCATTAACAGAAAAACATCAGTTTTCATGCATTTTTTTCTTTCTGTTCAACTATTGGCTTTTGGATTTTATCACCGGTAGAAATGCAGAAGCATTTAAAGTGTGAGGATGATACAATAACTTCATAGGCAGAAAGTGCCATTCAATAGGGAGTGGAGGGAAGAGAATAGGATGAATGGGGGTGGGGGAATGGGGGAATGCTGATCGCTTCATTCCACCCCCGTCACTGCTTCCTCCCTTAAAAGTCCAAAGAGACAAGCCCTCCACTCACCAGTGTAGAGATGGGTGAGTGTAGCCCAAATACAGTACATTCTAAGTCCAAACATTTCCAAAGGATCTAGACACAGGATATGGAAATGTAGAAGATATAAAAGCAATGGTAGCAACCACATGGCTTCCTATAGCGCTCCTTACATCCAGGGAGAACTTTAAGCGCTCCTTACATCCAGAGAGATCTTTAAACGCTCCTTATATCCAGAGAGATCTTTAAACGCTCCTTATATCCAGAGAGATCTTTAAACGCTCCTTATATCCAGGGAGATCTTTAAACGCTCCTTACATCTAGGGAGGTCTTTAAGTGCTTCTTATATCCAGAGAGATCTTTAAACGCTCCTTATATCCAGAGAGATCTTTAAACGCTCCTTACATCCAGGGAGATCTTTAATCACTCTTTACATCTAAGGAGGTCTTTAAGCGCTCCTTATATCCAGGGAGATCTTTAAGCGCTCCTTATATCCAGGGAGATCTTTAAGTGCTCCTTACATCCAGGGAGATCTTTAAACGCTCCTTATATCCAGGGAGATCTTTAAGCGCTCCTTACAGTGCAAGTTCAACTGATGGACAGGAAGCAGGAAGAAGAAAGGAAAGGGGAGGATTAGGAATGTGGGCGTTAGTGAGGTGAGAATGTGGGCCCTAGGGGATCTGGATGACATGGAGTTCATGGAGGTAGATGTGGGGTGGCCAGGAAGGGGAGTGCTGGAGAAGAGGAGTCTCGAGGAGATAAACTCTGGAATAGGGTTTCAGCAGCGGAGAGTAGGAGCAGAGATGCACAATGGTTAGTTGGTGAAAGAAAGTTGCCTTGGGGGGTCCCATCACATGTCTAAGGGAAAGCTGAGCTGAGATCACATCTCTGTTATTGCAGGAAAAAGACAACAGTTCAACCCAAAACATTTGCACACTGTCAGCTGTGGCTCAATCAATAGCCCGCTCACCTCTGAGTCAGAATGGTCGTGGCTTCAAAGTCCCACTCCAGAGACTTGAGCACATGATCCTAGGCTGACACTCCCAGTGCACTGCTGAGGGAGCGCTGCACTGTCAGAGGTGCTGTCTTTTGGATGACACGTTAAACCGAGGCGCCGCCTGCCCTCTCAGGCGGATGTAAAATATCCCATGGCACTATTCGAAGAAGAGCAGGGGAGGTCTCCCCGGCGTCCTGGTCAATATTTATCCCTCAAACAACACCTAATTATCTGATCATTTATCTCATTGCTGTTTGTGGGAGCTTGCTGTGTGAAAATTGGTGGCCGCGTTTCCTACATTACAAAAGTGACTCCACTTCAAAAGTATTTCATTGGCTGTAAAGCGGTTTGGGGCGTCCTGAGGATGTGCAAGGCGCCATAGAAAAGCAAATTCTTTCCTTCGTATTCTTTTTTTATTTGTGTTGTGTGTCCTCGGCCCAGTTATGACTTATGTGTGAATTTATAGAGTAATAAAAACTAACATCTCAATGTGGTAAAAGTGTCTTTGAATTTAATTCTGATTAGTTAATGAGACTAAATAGTGGGAACCAATTGCCGATGGCCCCAGTCTAGCCCCATTAGATGAGTTCAGTCTGTTCATGAGCGATTGAGTAGAGAGTCAGTTTGAACTGCAATCATTGGAATTTCCTGAAGTTTCATCCCCTCCCCCCAAATAAGGTGCTGACTATATTATTTTTAAATATTCCATGTTCTATGAAGGAGTTTCTGGCTGGGTTTCTTGTTTCAGTTTAGGCAGAAGGAGATTTCTGTTTATCTTTGCACTGAGTCATATTTCATCCATTGTGTTCAGTGTGTTAATGGAGTCCAGTGTACATTTCTTTTTAACTTTGTCATTCGCAGACTTCTATAACCCCGATTATAACAACCAGGAGGTGATGTGGAAGAAGAGGGTGGCGTAGACCCAGAAGGCTGCGAGGAAGGTCAATGCATTCTTCTCAGTCTCGTTCCACCTTTTGCTCGGCCATTGGAATAGTCTGTGATCAGTAGCATGAAGCCCTCTGCGTCAAGTTTTGACCTGCGAGGTTCATTCTTACACACTCCTTCAAATGAGATTGTCACCGTAGAGCAAACGCTCAGTTACACTGACCAAGTGGAGAATGGTTCCTAAAACCCAACAGGGAATTTCATTAAATGGTCAGGTAGTACTGTTTATCAGATCCCTCGACAGGTAATGGACAACCCTACTAATATTTTAGGAAAGTGAATGTGTGGAAGTGAAATTAACGGAAGGATTATATACTCTGGAATATCCGATGTTTAAAGTTACCAAAAGTCAATGCACCTCAATGTAATTAAAACTGTGAAATTATTGGTCACATCTCGCTTTGTGCCCTGCAGATATTAACCTTCCGGTGCAGTTAATGATAGTTGAAAGCATTGTTGTAACTTTAAACACTACCTGTTATTCTGCGATGATCTAGGGTCTAGTAACTACTCTTATTGCCAATCATACAAAGAATTGTGCCACTGTAATAGTTGAGGATTTAGCCGTGTGACTCGTGCTTAATGTGATTCAATCTGTAACTGACTGCATATATGGTTGAATTAAATAATAAGTTAAAGAGTTGTGACACGGTCCTGGGGTATTTAATCTGAGTTGGAATCAATTATTTTCAATATAACAGTATACCCCATCATTTCTTTATTTGTTCAGCGACATGTAGCGAATGTCAACCAATCATAAGTCTCGGCATAAACCAAAATACCAAATACTTTCTTCGGAAACAAGCGCCTTCTGCGTAATCCACAGTCTTCCTCCGGCCAGCACTTTCTGGCAGGTTTTTTAAAATTATTTTTTTATCGGATGTGGGCCTCGCTGGCAAGGCCAGCATTTATTGCCCATCCCTAATTGCCCTTGAGAAGGCGGTGGTGAGCCGCCTTCTTGAACCGCTGCAGTCTGTGTGGTGAAGGCACTCCCACAGTGCTGTTAGGGAGGGAGTTCCAGGATTTTGACCCAGCAACGATGAAGGAACGGCCGATATACTTCTAAGTCAGGATGGTGTGTGACTTGGAGGGGAACTTGGAGGTGGTGGTGTTCCCATGCGTCTACTGCCCTTGTCCTTCTAGGTGGAAGAGGTCGCAGGTTTGGGAGGAGCTGCCGAAGAAGCCTTGGCGAGTTATTGCAGTGCATCTTGTAGATGGTACACACTGCAGCCACGGTACGCCAGTGGTGGAGGGAGTGAATGTTTAAGGTGGTGGAGCGGGCTGTCAATCAAGTGGGCTGTTTTGTCCTGGATGCTGTCCGGCTTCTTGAGTGTTGTTGGAGCTGCACTCATCCAGGCAAGTGGAGTGTATTCCATCACACTCCTGACTTGTACCTTGTAAATGGTAGAAAGGTTTGGGGAGTCAGGAGACTCATTGTCTCAAAGCTCCTACTTCTAACTCCACAAGGTCAGTTTGATTGGGTCTCTGGTCTTGCCTTATTTCAAATGAAGTAATATCCTGCAATCATCTGACTATATAGGAGCTTGCAGCAGTAAATAAAATACTATCATTCATATAACTCCAACCAAACAGAGGAGAGGTATTTCAAGAGATATCAACATTTTGTCCAATTTTGTTCTAAGTGCCAGGTTTTACAATGGAACAAGCCATCTAAAACCTGCTACAACAATCAATGCGGCCATCTTCATTTTAAATCAACAGCCCAATTCTATTTCAAATCAAACGCCATTGGAACATGACAAAGGTTGAGCAGTTGCCTGTCACAGCTGACAGCAAAGAAATAATTTGTATTTCTACAGCGCCTTTCACAACCTCAGGACGTCCCAAAGCGCTTCACAGCAAATGAAGGATTTTTGAAGTGTAGTCACTGTTGTAACGTAGGAAATTCGGCAGCCAAATGGCGCACAGCAAGCTCCCACAAACAGCAATGACTTAATCAGATAATCTGCTTTTCCTAGCGCTGTTGGTTATGGGTAAATGTTGGCCAGGCCACGGGAAGAGCTCCCCTGCTCTTCCTCCAATAGTGCCGGGGCTGGGCTTCCAAAGCCGAGGATTGGGGTCTCTTGTGAAAGACGGTATCCTCGCCAGCCTAGGTTACGTCTTGTTGGTGAAATGTGTTTGTTTAATCGGTGCAGTGGAACAAACTCGTGGCAACTGTTCCAGAGATCCCTGTAAAATTAAATAAAAACCTCAAGAACATCGAGAGTCATCGGGGCCCAGAGACAGAGGAGAATTAAAACACGGGCAGTGCTCCCTCAGTACTGCACCGGGAGTGTCAGCCTGGATTATGTGCTCAAGTCTCTGGACTGGGGCTTGATGTGCAAAGCTTGCTGAAGAGAAGGAGCCTACAAAATATAGATACAAAGTCTGGTGGACCTAGGGTTGTGGGAAATAGCACTCACACGGTACAGACCGCTACATGCTTGGCTTGGATATCTGATGGTGTGGAGATGCCGGTGTTGGACTGGGGTGGACAAATGTAAGAAGTCACACAACACCAGGTTATAGTCCAACAGTTTTATTTGAAATCACAAGCGAATAATGCCAGATGATTACAGGTAATCTTTCTAACTGCCATTTATCACACGTCGGCAGAGAGATAATCACAGCAATCAAAGGTGTGAATGGTGTCCAAATAGGTTAGTCAGGAAAACATTACATCAAAGAACAAAGATTAAAGTTTATTTTTTTTAAAGAAATTCACGACCGGGAACCTATAGCAGTCCCAAATCCGCCGGTCTGTGGTGAGATGGCGATGGTGTTACTTTATGCAAAGGCGGGTCACGGCATTATGCATTCCCCTCAGCCGGATTCTAGACTACCGATCGATTCGGGTGATCTCCCAGGGTTGAACGCTTCCTCGCTCCTGCGTCGGGCGAGCAAAGACGTGCGTGGCCACATCATGGTGCAAACGTTGAATGCAGAGCCAAGGGCCGCTATTCTCCTGCAGATTGAGACTGCAGGCGGCAGCTTGCACCTTGCTCTTTAATAACTTGAAGGGAGTCATTTTAACCTGAATCGCCCGGCGGGGTTGGGCGGTACGCCAGTTTTACAACTCGCCCAATATTGCTCTCCGCTAACATCAATGGAGAATAAAATCCACACAGAAGTAGACTTGGATTACAATTTGCACTGGGTACAGTTTGCGAAACCCCATTCTAAGTAAGAGACAAGAACAGGAGCCTCTTGCGATGTTACCTGGACTTGCATTTAACTTGAAAAGTTGGGATCTTTAAAAATAGAATTAGGAAGATTAAGAGGTGATGCGAAAGATATCTTGCACACTATAAAGGATTATGAAATCGCGAGGAGTCATTTCCAATGGGCAGCATAACGCTAACCACAGGGCATAAATGTAACACATCATTGTGCAAAGTGTGGTTAGAATGGGGGATTGTCTGCCGCAACCCATTTTAAGCCATACGTTCTTTCAAAAGAGAATTAGGAGAGCTGCTTCAAAAAGAGGAATATTGAAGTATGTGAAGGAGGTATGTGAGAGACTGAGATTAGACCAGGGACTCGTGGAAAAAGACACCAGCAGAGACGGGGGTGAAGTTGGACAAGGACCGGGGGTACAAAACGAACAATATCACGTCAGTCGCCCGTTATACGCCCCGCCTGATATTCAGCACCATTGATTGGAATAGAACAGAATATTGGGTGTATGGTACAGCGGGCGGCAGAAGCGATTCCGCCTGATGTGCCTGCCCCTCCCATTTCCGATCTCAGCTCCATCATCGGGCCGTAAGATTCTTTGATTTAATGAAGAGCGAGAGGGTAAAGCAAACCTGAAGGGAGCCTTAAGAAAATTATCGGGACGGAACTTTTCAGCGTTAATGGAATTTGGACTGGCAGATTTTCAGCGGCACAGAGTTTTCCCCGTGCCCACTCAAACAGGGACTGAAGAAAGGATAAAGCTTTTCGGTGAAAAGGTCGGTGAAAGTGTGGAGATGGGACATGTTGTCCGCATTGTAAAAGGACACCTGCCCGCCCTCATAGTCCAGGTACACCCCGATCGTCCGGGGCCGGACACTCAGTCTGAGGCGGGTGCGAGGCAGGGAGCCAGCCTTGTAATCATTGCCATTTCGCAGCCACACTATCCAATATCCAGCCTGCGGAATGGCCGTGATATCTCCTTTCCTGTTGATGGACTCCTTCACCACTCCCACGTCCCACTCGGCGCTCTCGCCCACCCCCACCTCCCAGTAATGCCTTCCCGATGTGAAACCTTCAGAGCCCAGGACGCAGAGAGAGGGGTTGAACCTCTCCAGGGTGTCGGGCAGCTGCTGTTGCTTGTTTGCGTATCTGACGCTGGTCAGGTCCTCCGATATGATGAGCCAGGAGTGGGCCGTCCTTGGGTTCAGGGTCACCGAAGCCGGAACTGGCAGAGAGAGAGAAAAAAAAAGTGAGAAAATAAGCAGCTTTACCTTAATTTATCCAAACACTAAATGGTTTTACTTGTTACAAATTACATTCTACTCTACAACAATAACAACTTGTATTTATATATCACCTTTAATGTACTGAAATATCCCAAGATGTTATAAAACAAAATTTGACACTGAATCACATAAGGAGATAGTAGGGCAGATGCCCAAAAGATGTAGGTTTTAAGGAGCGTCTTAAAAGGAGAGAGAGGTGGAGAGGTTTAGGGAGGGAATTCCAGAGCGTAGGGTCTTGGCAGCTGAAGGCATGGCCACCAATGTTTAAAATCAGGGATGCTCAAGAGTCCAGAGTCCAGAATTGGAGGAGCGCAGATATCTCGGGGGGGTTGTGGGGCTGGAGGAGATTACAGAGATAGGGAGGGGCGAGGCCATGGAGGGATTTGAAAACAAGGATGAGAATTTTAAAATTGAGGTGCTGCTTAACCGGGAGCCAGTGTAGGTCAGCAAGCACAGGGGTGATGGGTGAACGGGATCTGGTGTGAGTTAAGACACAGGCAGCCGAGTTTTGGATGACCTCAAATTTACAGAGGGTGGAACGTGGGAGGCCGGCCAGGAGTGCGTTGGAATAGTCAAGTCTAGAGGTAACAAAAGCATGGATGAGCAGATGAGCTGAGGCAAGGGCGGAGACGGAGGTGGAAATAGGCGGTCTTAGTGATATAACAAAAGCAAAATACTGCAGATGTTGTAAATCTGAAACAAAAACAGAAAATGCTGGAAATACTCAGCAGGTCAGGCAGCAGCTGCGGAGTGAGAAACAGAGTCAATGTTTCAGGACGATGACCTTTCGGCAGAACTGGACAAAATTAGAGGGAACAGGTTTTAAGCCAGTGCAGAGGCAGGGAAAGGGGGGAAAGAACAAAAGGGAAGGTCTGTGATAGGGTGGAAGGCAGCAGAGGTTAAATGACAAAAGGGGGTTGTAATTCGACAAGTAAAGAAAAAAAGATTTGTCTAGAGAAGGAGTAAATGGCAACAGCAGAACCATTACCAGCACCGGCACATTCTGCTCTATAACTAGCTGGCGGTTAGAGTCATAGGGGGGAAATTCAGTTGGTTTGCACCTCCTGTTTGTGCCTTAAGAGGGCGCTAATGGCGCGCAAAGCAACTAGCGCCCGGGTGCGGTGATGTTTGCGCACTTGACTGACATTCGCAAAATTAATTAGACATTTTCTGGCGGCGCTAAACACTACCGCCACAATCTCCTGCGCCGGCAGATTGTGACGTCAGTCGAGTGCGCAACGCCCTGCGGACCGGATATTGAGTGGCGCCCCCTGCCTCTAACAATGACAGATTGAGGGGAGCATTTTGCAGTCAGAAAGGGACTAGGGGAACGCTATTTAAAGGTGACCTCTTCCTGCCATTTGTGTTGGTGACATTTTTGCACCACGCATTCTGAGAGAGAGAGAGAGAGAGAGACTTCTGGAGAGATTCAACGCTGTGTGAAGGAGTTTTGGGTACTGAGCAGCACTTTGCAAGTTCATTTTGATTTGCCCTTCCTTGTATCGATTTAGAAGAGACTGTGGGGGCTGCACTCTGAGCTCTTTCCCTGGGCCTCTCCATTGTTCTTTCCAGCAGATTTGATGTACAGGTCTCTCCAGGCCGAGATTCAAGGCTGCAATGAGCAGGATGTGGATGGAGAGCAAAATCAACCCTCCCCTTTAAGATAAAAACAGAAAATGCTGGAGAAACTCAGCAGGTCAAGCAGCATCTGTGAAGAGAGAAACAGAGTTAACATTTCAGGTCGATGACCTTTCATCAGAACTCCCCTTTAAGAACTGGCCGGCGCCAGTGTGTCTGTGATCCATTGCTGACTGACATCACATGAGCTTCGCCAGCGCTCTGAGGTGGCGCCTCGCTCCTCGGCCTTTGCGCCTTAAGACAGGTGTGAAGCGCCTGATTTAGCGCTCCAATCACCTCCGGGCCGATAAAAGCCAAGTTTGCTGTCGGAGGCAATATTTAGCGCACGGCCGATAATGCCGCCCCAAACGGGGTGACAATGAATTTTTCCCCCATAGCGTCATAGGCCTAGATTTTCAGTGTGCCGTGAGGCGGGCTTTTAGGCGGGCAGGGTGCAAAAATCCCGAATTCGGGGGTCCCGACACCATCCCGCCCAAAACCCGCCTCCACGCAAGTTTCAGAGGCGGCAGGTACCCGCTCCGCATTGGGACCTGCCAACCCGAGGCGGGAAGGGATTAGTGCCAATTAACTGCCTGTTAACAGGTAGTTAACAGGCAGTTTTTAGCATAATCCCTATTTTGAGGGGTGTCGTGTGGGAATCCCGACGGCTCCAAACCACGCCAGGTTAGAGCAGGTGGGCGGTCGGGTTGAAGGACTTGGAGGGGTCGAGATGTCGGTGTTCAGATGAGTGATGGGTGCATAAGTGCAAAGGTAAGTGCGTTTGGTGTGTCTAAAGTGTGTAAAGAAGTTTAAATTACCTGTACTTACCTTAACAGCCTTTCTTCCTGTCGGCGTCGGGAGCCCATCATTCAGCCAGCACTGAAAGCAAAATGGCTACGATCTGTCAAAAGTGACAGCCTTCAGCTTTCATTGCCGGTGTGAGTTCTAACTGAGTCTGTGGAGAAGGACTCGGGTTCGAAGTCAGACTGTCAGCGTTTGACAGCTTCAAACAGCTGTGAAACACTGATATTTCATCTGTCAAGACCTCTTGACAGATGAAATTTCAGTCTGTGACATCACCTGTTGCCAGGTGGCCCTTAATTGGCCTGCTGAGCCCGCTGGGCGGGCTCAACAAGGTCAATCAGGGGAAAATCGCGTGGATTGGCCAGGCGTCGATGCAGGCGGGACTAAAACCCGAAAGTTGTAGTCCCGCCTCCTTCCCGACAGGTTAATGAAAATCGACCCCATAGAGTTATACAGCACAGAAAAAGGGCCTGAACTAGACAACTTCATTCACTTTGCCTCCACGGAAGCTCAGCGTACGCTCGAGGAACAGCACCTCATCTTCTGATAAGGCACTTTACAGCCTTCCGGACTCAATATCGAGTTCAACAATTTCAGATCATAACCTCGGCCCCGATCATATTTTATATATATTTTTATCCACACCTTTGGTTAGTGCCTTTTTCTTTTTTTTCTCTCCCACATGGCAGCTGTCTCTCATTCTGCCAGCGCATTTCACACTTCACCTAGAGCCATCCTTCGTTTCTTTACCTGTCCTATTACCATCTCGTCTCGTCTTGAATATCTCTTAATGTCTCTTCACCTCTCCCAGACCTTCCCTTTTGTTCTTTCATCCCCTCCCCCATTTCCCAGCCCCCAAACTTGCTTTTTAATCTGTTTTATTTCCTGCTTTTTTCTCAGTTCTGATGAAGGGTCTTCGACCTGAAACGTTAACTCTGTTTCTCTCTCCACGGATGTTGCCTGGCCTGCTGAGTTTTTCCAGCGTTTTCTGTTAGTACAGGAAGAGGCCCTTTGGCTCATCATGTTCACGCCGGCCATCAAGCCCTATTTATTCGAATCCTATTTTCCAGCACTTGGTCCATAGCCTTGCATGCTCTGGTGTTTCAAGTGCTCATCCAAATGCTTCTTGAATGTTGTGAGGATTCCTGCCTCTACCACCCTTTCAGGCAGTGAGTTCTAGATTCCAACCACCCTCTGGGTGAAAAAGTTTTTCCCCAAATCCCCTCTAAACTTCCTGCTCCTTACCTTGAAACTATGCCCCCTGGTTATTGACCCCTCTGCTAAGGGGAAAAGTTCCTTTCTATCTAACCTATCTATTCCCCTCATAATTTTGTACACCTCAATCAGGTCCCCCCTCAGCCTTCTCTGCTCTAAGGAAAATAACCCCAGCCTGTCCAGTCTCTCTTCATAGCTGAAGCGCTCCAGCCCAGGGAACATCCTGGTGAATCTCCTCTGCACCCTCTGCAATGCAATCACATCCTTCCTATAGTGTGGCAACCGGAGCTGCACACAGTATTTCAGCTGTGGCCTAACTAGCGTTTTGTACAGCTCCATCATAACCTCCCTGCTCTTATATTCTATGCCTCAGCTAATGAAGGCAAGTATCCCATATGCCTTTTCAACTACCTTATCTACCTGTCCTGCTGCCTTCAGGGATCTATGTACATGCACACCAAGGTCCCTCTGATCGTCTGTCCTTTCTAGGGTCCTACCATTCATTGTGTATTCCCTTGCCTTGTTAGTCCTCCCAAAATGCATCACCTCACACTTTTCAGGGTTAATTTACATTAGCCACTGTTCTGCCCATCTGACCAACCCGTCTATATCGTCCTGTAGCCTGAGGCTTCCCTCCTCGCTATTTACCACTCCACCAATTTTTGTGTCATCTGCGAACTTACTGATCATACCTCCTACATTCATATCTAAATCATTAATGTAAACTACAAACAGCAAGGGAACCAGCACCGATCCCTGCGGTACACCACCGGACACAGGCTTCCAGTCACAAAAACAACCTTCGACCATCACCCTCTGCCTCCTGCCACTAAGCCAATTTTGGATCCAATGTGCCAAATTGCCCTGGATCCTATGGGCTCTTACCTTCTTGACCAGTCTCCCATGCGAGACTTTGTCAAAAACCTTACTGAAGTCCATGTAGCCTACATCAACTGCACTACCGTCATCAACATGTAAAGTACTGATGTGCCCCTAGAAAAAGTGACCATCTTTGCAGCCGTTGCGCCGTCATCACCGGAACACCCTTCTTTGGGTTAAAAATTGAGACCAGGGGTTGATGATCAGTCAGTAGGGTGAATTTCTGCCCGTGCAGATAGTGATTGAACTTCTTCACCCCCCACACCAGGCTGAGGGCCTCCCTGTCAATCTGGGCGTAGTTACGCTCGGCTGAGGTTAGCGAGCGCGATGCAAAGGCTATTGGCCTCTGAACCGTCACGGAATTTGTGTGACAGCACCGCTCCAATGCCGTAAGGTGACGCATCACATGCCAACTGAATCGGTAGTGTTGGGTTGTAGTGGGCCAATACTTCTTTTGAAGTGATTTGGCATTTACATTCCTGAAAGGCACGCTTACACTCATCACTCCATTTCCATGTTACACCAGTTTGAAGGAGGGCGTTCAGTGGGTGCAGAATTGTAGATAAATTCGGCAAGAACTTATGGTAGTAGTTCACCAACCCGAGGAACGACCTCAGTTGCGACACATTTTCTGGTGCTGGAGCCTTGACTACAGCCTCAATCTTGTCCGGCGACTTATGCAACCCTTCCTCATCAATCATGTGGCCACAATACAAGATTTGTCTCCTGAAGAACTCGCATTTGGGATGGTTGGCTCATAGCCCATATTCCTGCAATCTCGTGAGCACCTGTTCCAGGTTGGTTCATTGTCATTTTCGCCCATAACCAGGATGTCATCCAAATAACACTGGGTCCCCGGGATCCCTTGCAGGACTTGTTCCATTGCCCTCTGCCACATAGCCGGGGCCGATGCTACTCCAAATACCAGTCGATTGTACTGGTAAAGGCCTTTGAGAGTGTTTATCGTGAGGTATTTCCTAGATGCTTCTTCCACCTCCATTTGTAGATACGCTTGAGCCAGATCAATCTTTGTAAAACGTTTCCCTCCAGATAGTGAGGCAAAAATATCTTCTATCCGCGGAATTGGATACTGTACTGTGTGCAGGACTGGGTTCACAGTCACCTTGAAGTCCCCACAGATGCAAACCTTCCTTGGCTCCCCAGGCGTGCTGCTCAATGCTTTCTTCATTACAGGAACGATGGGTGTGGCCCACTCGCTCCAGTCCACCTTAGACAGCAGCCCCGAACGCTCCAGACTCTCCAGTTCAGCTTCCACAGCTGGGCGTATCGCGTATGGCACCGGTCTGGCCTTGAAAAATTTTGGGGTTGCGTTATCCTCAATCTTTATGGTTGCCTTTACTCCTTTTAGAGTCCCAAGTCCTTGTTGGAACACCTCTTCCGCATCAGATAGAATTTGTGACAGACGTCCAGGTGCGACGTCATCATCTTTTTTGTCAGTCACAGTTAGTGCCAGAATGGAATGCCAATCCAATTGTAGTCTTCGGATCCATTCACGTCCCAATAATGGTGGTTCTCCATCTCGTAGTATATACATATATAGTTTCTGTGTTTCCTTGCTGTTATATTTAACTGGCACCCTTATTTTTCCTCTGGGGTAGACCTTTTGCCCCGTGTATGTCTTCAATACAATGGACATGTCCTTTAAGGGTATGTGTGAGAATAGCCGCTCATAGTCTCGTCGATTCATGACAGTTAGGGCTGATCCTGTGTCCAATTCCATCTTCACTGGGGACCCTGCTATCATGAGGGTGACCCAAATGGTTTGGTGATCTTCTTTTGCGATCACGTTGCGTAACTTTAAACAACTTAGTCGCCTGCTCCCAGAGTCCTTATCACTCTCCTGATCTTCTGAACTACTACCTGTCAGTTTCTTTACTTTCTTGTACTGTTCCTTAGTAGTTCTTGTCGTGTTGGTCTTCTTTCCCAACCTGCAGACTCTTGCTATATGTCCCATTTTCTTGCATTGCCTGCATATGTTGTCTTTAAACCAGCAGTCCTTCTGCTCATGGGTTGTTCTGCCACAGCGATAGCACTTTTCGGCTCCATACGCCATTTCGTTAGTGCTGTATTCTTGTGGTTTCTGTTGTATTTCCACAGCTCCCCGTGCTGCTGCTTCGTAGGATACTGCCACGCTGAAAGCCTGTTCTAGCGTCAGGTCCTTTTTTAAAAGTAGTCGTTTCTGGGTTCCTTCACTCTGGAGCCCGCAGACAAACTTATCCCGTAAGGTGTCCGCCAGTCCTGCTCCGAACTGGCATTGCTTCGATAACTTGTGTAGTTCCGTAAGATAGTCAGCATTGCTCTCATCTTTGTGCTGGTTTCTTTTATGGAACTTGAATCTTTCTGCTATCAGCAGTGGTGTAGGGTTTAGATGTTCCTGTAAGATATGAACAATCTCCTCCAAACTTTTCTCCATTGGTTTAGCTGGGGTAATTAATTTCCGCAATAGGCCGTACGTACTCGCACCCATCAGATTTAATAATACCGACGCCCTCTTTCCATCAGCCACCTCATTTGCCTTGCAGTACACTTCAATTCTTTCCACATACGTGGTCTAGTCTTCCACCTCGTTGTCGAAAGCAGTGATACTGCCACTTTTCGGCATCTTGGGCGATTTAAAATGGCGCCTCCCGCGCTTTTCCTTCTTCCCCAATGGAATAAAATGGCGCCCCCCGCGCTTTTGCTTCTTCCCCTTACTGCCATGCTGCTCCTAGTGTTCTATGGGGTAATGGCGGCGACCCGCAGCTTCGACGCATCTCGCTTTCCTTTCCCCCCCCGTTTAGTTTCTCTCTGCTGTCCTGTTCTCGAGCACCGATCGCGCCCTGTGCGCTCCACCCTCTCTCTCGTTTTCTTTTCCCGGCGACGCTGCGCGGCCCGATTTGTAGAGCCGCTCGATCGAGCTTGAGTCCGCCGCAGTCCGGAAGGGTCAGCGCGCTACCTGCTACCAGCACGATTCGCTGGAACCACAGTCTCTCCCGCAATTCTCCAAACACCGATGGATTCTTTGGGCGGTTGCCCTCGGTCGACGCCCGTTGCTCAAACTACGACCTTCCAGGACCTTCCTTTCAGGCGAGATCCCCGTGAGATGATGCCACAGTGCAGGTGAGTTCGAACTTACTCGTCGCCACTGTAAAGTCTGCGCCTCAATAATACACGGACTTCGGGAGAACAGTTTAACAGGTACTTTACTGAACAAGAGGCAGCTTGAAACTGAAACTACAGAAGCCTGCTAGGGCCTTTTATACAGGGGTGGTCACTGCCGGTACTGCAGTCTAAGACCAGTTATTCCCTTAAAGGTACATACACAACACAACACACCTAGTCACCCCCTCGAAAAATTCAATCAAATTGGTCAGACATGATCTCCCCCTGACAAAGCCATGCTGACTTTCCTCGATTAATCCTTGCCTCTCCAAGTGGAGACTGATTCTGTCCCTCAGAATTTTTTCCAATAATTTGGTTCTTGGAGGTGTCTCTTTTGTGAAACTTCTTCCAAATGATCGAATGACGACCTGACTGTAAGAGTCATCACCACCCATTACAGCGATCCGAGACAGCTTTCGTGTCATTGCTTTTCTATTTATAGGTTAAATATTTCGATAATGAGATATATAATTTGCTCAAATTTTGCAGCAAATATTCTCCCATGCTAAATATGTTTTTGTAACACATTATTACTACTTAATTTCTCAGAAATATAACAACCCGGTTCGTACCTCCACATATTAGTACCAAGATAAGTTATAAACCAGCACAAAACTAAAAACATATCTGGAGATATGAGATGTGACGCGAGGAGGTCATTGTAACGCAGCGCGCCGGGTGGGAAACCCACTCTATCTGGTGGAATGCCTGACTTGAATGGAGAGTAAAATCAGGCCGGGGCTTAAAACCAGCGTTGCTCCCGTTCTGGTCAGTTTCCCGACAGATGGCTTAGGTTAAAATTGCCAACAGTTGGATCGGTGTCCTTGCACAAGAGGATTAGGTGGTTAAGAAGGCGTACGGGATACTTGTATTCTATGCCACAGCTAATAAAGGCAAGAGCAGGGGGGTTATGCTTGAACTATATAAAACACTAGTTAGGCTGCAGCTAGAGTGCTGTGTACAGTTCTGGTCACCACATTACAGGAAGGATATGATTGCACTAGAGAGGGTACAGAGGAGATTTACGAGGATGTTGCCTGGGCTGGAGAATTTTAGCTATGAGGAAAGATTGGATAGGCTGGGGTTTTTTCCTTTGGAACAGAGGAGGCTGAGGGAGGTGTATAAAATTATGAGAGGCCTGGACAGAATGGATAGGAAGGACCTATTTCCCTTAGCAAAGATGTCAACAACCAGGGGGGGGGGGGGGGGGCATAGATTTAAAGTAATTGGTAGGAGGTTTAGAGGGGATTGGAGGGGAAATTTCTTCACCCAGAGGGTGGTGGGAGTCTGGAACTCACTGCCTGAAAGGGTGGTAGAGGCAGAGACCCTCATCACATTTAAAAAGTGCTTGGATGTGCACTTGATGAGCCATAACCTACAGGGCTACGGACCAAGAGCTGGGAAGTGGGATTAGGCTGGCTAGCTCTTTGTTGGCCGGCGCGGACACAATGGGCCGAAATGGCCTCCTTCCGTGCTGACACTTTCTATTATATGATTGTTCACTGGTTTAAAAGGTGAAGTGAAGAGTTGCCTTCATGATGTCAGATTAGGTTGCTGACAGCTTATCAAAGGCGGAGAGGACAGTGTGAATAAAAGGACCCAGAGACAGGAAGGAGCCACGTGTGAGAGGTGTATTGAACGCAACTAAGCGCTTGTTCCACCGATTTACGAACAAAATATTTTGTGTTGTTGGACTAAGGACTAATACAATGAAGTCATATACAGGAGTTGAAATCTTCCACTTATTCCTGTAACACCCCGTTGTTAGCAAGCCTGAAAATGATGCCCTGCTCAGGGTCTCAATCATGCAGTGTCGCATCGCCCTCTGCCAGTGATGTCGATGTACTACAAGATTATTGTTTTATGCCAATAATAATCAGCTGGATTTTCATGTCATACTGATCTAGATTGAGATTATTTTTCTGTTGAGTGTCCTGGACCCGTTAGCAGATTAACGTGCAGGTTTATCGGGAGCCAAGTGGGAGAAATCCCAGCTCTGCGTATCAGTTCAACCCTTCCAGATCCCATTAAAAAGGCCGAGATTGTTCTGCACTGACTAAACCAGATGTTCTTACGATGCAACGAAGTAGAATTATAATACGAGTGTGCAGTCAACTAACACCAATGTTTTCTTTTTCAGGTTGGCCGAGAGGAGCGAGTACCGTAGAATTGTTGCCCGATTGTGCTATAGGATTGCCCAGTCTGACAAGATTGACTCGTTATATTGAACAGGGTCTTGGACAATATTAATCCCTCCACCACCATTACTAAAACAGATTAACTGGTCATTTATTTCATTACTGCTAATGGGATCTTGCTGTGCGCATATATTTTTTTATTCGTTCATGGGATCTGGGCGTCGCTGGCAAAGCCAGCATTTAGTGCCCATCCCTAATTGCCCTCAAGAAGGTGATGGTCAGCCACCTTCTTGAAGCGCTGCAGTCCATGCGGTGAAGGTACTCCCACAGTGCTGTTAGGGAGGGAGTTCCAGGATTTTCACCCAGCGACGATGAAGGAATGGCGATATACTTCTAAGTCAGGATGGTGTGTGACTTGGAGGGGAACTTGGAGGTGGGGGTTTTCCCATGTGCCTGCTGCCCTTGTCCTTCTAGGTGGAAGAGGTCGCGGGTTTGGGAGGTGCTGCCGAAGAAGCCTTGGCAAGTTGCTGCAGTGCATCTTGTAGATGGTACACACTGCAGCCACGGTGCACCGGTGGTGGAGGGAGTGAATGTTTAAGATGTTGGATGGGGTGCCAATCAAGCGGGCTGCTTTGTCCTGGATGGTGTCGAGCTTCTTGAGTGTTGTTGCAGCTGCACTCATCCAGGCAAGTGGAGAGTATTCCATCACACTCCTGACTTGTGCCTTGTAGATGGTGGAAAGGCTTTGGGGAGTCAGGAGGTGAGACACTCACCACAGAATAGCTAGCCTCTGACCTGCTCTTGCTGCCACAGTATTTATGTGGCTGGTCCAGTTAAATTTCTGGTCAATGGTGATCCCCAGGATGTTGATGGTGGGGGATTCGGCAATGGTAATACTATTGAATGTCAAGGGGAGGTGGTTAGACTCTCGCTTGTTGGAGATAGTCATTGCCCGGCACTTCTGTAGTACGAATGTTACCTGCCACTTGTCAGCCCAAGCCTGAACGTCGTCCAGGTCTTGAAGCAGTCCATGCCCTCATGCAACATTATCCGAGGAGTTGTGAATGGCACTGAACACTGTGCAGTCATCAGCGACATCCCCATTTCTGACTTTATGTTGGCGGGAAGATCATTGATGAAGCAGCTGAAGATGGTTGGACCTAAGTCACTGCCCTGAGGAACTCCTGTAGCGATGTCTTGAGGCTGTGATGATTGTCCTTCAATCATCACAACCATCTTCCTTTGTGCTAGGTATGATTCCAGCCAGTGGAGCGTTTTTCCCAATCCCATTGACTTCAGTTTTACTAGGACTCCTTGATGTCACACTCGGTCAAATGTTGCCTTGATGTCAAGGGCAGTCACTCTCACATCACCTCTGGAATTCAGCTCCTTTGTCCATATTTGGACCAAGGCTATACTGAGGTTGGGAGCCGAGTGGTCTTGGCGGAACCCAAACTGGGCATCAGTGAGCAGGTTATTGGTAAGTGCTGCTTGATAGCACTGTCGATGACACCTTCAATCACATTGCTGATGATTGAGAGTAGACTGATGGGATGGTAATTGGCCGGGTTGGATTTGTCCTGCTTTTTGTGGACAGGACATACCTGGGCAGTTTTCCCCATTGTCGGATAGATGCCAGTGTTGTAGCTGTACTGGAACAGCTTGGCTAGAGGCACGGCTAGTTCTAGAGCACAAGTCTTCAGCACGATAGCCGGGATCCCATAGCTTTTGCTGTATCCAGTGCGCTCAGCCATTTCAGGACTTGGCCAGCTCGGTCAGTAGTGGTGCAACCGAGCCACTCTTGGTGATGGACATTGAAGTCCCCCACCCAGAGTACATTCTGTGCCCTTGCTGCTCTCAGTGCTTCTTCCAAGTGGTGTTCAACATGGAAGGATACCGATTCATCGGCTGCAGCAGCGAGAGCGGCCCTGGGTGGAGACTGAGCGCAGAGACTGAGGATTTAAAGAGCGGGGAGAGAGAGAAGTAAAAAGTAATCGAAGTGTGACATCACCAGAAAGCAGGTAAGTGATTGGTTGGTGAGTATTACTTTCTTTCTTAAGTTTCTTTCCAAACTTAATTTTGTGGTTTATAGTTTCTAGGGTCTCTGTTGTTTAGCGGGGAGTGCTAGTAAACAAGGGCCCTGGAGTATATCATTTAATTGTAATTAGTGGTATTGATTTGATTTAATTTGAATTAATTAAAGGGTAAGTCATGGCAGCACAGCTCGGCCCCATGGCACGCTCCTCCTGCACTATGTGGGAAATCAGGGACACTTCCTGTGTCCCTGATGACCATGTGTGTGGGAAGTGCAGCTACTGGCAGACCGCATTGCGGCGCTGGAGCTGTGAATGGATACATACTGGAGCATTCGTGATTCTGAGGACATCGTGGATAGCACGTTTAGGGAGTTGGTCACACCGCGGGTAAAGGCTGCACAGGCAGGAAGAGAATGGGTGACCACCAGGCAGAGTAGTAGGTGCAGGCAGGTAGTGCAGGGGTCCCCTGTGACCATCCCCCTCTCAAACAAGCTACAGTGATAGGGGATTCTATTGCAAGGGGAATAGATAGGCGTTTCTGCGGCCGCAAACGAGACTCCAGGACGGTATGTTGTCTCCCTGATGCAAGGGTCAAGGATATCTTGGAGAGGCTGCAGGGCATTCTGGAGGGGGAGGGTGAACAGCCAGTTGTTGTGGTGCATATAGGTACCAACGATATAGGTAAAAAGCGGGATGACATCCTAAAAGCTGAATATAGGGAATTAGGAGGTAAATTAAAAAATAGGACCTCAAATGTAGTAATCTCAGGATTGCTACTAGTGCCACGTGCTAGTCAGAGTAGAAATAGAAGGATATTTCAGATAAATACGTGGCTAGAGGAATGGCGCAAGGGGGAGGGATTCAAATTCCTGGGGCATCGGAACCGGCTCTGGGGGAGGTGAGAGCAGTAAAAACGGGACGGTTTGCACCTGGGCAGGACCGGGACCGATGTCCTAGGGGGAGTGTTTGCAAGTGCTGTTGGGGAGGGTTTAAACTGAAGTGGCAGGGGGTTGGGAACCTGTGCAGGGAGACAGAGGAAAGGGATGCAAGGATAGAAGCAAAAGACAGGAAGGAGAAAAGCAAAAGTGGAAGGCAGAGAAATCAAGTGTGTAAATCAAACAGGGCCACAGTAAATAATAATTCTAAAAGGAATAAGTGTTAAAAAAACAAGCCTGAAGGCTTTGTGTCTTAATGCAAGGAGCATTTGCTGAAGGCTTTGTGTCTTAATGCAAGGAGCATTCGTAATAAGGTGGAAGAATTAGCTGCGCAAATAGATGTAAATGGATACGATATAATTGGGATTATGGAGACATGGCTCCAGGGTGAACAAGGCTGGGAATTCTACATCCAGGGGTATTCAATATTCAGGAACAACAGGCAAAAAGGAAAGGAGGTGGGGTAGCAATGCTGGTTAAAGAGATTAACACAATAGTAAGGAAGGATATTCGCTCTGATGATGTGGAATCTGTATGGGTAGAGCTCAGAACTACCAAGGGGCAGAAAACTTTAGTGGGAGTTGTATACAGACCCCCAAACAGTAATGCGGAGGTTCGGGATGGCATTAAACAGAAAATTAGAGACGCGTGCAATAGGGGCACAGCAGTGATCATGGGTGACTTTAATCTACATATAGATTGGGCTAACCAAATTAGTAACAATACTGTGGAGGAGGAATTCCAAGACTGTATACGGGATGGTTTCCTGGACCAATATGTCGAGGAACCAACTACAGATCAGGCCATTTTAGACTGGGTATTTTGTAATGAGAAAGGATTGATTAGCAATCTTGTTGTGCGAGGCCCCTTGGGGAGGAGCAATCATAATATGATAGAAGTCTTCATTAAGATGGAGAGCGAAGTAGTTGACTCAGAGACTTGAGTCCTGAATTTAAATAAAGGAAACTACGATGGTATGAGGCGCAAGCTGGCTAGGATGGATTGGGGAATGTTACTTAAAGGGTTGACGGTGGATAGGCAATGGCAAACATTCAAAGATTGCACGGATGAACTACAGAATGTGTTCATCCCTTTCTGGCATTAAAATAAAACAAAAAAGGTGGCACAACCATGGCTAACAAGGGAAATTAGGGATAGAATAAGATCCAAGGAGAGGACATATAAATTGGCCAGAAAATGCAGCAAACCTGAGAATTGGGAGCAGTTTAGGATTCAGCAAAGGAGGACAAAAGGATTAATTAAGAGGGGGAAAATAGAGTATGAGAGTAAGCTTGCATGGAACATAAAAACTGACTGTAAAAGCTTCTATAGATATGTGAAGAGAAAAAGATTGGTGAAGTCAAGCATAGGTCCCTTGCATTCAGAATCAGGGGAATTTATAATGGAGAACAAAGAAATGGCTGACCAATTAAATACATACTTTGGTTCTGTCTTCACAAAGGAGGACACAAATAACCTCCCAGAAATGTCGTGGAACATAGGGTCTAATGAGAGGGAGGAACTGAATGAAATCAGTATTTGTAGGAAAATGGTGTTAGGGAAATTGACGGGATTGAAGGCCGATAAATCCCCAGGGCCAGATAATCTACATCCTAGGGTACTTAAGGAAGTGGCCCTAGAAATAGTAGATGCATTGCTGGTCATCTTCCAAAATTCTATAGACTCTAGCACAGTCACCATGGATTGGAGGGTAGCGAATGTAACCCCACTGTTTAAAAAAGGTGGTAGAGAGAAAACAGGGAATTATAGACCGGTAAGCCTGACATCAGTAGTGGGGAAAATGCTAGAGTCCATTATAAAAGAGGTAATAGCAGAGCACTTGGAAAACAGTGACAGGATCGGACAAAGTCAACATGGATTTACAAAAGGTAAATCGTGCTTGACTAATCTACTGGAATTTTTTGAGGATGTAACTGGTAGAATAGATAAGGGAGAACCAGTGGATGTGGTGTATTTGGACTTTCAGAAGGCTTTTGATAAGGTCCCGCATAAGAGATTAGCGTGCAAAGTTAAAGCACATGGGATTGGGGGTAAGGTATTGACTTGGATAGAGAACTGGTTGGCAGACAGAAAGCAAAGAGTTGGAATAAACTGGTCTTTTTCCGAGTGGCAGGCTGTGACTAGTGGGGTACCGCAGGGATCGGTCCTAGGACCCCAGCTATTCACAATATATATTAATGATCTGGACAAGGGAACTAGATGTAATATCTCCAAGTTTGCACACGACACAAAGCTGGGTGGGTGTGTGTGTTGTGAGGTGGATGCCGAGAAACTCCAGTATGATTTGGACAGGTTGGGTGATTGGGCAGATGCATGGCAGATGCAGTATAATGTGGATAAATGTGAGGTTATCCTCTTTGGTGGGAAAAACAGGAAGGCAGATTATTATGTGAATGGCAATAGATTGGGAGAAGGGGAAGTGCATTGAGACCTGGGTGTCCTTGTGCACCAGTCGCTGAAGGTAAGCATGCAGGTGCAGCAGGCGGTTAAGAAGGCAGATGGTATGTTCGCCTTCATAGTGAGAGGATTCAAGTACAGGAGCAAGGATGTCTTGCTGCAGTTGTACAGGGCCTTGGTGAGACCATACGTTGAGTATTGTGTGCAGTTTTGGTCGCCTTATCTGAGGAAGGATGTTCTTGCCATGGAGGGAGTGCAGCGAAGATTCACCAGACTGATACCTGGGATAGCAGGAATGATGTAAGAGGAGAGATTGGGTCGATTGGGCTTATATTCACTGGAGTTTAGAAGAATGAGAGGGGATCTCATTGAAACTTATAAAATTCTGACAGGACTGGACAGACTAGATGCAGGAAGGATGTTCCTGGTCGGGGGAGTCCAGAACCAGGGGTCACAGTCTAAAGATAAGGGGTAAGACATTTAGGACAGAGGTGAGGAGGAATTTCTTCACCCAGAGAGTGGTGAACCTGTGGAATTCTCTACCACAGAAGGCAGTGGAGGCCAATTCATTAAATATATTCAAGAAGGCGTTAGATATGTTTCTTAAGGCTAAAGGGGCCAAGGGATATGGGGTGAAGGCAGGAACAGGGTACTGAATTTGGATGATCAGCCATGATCTCATTAAATGGCAGAGCAGGCTCGAGGGGCCCAATGGCCTACTCCTGCTCCTATCTTCTATGTTTCTATGTTTCATCAGCTGAGGGAGGGCAGTAGGTGGTAATCAGCAGGAGGTTTCCTTGCCCATGCTTGACCTGAAGCCATGAGACTTCATGGCGTCCGGAGTCAATGTTGAGGACTCCCACGGCCGCTCCTTACTGACTGTATACCACTGTACCACCACCCCTGGTGGGTCTGTCCTGCCGGTGGGACAGGACATACCCCAGGATGGTGATGAGGAGTTTGGGAACTGGCTGTTCATTTCCTACATTATAGATAGATATAGATAGACTAAGTGAATGGGCAGTAAGGTGGCAGATAGAGGGAAATGTGAGGTCGATGATCAGCCATGATCTTATTGAATGGCGGAGCAGGCTCGAGAGGCCATATGACCTACTCCTGCTCCTAATCCTTATGTTCTTATTACAATAGTGACTGCATTTCAAAAGTACTTCATTGACTGTACAGCGTTTTGGGACGTCTTGTGGTCGTGAAAGTCGCGATATAAATGCAAGTCTTTCTTTCCAATCTTCCACTATGAGGCGTGTTAACTTGGGAAATAACCCCCTCCCAAAGAGCCCTAGTTTACTTCCTCACCCCCTCCCAAAGAAGGATGGCCCATTTAAGAATTTGAACCCGTTACTACAAGAAGAAAATATTTGAATCTCCCATGATATATTAACCACTGGCGGAAGAGGTTTAGGTTCAACGGGAGGACGGTGAGTTCCCGCTCCTTCACCCTACGCCCACCCGCCGCCCCCCTCAAAACCAGGAAGGAAATGTGTCAATAGGATTCAGCCTCTGGTCCCAAGGAGAGGTAAGAAGACACCTGGGGGTGAATTTTCACTTTTACCCCCCCCCCACCACCCCTGAGTGTTAGCAGACCGACCAACCGTTTTACACCACTTTATCCCCGAATTTACTTTCAATTAAAGAACAGTGGAACCCTAAAACCTGGGCAGGGAGGAAAACGGGCGGCCGCGCCGCTACCACCCGAGTGTTCAAGTGAAAATTCACCCCTTTTATGTGACAAAGTACACCAGTTGAGATGGCAGCGGTCAAACTGCTGAAAGAGTTAACAAGAACAGGCCACTTGAAGAGCGAAATAAAAAAACAAGCTGAATTTCAAACGGACACGGTTACTCTCTCTCTCTCGTGTCACTGAACCTTAAAGAGGAAACATTGACGCCTGTCGACGTCCGCCAACCCAACTTGCTTCGTGTGCACTCGCACTGTCATTGTGCTTAGCGACACCGTAAGTACAACTGGTTTAGTCAGTGCGTAACAATGTATTAGAAAGATCAGATTGCTCAATGTGCAATGTTTGAAAGGACGAGTTGTTCTCGAACAATGGATATTTTAAACACTACCACCAGTTTTGTTTGGAGTATGCCTTCAATCACTGTGTAACTAAATCAGACTTTACTCGGGGGGGGGGGGGGGGGGGGGGGGGGGGAGAGGGGGGAGGGTAGGGTTTTCTTTTAGCCTTGAGGGCGAGAAGGCTGCTTTAAATGGTAATGTTTGCAGGACATTGCTGACTCTCCCTTGGTGTGACAATTTATTAGATACATTCAATAGGACACATTTGTGGAGCAATAAAAGAGACTTGCATTTCTATAGCACCTTTCACGACCACCGGACGTCCCAAAGCGCTTTACAGCCAATGAAGTGCTTTTTGGGGTGTAGTCACTGTTATAGTGTAGGAAACGCGGCAGCCAATTTACGCACAGCAAGCTCCCACAAACAGCACTGTGATAATGACCAGATCATCTGTTTTAGATGTTGATTGAGGGATAACTATTGACCAGGACACCAGGGATAACTCCCCTGCTCTTTGAAACCATGCCAGAGGATCTTTTATGTCCGCCTGAGGGGGCAGGCGGGACCTCGATTTAATGTCCCATCTGAAAAACGGCACCTCCGACAGTGCAGCACTCCCTCAGCACTGCACTGGGAGTGTCCAGTCTAGATTTGTGCGCTCTGGTCTCTGGAGTGGGACTTTGAACCCACAACCTTCTGACTCAAAGACAAGAGTGCTACCAACTGAGCCACAGAGGTTGTTAACACATATGATTGAAGGCTCTTCCCCCCCACGCCTCCATGTCCCTTAAACCATTTACTTGCTGAGAATTACACTGGTTAAGAGAGAGAATGTAGAAAACTTCTCACCAGGGCTGATGCTATCGGCCATTTCCTTCCAGGCTGCGTACTGCAAGGGTCCTTGGAATATTCCCAAAGGCAAGCGGTCGACTGACAACAAAAGCTGCCCGGGATCCTCACTGATAAAAGAGAACATTGGCATTACACAGTGAAAATCAGCACTATCGAAGGCGTCATCCTGTGTTGAGTCTCTGTAAATAACATCACATACCTCGTCTGCTGATCAGCTTGATCCTAAAAAAAAAACAAGAAAATGGGGATTGTATTGAGTTCAGGGTAGGAGCATGACAATATAAAATGAGGTAGAAGGGGGCAGATGTGTACAGCGAAACACAGCTAGGAACACGTCATAAATATGATAGGAACATAGAAACAGGAGGTCATTCAGCCCCTCATGCCTGTTCTGACATTAAATTAGATCATGGCTGGTCTGTGTCCCAACTCCATCTCCCTGCCTTGGCTCCACATCCCTTGATACCCTTACCCAGCAAAAATCTATCAATCTCAGGTTTGAAATTTTCAATTGACTACTAGAATCATAGAATGGTTACAGCACAGGAGGTCATCCGGCCTGTCGAGCCCATGCTGGCTCACTGCAAGAGCACTTCAGCTAGTCCCACACCCCGCCATTTCCCCGTAGCCCTGCAATTTTTCCCCCTTCAGGTACTTGTCCAATTCTCCTATGAAAGCCACGTTTGAATCTGTCTCCACCACACTTTCAGGCAGTGCATTCCAGATGCTAACCACTTGCTGCGTAAAAATGTTCTTCCTCAAGTCGCCTTTGGTTCTTCTGCCAATCACCTCAAATCTGTGTCCTCTGGTTCTCGACCCTTCCACCAATGGGAACAGTTTCTCTATCTACTCTGTCCAGAGTCCTCATGATTTTGAACACCTCTATCAAATCTCCTCTCAACCTTCTCTGCTCCAAGGAGAACAACCCCAGCTTCTCCAGTCTATCCATGTAACTGAAGTCCCTCATCCCTGGAACCATTCTTGTAAATCTTTTCTGCACCCTCTCTGAGGCCTTCACATCCTTCCTAAAGTGCTGGGCCCTGGTTTAAAAAAATTCCACCCAAGTCAAGCTTTTGGTCACCTGTCCAAATGTCTCTTTCTTTGGCTGGGAATTAATGTTTTGAAAGCGCTCCTTAGGACGTGAAGTGCCTTGGGACGTTTTACTACCTTAAGGGCGCTATATAAATGCAAGTAGTTTGCTGTTGTTGGTTCCTGTCATTTAAATGTCAGTGCCAGGAACTGGTCCACAGAGACAAGTTAAAATGGAATACTTGGACAAGGTTTAGTTGTGTGTGGTGTGACAACTCAGTTGTCCTCAGAATATGGGTGAGCGGCGGCGGACCTGTGAGGAGTGGCGAGGCGGCGGCGGTGACTTAAAGCGAGGCGGCGGAGCAGGTAGGCCGCACAGCAGCGGCGGACCCGTGAGGAGCGGCGAGGCGGCGGCGGTGATTTAAAGAGAGCCCGAGGCGCAGTTAGGCCCCACAGCAGCGGCGGACCTGTGAGGAGCGGCGAGGCGGCGGCGGTGATTTAAAGCGAGGCGGCGGAGCAGGTAGGCCCCACAGCAGCAGCGGACCCGTGAGGAGTGGCGAGGCGGTGGCGGTGATTTAAAGCGAGCCTGAGGCGCAGGTAGGTTTACCAATCTCAGAGCTCCGAGAGAGGGAGAGAAGTAAAAAGTAATCGAAGTGTGACATCACCAGAAAGCAGGTAAGTGATTGGTTGGGAGTATTTCCCTCTTTCTACTTTTTTCCAAACTTAAATTTTGTGTTTTATAGTTTATAGGGTGTCTGTGGTGTAGCGGGGACTGCTGGTAAACAAGGGCCCTTCAGTATATCATTTAATTGTAGTGTAATTGGTGGGATTGATTTGATTTAATTTAATTTGAATTAATTAAAGGGTAATTCATGGCAGGAGAGCTCGGTGTTGTGGTATGCTCCTCCTGCACATCCTGTGTCCCTGACGACCATGTGTGCGGGAAGTGTATCCAGCTGCAGCTACTAACAGACCGCATTGCGGCACTGGAGCTGCGAGTGGATACATACTGGAGCATTCGCGATGCTGAGGACGTCGTGGATAACACGTTTAGGGAGTTGGTCACACCGCAGGTAAAGGCTGCACAGGCAGGAAGAGAATGGATGACCACCAGGCAGAGTAGTAGGCGCAGGCAGGTAGTGCAGGGGTCCCCTGTGACCATCCCCCTCTCAAACAGATATACCGCTTTGGATATTGTTGGGGAGGATGGCTTATCAGAGGAAGGCAGCAGCAGCCAACTTCCTGGCACTGTGGGTGGTTCTGCTGCACAGGACGGGAGGAAAAGAGTGGGAGAGCTATAGTAATAGGGGATTCTATTGTAAGGGGAATATAAAGGCGTTTCTGCGGCCGCAAACGTGACGCCAGGTTGGTATGTTGTCTTCCTGGTGCAAGGGTCAAGGATGTCTCAGAGCGGATGCAGAACATTTTGGAAGGGGAGGGTGAACAGCCAGTTGTTGTGACACATATAGGTACCAACGATATAGGTAAAAAATGGGATAAGGTCCTAAAAGCTGAATATAGGGAGTTAGGAGGTAAATTAAAAAAATAGGACCACAAAGGTAGTAATCTCAGGATTGCTACCAGTGCCACGTGCTAGTCAGAGTAGAAATAGAAGGATATTTCAGATGAATACGTGGCTAGAGGAATGGTGCAATGGGGAGGGGTTAAAATTCCTGGGACATTGGAACTGGTTCTGGGGGTGGTGGGACCAGTACAAACCGGACGGTTTGCACCTGGGCAGGACCGGGACCGATGTCCTAGGGGGAGTGTTTGCTAGTGCTCTGGGGGAGGGTTTAAACTAAAATGGCAGGGGGCTGGGAACCTGAGCAGGGAGACAGAGGAAAGGGAAACAAGGATAGAAGCAAAACACAGAAAGGAGAAAAACAAAGGTGGCAGTCAGAGAAATCAAGGGTTTAAATCAAACATGGCCACAGTAAATAATAATTCTAAAAGGCGTAAGAGTGTTAAAAAAACCAAGCCTGAAGGCCTTGTGTCTTAATGCGAGGAGCATTCATAATAAGGTGGATGAATTAGCTGCGCAAATAGAGGTAAATGGATATGATATGATTGGGATTAGGGAAACATGTCTCCAGGGTGACCAAGGCTGGGAACTCAACATCCAGGGGTATTCAATATTCAGGAAAGATAGGCAAAAAGGAAAAGGAGGTGGGGGTAGCATTGCTGGTTAAAGAGGGGATTAACACAATTGAAAGGAAGGATATTAGCTCTGATGATGTGGAATCTGTATGGGTAGAACTGAGAAATACCAAGGGGCAGAAAACCTTAGTGGGAGTGGTATACAGACCTCCAAACAGTAATGCGGAGGTTGGGGATAGCATTAAATGGGAAAGTAGAGACGGGTGCAATAAGGGCACAGCAGTTATCATGGGTGACCTTATACTACATATAGATTGGGCTAAACAAATTAGTAACAATACTGTAGAGGAGGAATTCCTGGAGTGTATACGGGATGGTTTCCTGGACCAATATGTCGAGGAACCAACTAGAGATCAGGCCATCTTAGACTGGGTATTATGTAGTGAGAAAGGATTAATTAGCAATCTTGTTGTGCAAGGCCCCTTGGGTCGGAGCGATAATAATATGATAGAATTCTTCATTAAGATGGAGAGTGAAGTAGTTGACTCAGAGACTAGGGTCCTGAATTTAAATAAAGGAAACTACGATGGTACGAGGCGCGAGTTGGGTAGGATAGTTTGGGGAATGTTACTCAAAGAGTTGACGGTGGATAGGCAATGACAAACATTCAAAGATCGCATGGATGAACTACAGAATTTGTTCATCCCTGTTTGGCATTAAAATAAAAAAAAAGTGACTCAACCATGGCTAACAAGGGAAATTGGGGATAGCATAAGATCCAAGGAGAGGACATATAAATTGGCCAGAAAAAGTAGTAAACCTGAGGATTGGGAGCAGTTTAGGATTCAGCAAAAGAGGACAAAGGGATTAATTAAGAGGGGGAAAATAGAGTATGAGAGTAAGCTTTCAGGGAACATAAAAACTGACTGCAAAAGCTTTTATATAGATATATGTGAAGAGAAAAAGATTGGTGAAGTCAAGCGTAGGTCCCTTGCAGTCAGAATCAGGGGAATTTATAATGGGGAACAAAGAAATGGCAGACCAGTGAAATGCATACTTTGGTTCTGTCTTCACAAAGGAGGACACAAATAACCTCCCAGAGATGTCGGGAACATAGGGTCTAATGAGAGGGAGGAACTGAAAGAAATCAGTATTTGTAGGGAAATGGTGTTAGGGAAATTGACGGGATTGAAAGCCGATAAATCCCCAAGGCCTGATAATCGACATCCTAGGGTACTTAAGGAAGTGGCCCTAGAAATAGTAGATGCATTGCTGGTCATCTTCCAAAATTCTATAGACTCTGGATTGGAGGGTAGCTAATGTAACCCCACTATTCAAAAAACGTGGTAGAGAGAAAACAGGGAATTATAGACCGGTAAGCCTGACATCGGTAGTGGGGAAAATGCTAGAGTCCATTATAAAAGATGTAATAGCAGAGCACTTGGAAAACAGTGACAGGATCGGACAAAGTCAACATGGATTTACAAAAGGTAAATCATGTTCGACTAATCTACTGGAATTTTTTGAGGATGTAACTGGTAGAATAGATGAGGCAGAACCAGTGGATGTGGTGTATTTGGACTTTCAGAAGACTTTCGATAAGGTCCCGCATAAGAGATTAGCGTGTAAAGTTAAGGCACATGGGATTGGGAGCAAGGTACTGACTTGGATAGAGAACTGGTTGGCAGACAGGAAGCAGAGAGTTGGAATAAATGGGTCTTTTTCCGAGTGGCAGGCAGTGACTACTGGTGTACCACAGGGATCGGTCCTAGGACCCCAGCTATTCACAATATATATATATAAATGGTCTAGACGAGGGAACTAGATGTAATATCTCCAAGTTTGCAGACGACACAAATCTGGGTGGGCGTGTGTGCTGTGAGGAGGATGCTGAGAAACTCCAGTATGATTTGGACAGGTTGGGTGATTGTACTGCATCTGCCATGCTTCTGCCCAATGTGGATAAATGCAAGGTTATCCACTTTGGTGGCAAAAACAGGAAGGCAGATTATTATCTGAATGGCAATAAATTGGGAGAAGGGGAAGTGCAACGAGACCTGGGTGTCCTTGTGTACCAGTTGCTGAAGGTAAGCATGCAGGTGCAGCAGGCGGTTAAGAAGGCAAATGGTATGTTGGCCTTCGTAGCGAGAGGGTTCGCGTACCGGAACAAGGAAGTCTTGCTGCAGTTGTACAGGGCCTTGGTGAGGCCACACCTTGCGACCAAAACTGCACACAATACTCCTTATCTGAGGAAGGATGTTCTTGCCATGGAGGGAGTGCAGCAAAGATTCACCAGACTCATACCTGGGATGGCAGGAATGACTTATGAGGAGAGATTGGATCGATTGGGCTTAAAGTCGCTGGAGTTTAGAAGAATGAGAGGGGATCTCATTGAAACTTATAAAATTCTAACAGGAATAGACAGACTAGATGCAGGAAGGATGCTCCTGATGGCCGGGGAGTCCAGAACCAAGGGTCACAGTCTAAGGATAAGGGGTAAGCCATTTGGGACAGAGATGAGGAGGAATTTCTTCACCCAGAGAGTGGTGAACCTGTGGAATTCTCTACCACAGAAGGCAGTAGAGGCCAATTCATTAAATATATTCAAGCCAGAGTTGGATATATTTCTTAAGGCTAAAGGGATCAAGGGATATGGGGAGAAGGCAGGGACCGGGTACTGAATTTGGATGATCAGCCTTGATCTCATTGAATGGCGGAGCAGGCTCGAGGGGCCGAATGGCCTACTCCTGCTCCTATCTTCTATGTTTCTATGTTTCTATGAGCCAACCAATAAAATGAAGAAACGGTGGTCGTGTAGGGAAAAGTCAGAGAAGCGCTTCAGCCTTTCCCCCAGTTGTCTGCTGGCCATTTCCCGAACGGGAGTGGTCTTGGCTGATCCGAATGGAAATCCTTACCTTTAAGAAGGCGATGGTGTCCCCCTGGTCGAGTTGTGTCTGCGATCTCGACAGCTTTTGCTGAATGGTGTTTAAGTTTTGGTGAATGTCCTGCAGGTTTTTCTCCAATCGCTCAGAGATCTTCTCCACGTTCTCTTTCAGCTCGGCGATCAGGCGCTGCTCCATCTTAATGAGGGTCTGGTGCATTTTAGCAAATTCGGAGGTAACAAATGTCTGCAGCTGGCTGGTCTGGTCCTGTGAAAGGAAATTGCATCATCAGACCAGAATATAGGAGTGGGAGCTAGAAACACTTAAAAGTTAAAAAAAAAGCCAATAGGCAGAACCTACCCCGACTTGTAAAACCTGGTTTTGAGTAAGTTTAGCTTCCAGAAGAGTGGATTTCGCCCTGAGGATGTCAGACAACGACTTGAGTTTGTCCTGAATTCAAAGAGAGTTTCACAGGGTGAATGTGCTTGTTCACAATAAGAAAATGGAAAGGTGGGGTGGACATTGAATGCCATGATAAAGTTTTGGGGATGAATTTCCTGTGGGGAGACGGAATTTCTACCCACTCGGAAGGCTCCGTTGTAACGTCGGCGTAACCCCAACTATACATGCCCCGGGGGTCACTTTACCCTTACTCGGCAGGGCGGGAAACACACAGGGGTCGATTTTAACTCGGGTGCGGAGAATTGTCGAGTTCCCCGAATTTGGTGTTTCCCACACGAATCTAAAAATAGGGAGGTATTGCTTCAGTTGTACAAGGTATTGGTGAGACCGCACCTGGAATACTGCGTACAGTTTTGGTGTCCATACTTAAGAAAGGACATACTTGCTCTCGAGTCAGTACAAAGAAGGTTCACTCGGTTAATCCCGGGGATGAGGGGATGGACATATGAGGAGAGGTTGAGTAGATTGTGACTCTACTCATTGGAGTTCAGAAGAATGAGAGGCGATCTTATTGAAACATATAAGATTGTGAAGGGGTTGGATCGGGTGGATGCGGGGAAGATGTTCCCGATGATGGGTGAAACTAGAACTAGGGGGGCATAGTCTTAGAATAAGGGGCTGCTCTTTCAAAACTGAGATGAGGAGGAACTACTTCACTCAGAGGGTGGTAGGTCCATGGAATATGCTGCCCCAAAAAGCTGTAGAAGCTACATCATTACATAAATTTAAAACAGAAATAGACAGTTTCCTAGAAGTAAAGGGAATTAAGGGTTATGGGGAGCGGGCAGGAATTTGGATCTAGGTTCGGATCGGTCATGGCCCTGTGGGTAGCGGAGCAGGCCCAGGGGCCGTATAGCCTGATCCTGCTCCTATTTCGTGTGTCTAATTCTGTTAGATTCAGGAGATGGTTCTGTGATAGTGGATTGGCGGTTAGGATCAGATCAGCCATGATCTTATTGAATGGCGGAGCAGGCTCGAGGGGCCGATTGGCCTACTCCTGCTCCTATTTCTTATGTTCTTATGTAAATGTGTGTGAGAGATTGATGCAATTTTAACTCAATTGGCCAATTGATTTCCAACGTGTGGGAACCCTTGGCAAATGAGTATTTCCAGTCAAAGTTGCATAATATGATGTCATTATTGCTGCTGCATTTAGGGTCTGCAACAACCTTGCTTCTTCTGTAGGCTGCCAACCTTTTGGCATTTGCTGATGCCATTCTGCTTCTAGCTCAGTGTAAGAGAAAGACTGAGGTCTGCACGCCGTTTTGACGACGTTGCCCTGCAGGCTTTAATGGAGGGAGCAAGAGCTCACAAGGAGGTGCTCTTCCCTTCATCAGGGAGGAAGATGCCTTGCCAGCAGACAAAGGCTGCATGACTGCAAGTGGCAGAGGCGGTCAACTCCTTATCGGCTACCCGCAGAACCTGGATACAGTGCAGGAAGAGATTTCATGACCTTCAGCACACTGGAAAAGTGAGTATGAAGTTCCCATCACTCTCAATCTGATCTCCATTGCCTCTCCTCACCAGCAGTCAGCTTTAGCAATCTCTTCCTCCACATCCCACTTGACACTGACATCCATGCACCCTTGCCCATTCCCTCCCTCTCTATGCTCACATTCACCTAACTATTCGACTATGCAGCCCTCACACTCCCTATCACTCTGATGCTATGAAAACAACTGACAACACACAGGGAGGGCCCTTGGTATTGCCACCTCACTCCATCTTTGTCTCCTTCTAAGCATCTATGCTATGGATTCTCTCCACTCACTCCTTCATTCTCACTCAAACTCCACTTGTCTCCCTCATTGCAGGAAAAGAGAGCTCACAATAAAAGAGAACGAGCGAGGACAGGAGGAGGGCCACCATCAGTAGCTCACCTCACCCCCTGGGAGGAGGCGGTCCTGGAGATCGTAGGACTGGAGGATGAGGCGCAAGTGGGGGACGGACAGACGGGTGCGTCACAGCAAGCTGGTGACAGAATAGTTTTCCATCTCTCTCACTGACATTGCATGAGTCGCTGATAATGATTCTGAAGCTATAACAGATGGACCTATGATCATCTGCAATATGCAAGTAACCCTGACCTCAGATCTCTAACTCTTTCCTTTACTTCCCCACAGGACCATCGAGAGCCCCCGTCCCCACGAGGAAGAGCCTGAGCTTCCAGACTCCTCAGAGGAATCTGCAACCTCTGAGGGCACAGCGTCAGCAGAATTCAGTGCACCCAGCACCAGCGCAGACGCTCACACCTCGGTGGGACCTTCAGGACATAGAGTAGTGTTGTCACCTGGAGTATCACAGCTCACAAGTAAGCATCAGCAGATTGTGGAGACAGGGACAGCAGTGGAGAGTGCTAGTCGGAGGGCGCAGGACTCTGCCAGCTCGGCTCAGCTGCATGTCGACCCTCTGCCTCTGGGTCCATCCATAAGATCAGCAGGGCTGGAACTCCAGGAACAGATGCAGGAGTCTCTGGCAGGTTTTGTCTCCAGGGTTGATGTGAGTGTGGAGCGAATGGAGGAGTCCATAGCGAACATGAGCAGAGCCTTTGTGGAGTCATTGGCACATGAAGGCATCGCCATTGAAAGGATGGCAACCTCCATGGAGGAGATAAGTCGCCAGGGTATGGAAAACATGGTGAGTGTTCATAATAGAATGACATCTCTTGAAGAGCGATGGGCATCTATTGAACAGAGAAACCAGACCTTCATGGAAGTCCTTCTGAGTAGGACTGCTAGTGCAGATACAGGTCCCCATGGCCCCCTGATGTGCAGCAAGGTGCTCTCAAGCCACTTCCAAGCACTGGCCCCTTCTGGCCTGTGCAGCCTCAGGTGGGTGAGCAGCAGCCTGGCGCTCCTGTTGCTGCTGCTGTTGTTCCTGGTTCTGCGGCTGGTGTTCGAGCTCATCTAATGCCCAGAAGGAAAGGAAATAAATGGCTCCCATGCTTCTGGTATATGCCTCCGCTGAGGAAGCGCTGAGTGAAGGTGGCAAGCGGGGTTTCCCAGGAGGTCACACTGGAGATGTGTGTGAGGCTCCAACCTTCCACAGGTGTGGTTGAGCCTGATAAAAGTTGCCCCAGGCCTGAAACAACAAAGTCCTGCCACCTGCAAATGATGACTGATCAAATCTCCTCTTTAATGGTTGACCTGCAGCCGATAGTCAGCAAGCCAATAGTGCTCACGCCAGGTTTCACAGGCGTGAACCCCACCAGGCGAGCAAGCAGGTTGGAGGACCTCCTCGTGGGTCTGCTCCTGGGCCTGGCTAAGAAAGTCATTAATTGGTCCAGGCAGCGGGCGGTCGAGGGGGTCGTCCGGCCGGATTGCCTCCCTCTCTTCCGCGGCTATGTTCGCGGCCGGGTGGCCCTGGAGATGGAGCACGCGGTGTCCGCCGGCGCGCTCGATCACTTCCATGACCGGTGGGCGCCACGGGGACTGGAGTGCATTATTGGGCTGGATAACCAAATTTTAATTTGATTTCTTAGGGCTCGGGTGAAGTTTCAATGGTTTATTTACAGTTTTATTTGTTAATTCATTTGGTTCTTTTAAAAGAGGAACCCCACCAGGCGTGTTTTACGTGGGAAAAGGGTTAAAAATGCAAGGGCCTGTTGAAATGGGATTATAAAGGCCAATTATTGCTGATTAAGTGCCTTAAAGATGGCGGGACTGATTCGGACCATCAGACACGCCTGGGTTAAAATGGTTAGGTGTCGGGAACCAGGCGGGTGGGGTCCCGACCCCCAGGTTTTGCGATTTTAACCCCCCACACGCCTCAAAGCCCACCTCAAGGCGGAGTTAAAATCGACCCCACGGGGTCGCCGGTTGTGCACCCCGCCCGATATTTACTCTGCGCTGACAGTAAAATCTGGGCGGGTTGGAAAACCAGCGCTTGAATCGAGACCCCGTCAGTTTTCCCGAGGGGCGGGTTAAGTTAAAATTGCTCCCGTGTGTAAACGGGTTTACGCCCAAGTTACGGCGGAGTAAGGAGGGGGTGAGAGAGAAGCCCAGAGGAACATTTTTATTTTACCTTGTACATCTCAACGGCTTCACTTATCAGCATGAAGTTGTGGGATCGGTGACTCTGGCCGTTTCTCCCGTCCAGACACATCACACAGATCAGCTCCTTGTCCGTCTCACAGAAGAGCTTCAGCTCCTCCCGGTGCTCGCCGCAGTAAAAGGCGAGCCCCCGGTTGCCTTCCGGGCTGGCTTTGTGTCCCCGGGGCTCCGGCTGCACCTGGCGGCGAGGCTCGCCCTCCTTGGCGCCGGGACCCTGGATCAGGTTGCGAGCCTTTTCCGCCAGATTGGCCAGCGCCCGGTTGACCCGCAGGCTCCTCTCGGGGAAGACCTTGCGGCACTCCGGGCAGGAGATGGTCTCGCCGTCCTCCCAGTACCGCTGGATGCAGTGCTGGCAGAAATTGTGGCCGCAGTCCAGGATCACCGGCTGGGTGAAGAGGTCCAGGCAGATGGGGCAGTTCAGATACTCCGCCAGCCCCTCGGCTTGGTGCTTGGAAGCCATGCGCGGATCCGCTGCCTTCCAGGCGCAAACTGCGGCGCAGCGACTTTCCTTCAGTTTCACCGCTTCAGTTTCCGGCTGTGTCAGGAATACGTGGAGCGCAGGAGGTTTTCTCCAGCACATGGGTACACCGCCAGTCAGAGCAGCAATACCCACAATAGCAAGAAAGTAGTTCCCAAATATATCTCTTGGCGGGAGCAATTCAATGGATTTCCTTGTATGCTGATAAAAAACAAGTTTTCTGTTGTTTTTAAATTTAATTTACAAGACGGAAACAGCCCAACTGGTCCATGTCGGTGTTTATGCTCCACGCGAGCCTCCTCCCACCCAACTTCATCTCACCCAGTCAACAGATCCTCCTATTCCTTTCTCCCTCATGTACTTATCTAGCTTCCCCTTAGATGCATCTGTGCAATAAGCCTCAACCACTCTCTGGGTAAAGACGTTTCTCCTGAATTCCCTATTGGATTTATTGGTGACTATCTTATATTGATGGCACCTCGTTGTGGTCTTGCCCTCAAGTGGAATCATCTTCTCCACGTGGTAGATCAGACCATGACTATTTCATATTTTAGCGCACTATTAGCAAAAACTGGAGTAAATAAGGAGAACCTGTTTCCATTTGCAGGAGGGTCGGTAACCAGAGAACACAGAGTTAAGGTGATTGGCAAAAGAAACCGGGGGAAGGTTTTTTTACGGAGTGAGCTGTGATGATCTGGAATGCACCGCCTGAAAAGGTGATGGAAGCAGATTCAATAATAGCTTTCAAAAGGGAATTGGATATATTCTTAAACAGGAACATTGAGCAGGACTACGGGGAAAGAACATCAGAATTAGGAGCAGGAGTCGGTCATATGGCCCCTCGAGCCTGCTCCACCATTCAATAAGATCATGGCTGATCTTCTACCTCAACTCCACTTTCCCACCCAATCCCCATATCCCTTAATTCCCCTAGAGTCCAAAAATCTATCTCTCTCAGCCTTGAATATACTCAACGATTCAGCATCCACAGCCCTCGGGCAGAGAATTCCAGAGATTCACCTCCCTCTGAGTGAAGAAATTCCTCCTCATCTCAGTCTTAAATGGCCGACCCCTTATCCTACCCGTTATCCTGACCCCCCTAACTATGCCCCCTAGTTCGAGACACTCCAGCCAGGGGAAACAACCTCTCAGCATCTACCCTGTCAATCCCCCTCAGAATCTTGTATGTTTCAGTGAGCTCACCTCTCATTCTTCTAAACTCCAGGGAGTATCGGCCCATTCTACACAATCTCTCCTCATAGGACAACCCTCTCATCCCAGGAATCAATCTAGTGAACCTTTGTTACACTGCCTCTAAGGCATGTCTGTCCTTTCTCAGATAAGGAGAACGAAACTGTGCACAAAGAGTAGGAGAGTGGGACTGATTGGAGAGCTCTTTCAAAGAGCCGGCAGAGGCTCGATGGGCCGAATGGCCTCCTCCTGTGCTGTATCATTCGATGATTCTAAACTGAATTATGTTAATGATTATAGCCGCTCACCCTCAAACACAAACGTGCTATAAATGTCAAGGAGCTGTCTGGAAGCCATGACCAGTTTCTGTGCTTCCTGATTCAAATGGCTAGTGTCCTGTTTCTCTGGGTAGATCCAGCCCCAGTTCCCAGTTACATCTGGATGAAATAGTATCGCATTTACAAAGAGAAAAAAGTCTCTGACGTTTCAAGATGCATCCATCACCAGCCTCAGGGTCAAACTTTACTAAGACTGGGAATCGGGAGAGGGAAAATGGAGGAGGGCAGAGGAGTGATCAGCGCAGATTTGAAAGAAATTTTTCAGCTGGATAGATTTTCAGTGCAATGCTATCATGCAAAGGTTTTCATTTCTGTCACCGTCTCCAACACTGGGTAGATTTTTCTTTGAGATCAATAGAAAGAAGAAAGCTTTGTATTTATATAACATTCATGGCTTCAGGACGTCTCAAAGCGCTTTACAGCCAATTAAGTACTTTAACTTGTAGTCACTGTTGATCAGCGAGCATGTGCAGAAGAAAGAGAGGCTGTGATTGGAGGATTGGTGAGTATGCCCGGGGGGAGGAGCCCAGGGAATGCCTCAAAGCCCCAAGAAAGACCAGTTTTAGAAAGTTCAAGTGCTGGGAATTGGAGCAGGCCAGAAATATACGCGGGTATCATGATGCGCGATTAGAGTGCCGCAAGATGTTTAATGACCTCACACAAGTGGTCAACATCAGTGAAGTCATCTTCAAATATCAGATGTATACAACTGAACTCACACACTGCTCAATTCACCACCCCTTCACTCACCTATCAGCAATCTCTATCAATCACGACTCACTAATCTAACATTCATACCATCAACTCAAGCTCACACTATAACACACTTACAACTGCTGCAAACCTCACACCCAAATCTCACAGCTTGCACACAATGCCAGCTACTCACTCAAACAGATTGCACGACACTCACTGACAAACGTCCCTCCGTCTTTCAGGAGAAGGTGGTGCATAACAGGAGGCAGCAGGGGCTACCCGAAGGGGCACAGGAATAACTTTATTTCACTGCCACACCCCACGGAGCTGCAATCTCCCGGCCAAGGTTCAATTATTCCCCTCCGCCCTCTAACACTGTTTGTCCTTTAATCTGCTCTAGGTTTTATCTCCCTGTGTATAAGTAACCGGGACATAGATTAGTGTAAATTAATAATTCCCTGAGTATTGCCGTGAACTTCATCGGGAAATCGCTGAACTGAGGCTGTTCGGCAGCGCAGTAAACATTGAAACTGAAAGCGGTTTGAATCAGGAAGTGCTGAGGGTGAACATGGCTTCCAGACAGCAGGCCGAGAGTCTGTCCGAGGAGGCAATTTGTTCCATTTGTCTGGATTTCTTCACCGATCCGGTAATACTGGAGTGTGGGCACAACTTCTGCCGCTCCTGTATCACACAGTGCTGGGAAAAGAAGGAGACAAACTCCTGCCCGGAATGTAGAGCGGAGTTTCAGGAAATAAACCTCAGGGTTAATCGGGCCTTAGTGAATCTGGCCGAGAAAGCTCGAAAATTAAAGCTGAATCCGAAAGAGAAGGAAAGTAAACTTCACTGTGAGGAACATCAGGAAGAACTGAAGTTGTTTTGTGAAACTGACAAGAAATTGATCTGCCTTGTTTGTAGAGATGCGCGGGAACACAAATCTCACAACTTCATGCCCATTAAAGAAGCTGTTGGAATCTACAAGGTAAAAGGAACAGGTTTGATCACCTGATTATTTTATCACATTTTCATGTCTAACACTTTTATTCTGTAATTTTCTCTCCCAATCCCAGGGTCAGGTGAAATCTTCCTTCGATTCTCTCACAGAGAAGAAATCGGCGGTTCTAGAAACAGAGCGACGGCAGAAACAGAAGGTTTCCGAAATTAGGGTAAATCTCCCTTTGCTGATTTTCGAAGTTTGATTCGGGTTTTTTTGCTTTTATTGCGGAATACAGTATTATTTTTCACATTTCATTTGGTAGGAACACTCGAGCAGTCTGCAGACCCGCATCACATCCGAGTTCGCTAAAATACACCAGATTCTCAGTGAGAAAGAGCAGCGATTAATCCGAGACCTCAGGGAAGAAGAGGGGGAGATTCTAGAATCAATGGAGGAAAATCTTCGACAGATTCAAGAGAATTTAAATTCTATTCAGGAGAAATTATCAAAGTTGCAGAAACAGATGGAGCAAAAAGACGAGCTGACATTTCTGACGGTGAGGATTATATTTCAGTTTAGTTCAGTGAAAGTTCAAAGTCACAAGTTGACGGGCGAGAATTTTGAAATAAATGCAGCATTTTCCCAAAAGTTCGTCACTGATTTAAATCGAGCGATTGTTTTGTCTATCCGGGGAGGATCTGCTGTTGTCACCGAAATAAACGGCCTCCCACAATATCTACAGGATCCCGGGAATACCTGCACCCTCCCCGGGAATGAGTTACCCTGATCTTGACACTCAACTTGTAATTATTTCTGTGGTGCCCAAGTTTAATATTCTCCTGAAACTCACATTCCAATCCAGTTCCAGTCCCATGTTGTGAGTGTGTGGGTGTGTCTGGTAGGGTGGGTGTGAGAGGCACTGTGTCTGTGAGTGACACTGATGTTGATTTCAAATACCTGATCCTCTAATAAGATTTATCAACTATATCCTGTTTCTATCGGATACATTTAATAATTTTTCGTGTAATTTCCATTGGCCTGTTTTGAAATATGCCGCTCATAGAATTACACAGAATTTTACAGCACAGAGGCCGGCCATTCGGCCCATCAGATCTATGTCGGTGTTTATGCTCCACACGAGCCTCCTCCCACCTTACTTCATCTCACCCTATCAATATATCCTTCTGTTCCTTTCTCCCTCATGTACTGATCTCGCTCCCTTTTAAATATATCTGTGCTATTCACCTCAACTACCCCATGTGGTAGCGAGTTCCACATTCTAAACACTCTGAGTAAAGAGATTGCTCCTGAATTCCCCTTTTGGATTTATTACTGACTCTCTTATATTTATGACCCCTCGCTTTAGACTCCCCACAAGTGGAAACATCTTCTCTACATCTGCCCTATCGAATCCTTTCATAATGTTAAAGACCTCGCTCAGGTCTCCTCTCAGTCTTCTCTTTTCTAGAGAATTATCTTTCCTGTTCACTCTTTCCTGTTAGTTGTACCCTCGCAGTTCTGGTATCATTCTTGTAAATCTCTTTTAAACGTTCTCCAGTGCTTCTATATCATTTTTGTAATATCCTCTTTCTATCTGTGTGTGGGCAGCAGTGACAATTGGCAATTATCAGCAGCTTGTAACAATCTGGGTGTAATTTCTGCTGTCGGGATATAGACGCTCAGTCTCTGTCAACTCAGATTGTGTTTTATTTATTTCAGGAAGAAATTCGTCAGAAGAGGAGGTAGGCCATGCTCTTTACTGAAACTCTGCACAGTTTGGTAAAATAGCTCAGAAAAGTGCTTTTGTTCAATTTATAACCAATTGTTTGATATTTGCAGGATTAGTGAGGACCATAATACACTGACATTAGCAGATGCCGCCCTGTCTATCGAAAAATTCAACGGCCCTTTACCGTACGCAGTGTGGAGAGAAATGCTGGATGCCATTAACCCCGGTAAAACTCATATAGGTTCCTTTGGCCTGATTTATATCTCATAATTTGATTTGTTATACATAAAAATACAAGAGAATTTTTTTTTAGTACTAATTTGCAAAGGAACGTGGTTAAAAGCAGTCCTGAAGTTAAAGTTTTATTCACACACCAAATCCATCTTCTAAAAAGCATCGCCTTCAACTGGTCAGCTGAAAATGTCAGCTCCCCGAACATGATCAACACAGGGACCCTCAGATGAACCACAGCCTCCAAAACCCATCGATACTTTGCACACTTCAGCAACAGGAAACACCGCCCTTCCCAGCTGAACCTTTCCTCCTTCTAAGGGTAACCGGGAGAGCTTCTTCTCCCCGAGACGGACCCACTAATATAAAGGGTCGACGTCCACGTTATTCCCAATCAATCACTCAGAGTCCGGAGGTTCGTTCAGTAAAGCAACTTTATTTACAAGCCAGCAGGGGAGACACTCATGCTGGGACGAATGCTCCCCGATCGTTGAAAATCTCCTGCCTTATATACAGGTTTTGTTCTGAGTCGTGGCTACTGTTTGCAATTAGGTGCATTACACGTATACATTTCTTTCATCATACAGTTGGCTTCGGGTGCAAAATCTTGTGACCTGTGTGCATTGGTCTTGTGACCCCATACGTTCTCTCTCAATACATTCCTCAGTTAGTGATTCACGGTTTGTGCACTTTGGCCACGACTACACCAGACTTTCCTTCTGGACATTGTTCATACCAATTCCTTATATGTTTGGATATATACTCTGTTCCTTAATCCCCTCATCTTAGCTCTTTTTAACCCTTTCAGTCCCCCTTTTGGTCCTGATTAATCCCTTTTAATCATTGACCAACCCGATTATTTCTCTTTCCTATTATGGTGTCCTGCCGGGGTGGTGATCAAATCCAAGCCATTGGGTCACCTTGTTTATATAATCATATTATCCTCCTGATTTCTAGGCCCCCTACACCCTTTCCATCAACATATTATCCATCCAATTACATAGGTTATAAGCATTAAGGTTATTAGTACTATACATCCATTAAGCAGGTCTTTCTCCCAAGCCTTCGCTCGTTTATAGTAATATTCTATCTGCTCGATGTGAATCTGCCCAGGAGGTTTCTGTAACAATTACCACCAAACGACATACATTACTACTTTATCAAGGTCGTGTACATTTCTTCCATTTCCTTCTTTTTTGTTTTCTACGTTTTTTACAGGCGGCACATGCTGCTATTCCCATTCCTACCGCCAAAACCAATTGTACTATAACTAGTATGTGAGACGTAATGCAGATCCATGGGTGGATGTTGACATTCATCCCCCAATCCCACAGCTTCTTATACAATGGACCCTCCTGTAGTTCTACTTCTATGTCCCTTTCTAGTTCCCCAAGGTTCCTTTGCAGCATTACATATTGTTTCACCATTTTACTTAAATCCTCTTTCATTTCATTAATGGGGAACAAAGAAATGACAGACCAACTAAATACATATTTTGGTTCTGTCTTCACAAAGGAGGACACAAATAACCTCCCAGAGATGCCGGGGAACATAGGGTCTGATGAAAGGGTAGAACTGAAAGAAATCAGTATTTGTAGGGAAATGGTGTTAGGAAAATTGATGGGACTGAAGGCCGATAAATCCCCAGGGCCTGATAATCTACATCCTAGGGTACTTAAGGAAGTGGCCCTAGAAATAGTAGATGCATTGCTGGTCATCTTCCAGATCTTGATAGACTCTGGAACAGTACCATGGATTGGAGGGTAGCTAATGTTACCCCACTATTTTAAAAAGGTGGTAGTGAAAAAGCGGGGAATTATAGACCAGTAAGCCTGACATCGGTAGTGGGGAAAATGCTAGAGTCCATTATAAAAGATGTAATAGCAGATCATTTGGAAAGCAGTGACAGGATCGGACAAAGTCAACATGGATTTACAAAAGGTAAATCATGCTTGACTAATCTACTGGAATTTTTTGAGGGTGTAACTGGTAAAACAGATAAGGGAGAACCAGTGGATTTGGTGTATTTGGACTTTCAGAAGGCTTTCGATAAGGTCCCACATAAGAGATTAGCATGCAAAATTAAGGCACATGGGATTGGGGGCAAGGTATTGACTTGGATAGAGAACTGGTTGGCGGACAGAAAGCAAAGAGTTGGAATAAACGGGTCATTTTCCAAGTGGCAGGCAGTGACTAGTGGGGTACTGCAAGGATCGCTCCTAGGACCCCAGCTGTTCACAATATATATTAATGATCTGGACAAGGGAATTTGATGTAATATCTCCAAATTTGCAGACGACACAAAGCTGGGTGGGAGGGTATGCTGTGAGGAGGATGTCGTGAAACACCAGTACGATTTGGACAGGTTGGGTGATTGGGCAGAAACATGGCAGATGCACTATAATGTGGATAAATGTGAGGGTATCCACTTTGGTGGCAAAAACATGAAGGCAGATTATTATTTGAATGGCAATAGATTGGGAGAAGGGGAAGTGCAAAGAGACCTGGGTGTTCTTGTGCACCAGTCGCTGAAGGTAAGCACGCAGGTGCAGCAGGCAGTTAAGAAGGCAAATGGTATGTTGGCCTTCGTAGCAAGAGGGTTCAAGTACAGGAACAAGGATGTCTTGCTACAGTTGTACAGGGCCTTGGTGAGACCGCACCTTGAGTATTGTGTGCAGTTTTGGTCACCTTATCTGAGGAAGGACGTTCTTGCCATGGAAGGAGTGCAGCGAAGATTCACCAGGCTGATATCTGGGATGGCAGGAATGACGTCTGAGGAGAGATTGTGTCGATTGGGCTTATGCTCACTGGAGTTTAGAAGATTGAGAGGGGATCTCATCAAAACCTATAAAATTCTGTCAGGCCTGGACAGACTAGATGCTGGAAGGATGTTTCTGATGGCTGGGGAGTCCAGAACCAGGGGTCATAGTCTAAGGATAAGGGGTAAGCCATTTAGGACTGAAATGAGGGGGAATTTCTTCACCTGGTGAACCTGTGGAATTCTCTGCCACATAGGGCGCTGGAGGCCAGTTCATTAAATAATTCAAGAAAGAGTTGGATATATTTCTTAAGACTAAAGGGATCAAGGGATATGGGGAGAAGGCAGGGACAGGGTACTGAATTTGGATGATCAGCCATGATCTCATTGAATGGCGGAGCAGGCTCGAAGGGCTGAATGGCCTACTCCTGCTCCTATCTTCTATGTTTCTATGGATCTTTGGTGTGAAGCAGAAGTTAGGCATTGTGATTACACATACAAGGTTACTATATTGGTATTCAGTCTCTGTGGTGGCTATACAATACTCCCCTCTGCCTCTATATCCCGAGCGGGTGTGATGGTGATCCACATGTGATAATTCTAACATGCACCCCTCTGTCTTATTATAGCCGCACTCATCCTTAGGGCCTTCTACCGGATGTGGGCATATTGTAAGCGTACCTTTCCCATGGCATCTGTTTAGGGAGATGTCTCTTATAGTACCATTCTTCCTGATGGCATAGCTATCAATTGGATAGTATCGGAGGTATGTCTCACCCCTCACTATGCCTATGTTTGTTACCTGGTACTGTGGGTATGGAGTCGTGTCTAGTCCCACCACTGGTATCATGAGTACCATGCCTATCATTGCTGTCATTTCTGCTTTGCATTTTTGTATCACTGGCTATACTCTGGTCATCCCCTTGAGGGTACAAGCACTCAGAGGGCCTGGATTCTGGCTCAGGCCATAGAGCTGTGTGCTGTTAATCCAGTCTGGTCCCTCACCTCGTTGTATCTGTGCCAGATTGTGTTTTAACTGTCCGGTGGTCCTTTGGCCATAGGCATGGCACAAGCCTCTCCCTACCCCATCTTTTGTCTGTTCCTCATCTCTATGGTTTAGTTTGTTGATAGTGCTAGCATGGTCCTCTATAACCTTGATTCACCTGAGTAATTTCCTTATCGTGTGTCCTCCTAACTCTGATCCTTGTCGAACCAAACCAGTTTCTTTCTCTAAAATCTGTTGTGTTACCCTTTGTAATTGTTCCACACTACTCTGGACTCCTTGTATATCTAGGGCATTAATGAATGACGTCCCCGTATTTATTCCCGTGAGTACATCGTTTCCTAAGCCCCTCTTAATTCTTTGGTGGAATGCAGCATGTCCCCTGAAACTAGTAGCCCCTGTTTCATCAGCAGCCTGGTTAATTACATTCCTTATCATATATGCATACAACTCTCTAGTTTTAGTAAATCTTTCACAATATCCTGGCCATTGTAGCATGGTTAAGTTCATTAGTACCAATACAATTTCGTGTCTCACATTATCATACAATTGTTCTCCCTCGGTAAATAACACCAGTCCATTTTCGGGCCCAGGCGTCAATTTCGGACACCTTCGTTCTTCAGGTGTCGTTGTGATTGGAGGTGTTGTTGGTTCTAGGGTTACTCCTTGTGGTGTGATCCTTGTTGTTGGTTGCGGTGTTGTAACGGCGTGTACAATAGTCCATCTTATGATATCGTCTGTGCAACTCAGGACATATCCTCCCCCCACTTGACCCAACACCTGCCAGTGTCTATTACATCTTACCATATTGCTGGTATCTGTCATTCTACAGGGTCCGCATGGTCGTTGATCCAAGTTCACCCAGATACCGTTACACCTGTAACATCCTTTTCCTTGTTTTTCACACACGTAACTTTGTGATATAATGAAGTTCCTCGTGGAGTCTCCACTAGGGGATCTTAACTTGCAGTCCATTTCTTTCAGCCCGTTATTTGGGCTTATAAGTGTTGTCATCAGAGTAGTTATGATAATCCATCTCACTGGATCCATGTTTACCTGTAATTTAAACAGAGGCCTGGTCGTCTTCCGAGCTCTTTTCCCTAGAGGAGAGGGTAGAATGGGGGTCTTTAGTGTTAAATGGTTTCACCTGGGTCCAGTGCTTCCATCGCATACCCGTCGGTTCCTGTAGACAAACACATGTATCACTTGTCATTAATACAGTATATGGCCCCATCCAACGGGGTTCCATTCCCTTTCTTCCGATAACTTGCGTCATTACTTGTTGACCTATTCTGGGCAACTCATCTGGTTTAAGTCCAGCACTCTGCCTTTCTAGATCTTTAATCTGTAGTTGGTTCCTTACTTCTTTATTTAGTGCTTGTACCTCCTGATTTAGTTGTACGAAGTATCGCCTTAATCTATCTTGTACTGGTCCTGGTTCTCCCACCCCTCCAGCCAAATCCTCTGGTAGTCTCATAGCTCGACTTGTCATTAATTCATAGGGGGTCAGTCTGGTCGTTCGTCCTGGGGTGGCTCGCAGCCTCATTAGTATGCTGGGTAATAATTCCGACCATCCCTTCCCTGTTTCTTGGATGGCTTTTGTCAGCGTGTTTTTCAGTGTCCTATTCATTCTTTCTACCATCCCCGAGCTCTGGGGGTGATATGGTATATGGTATTTTTGTGTTACGTGTAACAGCTTACAAGTTTCTCTCATTATTTTACTGGTAAAGTGAGTGCCGTTGTCTGAGTCAGTTTGCAGAGGCACTCCCCAACGGGGTATAACCTCGGTAGCCAATATTAGTGCAACTGTTTTTGCAGAGCAATCTCGGGTGGCAAAGGTTTCCACCCACCTGGTAAATTGGTCAATTATTACCAGGCAATATTTCTTCCCCGGTCCTGCGCTAAGGGGCCGGTAAAGTCAATTTGTAGATTTTCCTTGGGGCCTGGGTTGGTTTGCTACTCTAACTCTACATCTCTGTCCTACATTATTCTTAGCACATATTATACAGCGCTGGCAATATTTCGCTACTTCCCGACCCATCTTTGGCCACCACCAGTACTGTGTCAGTAGGTGCAACATGTTATTTCTGCCAGTATGTGTTACACCATGGTATAGCGCCATCAGTTGTTGTCTGCAACATTCCGGTGCCACCACCTGGTTAAGGGGGCCCCATTTCCAAATTCCATCTTGCGGTCGGGCACCAGCTTGTTTCCATCTCTCCTTTTCCTCTTTACTAGTATTTTCCTGTACCTCCATTATATTCACTTCCTGTACCTCACTGACTGTCATGACTATATTTATTTTGTTTTTGAACGCGTCCTCTGGTTGCATTTCTTCCGCAGCTAGATCTGCATACCTATTCCCTATAGGGGCCTGGTCCTGGGGTTCCTGTGAGTCCATATCCTCTATCTTTGTGTGGGCTTTTATTTTAATTACTGCTGCCTCTAAAGGTGCTTGTGCAGCCTTAACTAACCTTCCTATTAGTTTTCCATGTTTTACTACCTCTCCCGTAGAGGTCATGTACCCACTTCTGGCCCATAGTGACATATAATCATGCACCACTCCGAAGGCATAACGGCTGTCGGTATAAACATTTATCCGTTTGTTTCTTGCTATTTCCAACGCTTTTATTAAAGCCACTAGTTCCGCTACCTGTGCTGACTTATCCCCATAAAGGGCTCCTTTTAACAGGGTCTTTCCTTCTTGATTTACTACTGCCCACCCTGTTCTGGGTTCTCCGTTGATATACTTTCGGGATCCATCTACATAGATTATCATATGGGGATTTTCTAGTGGGTCTTCCTTTACTCCACTACCTATTTCTTCCTCCATTTTCACCTGACAACTGTGCTCTTCTTCTTCTGTTAATATGCCCGTGGCTGGATTAACCCCAGTATGTTTTTGTATTATCACAGTTCCATCCCTGGGGAGTAACATAGCTTCCCACTTAGCTTTCCTGCTATCCGATATAGTCCACAATTTTCCTGTGTTGAGTAGTTCCACTAATGTATGTTGAGTATTCAAAATTACCTTTCCCATCATCACTATTGGTTCACTTACTCGCACCGCCCAGGTGGCGCAATCTATTGCAGCCACACATCGTGGCATCGCCTTCACTACTGGGTCTTTTTTTTGCAGAGTAATACACAACGGGTCTCTGTTTCCCCCCGTGATCTTGCATTACCACGGCTGAATACTTCTCATGATCTAAATCACAATATAGGTGCAAGGGTCGAGTGGGATCTGATAATCCTAGGGCAGGGGCTGTTATTAAGTCCTGTTTAAGGACCCTATATGCTTCCTCCTGCTCCGTCTCCCATTCTATCTTATCGGAGGTGGGTCTCCCCCCCCCGCCCCCCCCTTTAACTAACCATTGAATCGGCTCTGCTTTCCCTGCAAAGTCAGATATAAAATTCCTGCAGTAATTAAATAGTCCCAACACTTTCCTCACTCCCCGGACAGTCACTGGCCTTGGCATGTCTTTTATGGCTGCCTTTGTTCCTGCGGGAGTGCCTTATACCCCTGGCTAATTTCGTGTCCTACATACTTTACTTCGGACAGTCCAACCTGTGCCTTTTTGGGTTCATTTTAAAGCTAACTTTCTTAAGTGTCTGGAGGGTGGCTAGTAATGCTCCCATGTGTCCTCTGGCATCCTCTGATGCAATCATTATATAATCAACATATTAGAGTAGGGTGCTCTGGTACTTTGATAGGTCTAACTCGTCTAAGGCTTGACTCAGTACACGGTGGAATATATTTGGACTATTTTGGAACCCCTGTGGGACCCTAGTCCATGTATACTGTCTATCTCCAACAGTAAAGGCGAATTTCCCTTGTGACTCCTCTGCCAATGGTATGGACCAGAACCTGTTCGCTATATCCAAGACTGTAATTATTTTAAAGTCTGGTTTCAGACCATTAAATATCTTATTCAATATGGTCTATACAAATTTACACCAACCAGAATTTCACCATGGCCACAATGAAAGTCTGGTTTTAATAGGTTAATTAAACTCAATAACTACAATTCAATCCAGATCAAAATTTAAATTTTTTTTTTTTTAACTAACCAGTATCACTTGGAAAGAAAGAAACGATAGCCACATTAACAAAGAAACAATTATCCAGGCCTTGTAAACATTCAAATTCATTTTCTTCCAGGCACATTGGCAACTGTGACTTCAAGCCTGAAGCTTATCTTTTGTAAAACAACACACGCGTGTCCATCCTTCAAGACAAGTCTTCAAAGGGTTAAACAGCTTTTAGCTCTCTGTACAAAAGAGTGGGTGGAGCTAAAACACACCAGACATTTTTTTTTTAAGGACAGACTTTCAGACAAACGGAATACTGTAACTTCTTAAACATCCATCGTCAGGAAAACTTTCACACTTTAACACAAACTGAGATCCCAGCATTTTTTAAGGTTTCACTCAGCAATCGTGTTTTATTTGTTTCAGCACAGACGTAAATAACTTCTGTGTTGGTAAAACTTTAGGTTTCTCTTTCTGAATCATCCCAATCAATCTCCTCACTATCATTCCTTCCACTATGCACTGACCTTGTCTTTATTACAGCGGCACACTTGGTGCCTACCTTTTTAACTGTTCCACTAACTCCTCTTTTTCCCTCTCCCGTGTGGCCCCAACCTTACACATTTTTCAGGTGGCCCTGACAAAGAACCAGCACAGTTTTCTCCTCCTTATTTTCGCTCTCCCCACTCCACCATTCCCTCCGTCAGACGGGAACCCATTCAGGATCCCACCTTCCTTTCCCATTCTCCTCATTAACTTGTCATCATAGCCCTTTTCTTTACCATCTTTTCTTTAACTTTTTCATACTTATCGTGCAAAAATTCATAGGCAAGTTACGTTATGCCGTCCTGTTTGTCCGTCGATTTCTTTCCTGGCCATTTTCTAGCCGCTCGGGAATTTCCTTGAGCTTTTCTCACTTCCCCAGGGTCTTTTTATCGGAATTTCCGTTATCCGATACTATCGCGTACAAACTAGTACGGGTGTTTAGATCTTTTGGCGTCCTTTTTATTCGCCATGCTTTTAGGGTGGATTTGCTAGTTCCCCCCCTCGTTTGTTACCTCCAGGACTCCCTGGACCTGTTACCTCCAGGACTCCCCCAGACCTGTTACCTCCGGGACTCCCCCGGACCTCTGGGACTCCCCCGGACCTATTACCTCCGGGACTCCCCTGGACCTTCAGGGACATTTCCCTGCTTACGTGGTTTCAACTCCGCCTAGATCGGATTTTCCCTGTATCCAATCCTATATAACCCGAGCTCCTCAACTTATTCAGACATTTTCATTTCTACAGTGTCCTAGCATGCACCCAAGTTGCTTTACTTACATATCCGGACACCACCTAGATTCATTGGATCTCCGGCCCTGGGCTTCGATACGAGGAGACAATGCCTCTACTCAGCCCGTCCGGTATATCCTGCCGACTACGCCAAGTTGTAAGGGTACCCGGGAGAGCTTCTTCTCCCCGAGACGGACCCTCTGATATAAAGGGTCAACGTCCGCCTTATTCCCAATCAATCACTCGGAGTCCGGAGGTTCGTTCAGTAAAGCAACTTTATTTACAAACTGGCAGGGGAGCCACTCATGCTGGGATGAATGCTCCCCGATCGTTGAAAATCTCCTGCCTTATATACAGGTTTTGTTCTGAGTTGTGGCTACTGTTTGCAATTAGGTGCATTACACGTATACATTTCCTTCATCATACAGTTGGCTTTGGGTGCAAATTCTTGTGATCTGTGTGCATTGGTCTTGTGACCCCATACGTTCTCTCTCAATACATTCCTCAGTTTGTGATTCACGGTTTGTGCACTTTGGCCACGACTACACCAGACTATCTTTCTGGACATTGTTCATACCAATCCTTATATGTTTGGATATATGCTCTGTTCCTTAATCCCCTCATCTTAGCTCTTGTTAACCCTTTCACTCCTCTACAATACTCATCTCCTGATGCATCTCCACCTTGTGTGTCAAACTCATGTCCGTGACCAAGGTCAGGACAGGAAGCCTGGGTGCGAGGCTTTCTCTGCCTGTTGAGGGAGGAGTGGCGAGGGGTATGGAGTTAGCTGGTGCTCACAGTGGACCTGGGGAGCAAGCACTGGATTGCAATCCACTTCCTGAAAGTGTCACCAAGGTATTCTCTCAATTGCCTTGAATCATTCCACTCGCTCCAGACAAATATCTCTTATACATCTAGCGATAGTTTCAGGGTAGAGGTATGTAAATGGTGCATCACATTGAATAACCGCTGGTGTTTTGCCTCCACCTGCGGCCCTGTATAAAGTCTGTTTATTTGCATGGACCAGGCCGGAGATATCTGGAGGTTAAGATATTGGCCAATATTTTCTAGTCAGCATTGAGGAGGGATTTAGTTTTCTATGATTAGCAATGGTGGTGAACTTTCTGTTCATATATATTAACCTGATTGTGACGAAGTTTAGTGTGTCTGTGTCCTTGTCTCCAGCACATAGTGCGGGGGTTTCAGTAGCGGGAGACTTAACTCCGTGATTAGGGCCTTGTGAAACCCGATAGGGGAGCTATTAGTTGGTGTGGGACCAGGTCACTACTTTTCCCAGATTGCTCCGGCTGCTTGTCCTAGTGCCCTGTGTCCGCTGGAAGCTTCTCCCGTTGGGAGTGAAGAGCACAGTTTAGGTCTCCACTCCTCGTTACTGTGCTGTCCATACGTGGGGCGAGTGTGAGGATTGCTGATGTGGGGAATGTGGGGACACCTCATTCAGGACACAGAACTGAAGCATCACTTTGGGTTCTCCTGTTATTCGAGATTCTTTAGGATGGAGTGGCCTCCTTCTCCAGGAATGCGTGTCTCAGAGTAATGGGAAGGTTCCTGTTGATTAGTGTGACTATCCTCTGCTCTTGGGTCAGTAGAAGGCGGCCAGCATTGGTCCCACCCACTCACTCACAAACTTGGTGTGTTCTGGGGGTGGTGAGGAGGATCTCCTGTAGAAATGGTGCTTCCACCTGTTCTTTAATGTCAAGCAGTTTATTTTGTCTGATTATGTGCTGGAGTCTGTTGAGATTCGTGGATATAATTTGATTGATGGACTGTATTCAGGGTGATGTCGGTTTGCTGTCTCCAGGGTGTCTTTTCCTCTTGGGGGGTGTCTCTGAATCTGGGGCCTGCCCGGTTGTACCAGTTTTGCTTGAGTTCCTGTCCAGGCTGTTGTTCAGACTGATCGGGTTGTGGGCCACAGCTGCTTCATCCTCTTTTTTTTCTCTACATTTTCCCTTGAATTATTTATTCAATGTCCTTACTTACATTTTCCCCTGTGGTAGCTCTTTTCCACCCTCCATCTGCGGGATGTATTCTTGATCCTGTTAGGTGTTTGTCCCCTAATACGCTAAATATAGATTGGCTTTTTACAAAATAATCTGTATCCAAACCCCGTTAAATGAGCTTGAAAACTTGGAAATACTGAGAGGTCGGTTGAATACTTTTCAATCATATTAAACCACCCACTACATACAGTGACTGAGATTACTGGTACAGACAGATCATACAGTGAACGTCAGATTACTGGGACAGACAGATCATACAGTGACCATGAGATTACTGGTACATCCATATCATACACTGACCGTAAGATTACTGGGACAAACAGATCATAATGTTACCATGCGATTACTGGGACAGACAGAGCAAACAGTGAATGTGAGATTACTGGTACAGTCAGATCATACAGTGACTGTGTGATTACTGGTACAGACAAATCATAGTGACCATGAGATTACTGGCACAGACAGTTCATACAGTGACCGTGTGATTACTGTTACAGACAGATCATACAGTGACCGTGACATTTCTGGTACAGACAGATCATACAGTGACCGTGACATTACTGGTACAGACAGATCATACAATGACCATGAGATTACAGGTGCAGACAGATCATACAGTGACCATGAGATTTCTGGTACAGACTGATCATAATGTTACCATGAGATTACTGTTAGAGACAGATCATACAGTGACATTGGGATTACTGGTACAGACAGATCTTATCGTGACGGTGGGATTTTTAAATTAAAAAAAAAAAATTTTATTCATTGATGGGATGTGGGCATTGCTGGCTGGCTAGGCCTGCATTTAGTGCCCATTCCTAATTGCCCTTGAGAAGATGGTGGTGAGCCACCGCCTTGAACCGCTGCAGTCCATATGGTGTAGGTACACCCACAATGCTGTTAGGAAGGGAGTTCCAGGATTTTAGCCCAGCGACAGTGAAGGAACAGCGATACAGGTCCAAGTCAGGATGGTGTGTGGCTTGAAGGGGAACTTGTAGGTGATGTTCCCATGCGTCTGCTGCCCTTGTCCTTCTAACTGGTAGAGGTCGCGGGTTTGGAAGGTGCTGTTGAAGGAGTTTTGGCGAGTTGCTGCAGTGCATCTTGTAGATGGTACACACTGCAGCCACAGTGCGCCGGTGGTGGAGGGAGTGAATGTTGAAGGTGGTGGATGGAGTGCCAATCAAGCGGGCTGCTTTATCCTGAATGGTGTCGAGCTTCTTGAGTGTTGTTGGAGCTGCACTCATCCAGGCAAGTGGAGAGTATTCCATCACACTCCTGACTTGTGCCTTGTAGATGGTGGAAAGGCTTTGGGGAGTCAGGAGGTGAGACACTCGCCGCAGAATTCCCAGCCTCTGGCCTGCTCTTGTAGCCACAGTATTTATATGGCTGGTCCAGTTCAGTTTCTGATCATTGGTAACCCCCAGGATGTTGATAGTGGGGGATTCAGCGATGGTAATGCCATTGAATGTCAAGGGGAGATGGTTAGAGTCTCGCTTGTTGGAGATGGTCATTGCCTGGCACTTGTGTGGTGCGAATGTTACTTGCCATTTGTCAGCCCAAGTCTGAATGTTGTCCAGGTCTTGCTGCATATGGACACGGACTGCGTCAGTATCTGACGAGGCTCGAATGGTGCTGAACAGGTGCAATCATCAGCAAACATCCCCACTTCTGACCTTATGATGGAGGGAAGGTCATTGATGAAACAGCTGAAGATGGTTGGGCCTAGGACACTGCCCTGAGGAACTCCTGCAGTGATGTCATGTGATTGAGATGAATGACCTCCAACAACCACAGCCAACTTCCTTTGTGCTAGGTATGATTCCAACCAATGGAGAGTTTTCCCCTTGATTCCCATTGACTTCAGTTTTGCTAGGGCTCCTTGATGCCACACTCGATCAAATGCTGCCTTGATGTCAAGGGCAGTCACTCTCACCTCACATCTTGAGTTCAGCTCTTTTGTCCATGTTTGGACCAAGGCTGTAATGAGGTCAGGAGCTGAGTGGCCCTGGCAGGACCCAAACTGGGCGTCAGTTAGCAGGTTATTGCTGAGTAAGTGCCGCTTGATGGCACTGTCAACGACACCTTCCATCACTTTGCTGATGATTGAGAGTAGACTGATGGGATGGTAATTGGCCGGGTCGGATTTGTCCTGTTTTTTGTAGACAGGACATACTTGGGCAATTTTCCACATTGCCGGGTAGATGCCAGTGTTGTAGCTGTACTGGAACAGCTTGGCTAGGGGTGCAGCTAGTTCTGGAGCACAAGTCTTCAGTACTATTGCCGGAATGTTGTCAGGGCCCATAGCCTTTGCAGTATCTACTGTCTTCAGCCGTTTCTTGACATCACGTGGAGTGAATTGAATGGGCTGAAGACTGGCATCTGTGATGCTGGGGACCTCAGGAGGAGGCCGAGATGGATCATCCACTTGGCACTTCTGGCTGAAGACAGTTGCAAATGCTTCAGCCTTGTCTTTTGCACTCCCGTGCTGGGCTCCACCATCATTGAGGATGGGGATATTTTTGGAGCCTCCTCCTCCTGTTAACTGTTTAATTGTCCACCACCACTCACGACTGGATGTGGCAGGACTGCAGAGCTTTGATCTGATCCGAAGGTTGTGAGATCGCTTAGCTCTGTCTATCGCATGTTGCTTCCGTTGTTTGGCGTGCAAGTAGTCCTGTGTTGTAGCCTCACCAGGTTAACACCTCATTTTTCGGTATGCCTGGTGCTGTTCCCGGCATGCTCTCCTGCACTCTTCGTTAAACCAGGGTTGATCTCCCGACTTGATGGTAATGGTAGAGTGAGGGATATGCCGGGCCATGAGGTTACAGATTGTGGTTGAATACAATTCTGCTGCTGCTGATGGCCCACAGCGCCTCATCGATGCCCAGTTTTGAGTTGCCAGATCTGTTCGAAATCTGTCCCATTTAGCACGGTGGTAGTGCCACACAACATGGTGGAGGGTATCCTCAACATGAAGACGGGACTTCGTCTCCACAAGGACTGTGCGGTGGTCACTTCCACCAATGCTGTCATGGACAGATGCATCTGCAACAGGTAGATTGGTGAGGACGAGGTCAAGTAGGTATTTCCCTCTTGTTGGTTCCCGCACCACCTGTCGCAGACCCAGTTTGGCAGCTATGTCCTTTAGGACTCAGCCAGCTCGGTCAGTTGTGGTGCTACCGAGCCACTCTTGGTGATGGACATTGAAGTCCCCCACCCAGAGGACATTTTGTGCCCTTGCTACTCTCAGTGCTTCTTCCAATTGGTGTTCAACATGAAGGAGTACTGATTCACCAGCTGAGGGAGGGCGTTAGGTGATAATTAGCAATGTTTCCTTGCCCATGTTTGACTTGATGCCATGAGACCTCATGGGGTCCTGAGTCAATGTTGAGGACTCCCAGGGCTACTCCCTCCCAACTGTATACCACGGTGCCACCACCTCTGGTGGGTCTGTCCTGCCGGTGGGACAGGACATTCCCAGGGATGGTGATGGTGGTGTCTGGGACATTGGTTGTAAGGTATGATTCGGTAATTATGACTATGTCAGGCTGTTGTTTGACTAGTCTGTGGGACAGCTCTCCCAATTTTGGCACAAGCCCCCAGATGTTGGTAAGGAGGACTTTGCAGGGTCGACAGGGCTGGGTTTGCCGTTGTCATTGTCGTTTCCGGTGCTGGTACAGTCAGGTCATAATGTTACCGTGAGATTACTGGTAGAGACAGATCATACAGTGACTGTGGGATTACTGGTACAGACAGATCATACAGTGACCGTGAGATTACTGGTACAGACAGATCATACAGTGACCACGAGATTACTGGTACAGACAGATCACACAGTGACCGTGAGATTACTAGTAAAGAAAGATCACACAGTGACCGTGAGTTTACTGGTACAGTCCGATCAAACAGTGAATGTGAGATTACTGGTACAGACAGATCATACAGAGGCCGTGGGATTACTGGTACAGACAGATCATACAGTGACCGTGAGCTTACTGGTACAGACAGATCATACAGTGACCGTGAGATTACTGGTACAGACAGATCATACAGTGACCGTGAGATTACTGGTACAGACAGATCATACAGTGACCGTGAGATTACTGATACAGACAGATCATACAGTGACCGAGAGATTTCTGGTACAGACAGATCATAATGTTACCATGAGATATCTGGTACAGACAGATCTTACAGTGACTGTGGGATTACTGGTACAGTCAGGTCATAATGTTACCGTGAGATTACTGGTAGAGACAGATCATACAGTGACTGTGGGATTACTGGTATAGACAGATCATACACTGACCATGAGATTACTTGTACAGACAGATCATACAGTGACCATGGGATTACTGGTATAGACAGATCTTACAGTGACTGTGGGATTATTGGTACAGTTAGGTCATAATGTTACCGTGAGATTACTGGTAGATACAGATCAAACAGTGACCGTGAAATTACTGGCACAGACCGATCATACAGTGACCATGAGTTTTCTGGTACAGTCCGATCAAACCGTGAATGTGAGATTACTGGTACAGACATATCGCACAGTGACCATGAGATTACTGGTACAGTCCGATCAAACAGTTAATGTGAGATGACTGGTACAGACAGATCATACAGTGACTGTGAGATTTCTGGTACAGACAGATCATACAGTGACCATGGGTTACTGGTACAGACAGATCATACAGTGACCATGAGATTACTGGTACAGACAGATCATACAGTGACCGTGAGATTTCTGGTACAGACAGATCATACAGAGATCGTGAGATTTCTGGTACAGACAGATCATACAGTGACTGTGAGATTACTGGTACAGACAGATCATACAGTGACCATGTGATTAGTGGTACAGACAGATCATACAGTGACTGTGAGATTACTGGTAGTGACAGATCATACAATGACCGTGAGATTACTGGTACAGACAGATCATACAGTGGCCCTGAGAATCCTGGTACAGACAGATCATACATTGACGATGAGATTACTGGTACAGACCGATCATACAGTGACCATGAGATTACTGGTACAGTCCGATCAAACAGTGAATGTGAGATGACTGGTACAGACAGATCATACAGTGATCGTGAGCTTACTGGTACAGACAGATCATGCAGTGACCATGGGATTACTGGTACTGGCAGGTCATACAGTGACCATGGGATTACTGTTACAGACAGATCATAGCATGACCGTGAGATTACTGGTAAAGAAAGATCACACAGTGACCATGAGATTACTGGTACAGACAGATCATAGCATGACCGTGAGATTACTGGTAAAGAAAGATCACACAGTGACCATGAGATTACTGGTACAGACAGATCATAGCATGACCGTGAGATTACTGGTAAAGAAAGATCACACAGTGACCATGAGATTACTGGTACAGACAGATCATAGCATGACCATGGGATTACTGGTACAGACAGATCATACAGTGACCGGGAGATTACTGGTACAGACAGATCACACAGTGACCGTGAGATTACTGGTACAGACAGATCATACAGTGACCGGGAGATTACTGGTACAGACTGATCGTACAGTGACCGTGAGATTACTGGTACAGACAGATCATACAGTGATCATGAGATTACTGGTACAGACAGATCATACAGTGACCATGAGATTACTGGTACAGACAGATCATAGCGTGACCATGAGATTACTGGTACAGACAGATCATACAGTGACCGTGAGATTACTGGTACAGACAGATCATACAGTGACCATGAGATTACTGGTACAGACAGATCATACAGTGACCGTGAGATTACTGGTACAGACAGATCATACAGTGACCGGGACATTACTGGTACAGACAGACCATGCAGTGACCGTGAGATTACTGGTACAGACAGGTCATAGCATGACCGTGAGATTACTGGTACAGACAGATCATACAGTGACCGTGAAATTACTGGTACAGAGAGATCATAGCATGACCATGAGATTACTGGTACAGACAGATCATACAGTGACTGTGAGATTACTGGTACAGACAGATCATACAGTGACCCTGAGATTACTGGTACAGACAGATCATACAGTGACTGTGAGATTACTGGTACAGACAGATCATACAGTGATCGGGAGATTACTGGTACAGACTGATCATACAGTGACCATGAGATTACCGGTACAGTCCGATCACACAGTGACCGTGAGATTACTGGTACAGACAGATCATACAGTGACCGCGAGATTACTGGTATAGACAGACCATGCAGTGACCGTGAGATTACTGGTACAGACAGGTCATAGCATGACCATGAGATTACTGGTAAAGAAAGAAAAGACAGTGACCATGAGATTACTGGTACAGTCCGATCACACAGTGAATGTGAGATTACTGCTACAGACAGATCATACAGTGACCGTGAGATTACTGGTACAGACAGATCATAGCATGACCATGGGATTACTGGTACAGACAGATCATACAGTGACCGTGAGATTACTGGTACAGACAAATCATAGAGTGACAATGTGATTACTGTTACAGACAGATCATACAGTGACCGTGAGATTACTGGTATAGGCAGATCATACATTGACCATGAGATTACTGGTACAGACAGATCTTGCAGTGACTGTGGGATTACTGGTACAGTCAGGTCATAATGTTACCGTGAGATTACTGGTAGATACAGATCATACAGTGACTGTGGGATTACTGGTAAAGAAAGAACAGACAGTGACCATGAGATTACTGGTACAGTCCGATCATACAGTGAATGTGAGATTACTGCTACAGACAGATCATACAGTGACCGTGAGATTACTGGTACAGATAGATCATACAATGACCATGAGATTTCTGGTACAGACAGATCATAATGTTACCATGAGATTTCTGGTACAGACAGATCTTAGTGACTGTGGGATTACTGGTAAAGTCAGGTCATAATGTTACCGTGAGATTACTGGTAGAGACAGATCATACAGTGACTGTGGGATTACTGATATAGACAGATCATACAGTGGCCCTGAGAATCCTGGTACAGACAGATCATACAGTGACCGTGATATTACTGGTACAGACCGATCATACAGTGACCATGAGATTACTGGTACAGGCCGATCAATCAGTGAATGTGAGATTACTGGTACAGACAGATCACACAGTGACCATGAGATTACTGGTACAGACAGATCATACAGTGACCGTGATATTACTGGTACAGGCCGATCAAACAGTGAATGTGAGATGACTGGTACAGACAGATCATACAGTGACCTTGAGATTTCTGGTACAGACAGATCATACAGTGACCATGGGATTACTGGTACAGACAGATCATAGCGTGACCATGAGATTACTGGTACAGACAGATCATTCAGTGACCGGGAGATTACTGGTACAGACAGATCATACAGAGACCGTGAGATTTCTGGTACAGACAGATCATACAGTGACCATGAGATTAGTGGTACAGACAAATGATACAGTAACCCTGAGATTACTGGTAGAGACAGATCATACAGTTATGGTGATGTTACTGGCACAGACAGATCATGCAGTGACCATGGGATTACTGGTACAGGCAGATCATACATTGAACGTGAGATTACTGGGACAGACAGATCATACAGTGAACGTGAGATTACTGGGACAGACAGATCATACATTGAACGTGAGTTTACTGGTTACTGACAGATCATACAATGACCATGGGATTACTGGTACAGACAAATCATACAGTGACCATGAGATTACTGGGACAGACAGATCATACAGTGACTGTGAGATTACTGATACACACAGATCATAGCGTGACCATGAGATTACTGGTACAGACAGATCATACAGTGACTGTGAGATTACTGGTACGGACTGACCATGCCATGACCGTGAGATTACTGGTACAGACAGATCATACAGTGACCATGAGATTACTGGTACGGACACATCATACAGTGACTGTGAGATTACTGGTACAGACAGATCATACAGCAAGACCTGCTTTTTACAAGGTAAGTGGTGAATTAATTAAAATAAAACATTTTTTTCCACAGGTTTATTATTTTTAAATACTTTAAAGAAAGGTACGTTTATTTTTAGCCCCGTTAGGAAATATTATTTTTTTCAAAAATGTAAATTATTGTTTAAACGTTATTTCATGTAATTTATAGTTTATTTAAAAATGTGATTTAAAAAAAATTTATTTGAAGATTTAGTGATGTTTTGGGGCTCATAGAATTTATAAGTTTGACAGCCCTTCCTGTCAAACGTAAGAATGAAGCATTCCCTGCTCCGATTGGCTCTACCTGGCCCACGTGATCCCAGGGGACGCATTGAACTAACTGCGCCCCTGGGATACGCAAGCACTGCTCGCCAGCAGTTGGAGGAGGCCCAGGATCGGAATTCCACAGGGGCCCATAGCTCAACGGCCGGCGCGCAAGGTAAGTGCAGGTCGGGGGCTTACACACGCGGGAAGCCCCCGACCTGTATTTCTGGGCCAATATTATAGCACAGATAGAGGATTGGCTAACTAACAGAAAACAGACAGTCGAGATAAATGGGTCATTTTCAGGTTGGCAAACTGTAACTAGTGGGGTGCCGCAGGGATCAGTGCTGGGGCCTCAACTATTTACAATCTATACTAATGACTTGGATGAAGGGACTGAGTGTAATTTAGCCAGATGTGCTGATGGTACAGAGATAGATGGGAACACAAATTGTGTGGAGGATGCAAAGAATCTCCAAAGGGATATAGATAGGCTAAGTAAGTGGGCAAAAATCTGGCAGATGGAGTATAATGTGGGAAAATGCGAGTATATTCAAGCAGAAGTTACAGTGTACAATTGAGACTTATATTACCACTCATACTCTGGGTTCAAGCTGCAACTGTGAGTAAGCTGCACCCTGTGTCTCTTGTCTCTCATCTCTTCTCGTCTCCCAGGGGTCTCCTTGATTCATCCTGAAATCTTCTACTGTGTCTCTGAAATCTCCTGCTCCTGGACTCTCCTGCTCCTGGACTCTCCTGCTCCTGGACTCTCCTGCTCCTGGAATCTTCTATAATTTGTGGCTGTTAAGACCTTCTTCTTATAACCTTACTCTCATTCAAAACCTATGGGGTCCTCCTGAACCAATGACTGACTGACACCCAAACCCAAAATCCAGTCATAAAGATGCCACGTTGGTAGTACCCTGGCTTACTCAGGCTTTTGGTCTGATGACACTCTTACATCATCTGTTTTTGACCATCAAGTCCCATTTTTTAATTTGTTTATGAGATGTGGGCATCGCTGGCAAGGCCAACATTTAATGCCCATCGATAATGGTCTTTGAGAAGATGGTGGTGAGCTGCCTTTTGAACTGTTGCAGTCCGTGTGGTGAAGGTACTCTCACATTGCTATTCGGTAGGGAGTTCCAGGATTTTGACCCAGTGACGATGAAGAAACGACAATATACTTCCAAGTCAGGATGGTGTGTGACATGGGTGGTAACTTGGAGGTGGTGGTGTTCCCATGCTCCTGCTGCCCTTGTCCTTCTACGTGGTAGAGATCGCGAGTTTGGGAGGTGCTGCTGAAGAAGCCTTGGCGAGTTGCTGCCATGCATTTTGCAATGGCACACACTGCAGCCACGGTACGCCAGTGGTGGAGGGAGTGAATGTTTAAGGTGGTGGATGGGGTACCAATCAAGTGGGCTGCTTTGTCCTCGAAGGTGTCGAGCTTCTTGAGTGTTGGAGCTGCACTCAACCAGGCAAGTGGAGAGTATTTCATCACACATCTGACTTGTGCTTTGTAGATGGTGTAATGGCTTTGGGCAGTCAGGAGCCTCTGACTCACTCTTGTTGCCATAGTATTTATGTGGCTGGTCCAGTTATGATTCTGGTCAACGGTGGCAGTCTGGATATTGATGCTGTGAGGATTCCGCGATGGTAATAATGTTGAATATCAAGGGGCGGTGATTAGACTCTCACTTGTTGGAGATAGTCATTGTCTGGCACTTGTGTGGCGCGAATGTTACCTGCAACTTACCAGCCAAGCCTGAATGTCGTCCAGGTCATGCTGCATGCGGGCATGGACTGATTCATTTCCTGAGGAGTTGCGATTGGCACTGAATACTGTGCATCATCGCTGTGAATATCAGCGAACATCCGATTTCTGACCTTATGATGGAGGGAAGGTCATTGATGAAGGAGCTGCAGATGCCCTGATGATATCCTGGGTCTGTGATGATTGACTTCCAACACCCTCAACCATCTTCCTTTGTGCTAGTTATGACTCCAGCCCGTGGAGAGTTTGCCCCCTGATTCCCATTGACTTCAGTTTTACTAGGCCTCCTTGATGCCACACTCGGTCAAATGCTGCCTTGATGTCTAGGGCAGTCACTCTCACCTCACCTCTGTAATTCAGCTCCTTTGTCCTTCTTTGGACTAAGGCTGTAATGAGGTCTGGAGCCAACTGGTCCTGGCAGAACCCAAATTGGGCATTAGTAAGCAGAGTATTGGAGTGTAAGTTTTTTTTATTCATTTATGGGATGTGGGCGCCACTGACACGGCCAGCATTTATTGCCCATCCCTAATTGCCATCGAGAAGGTGATGATGAGCCATTTTCTTGAACCGCTGCAGTCCATGTGTTGAAGGTACTCACACAGTGCTGTTAGGTAGGCGGTTCCAGCATTATGAAGGACCGGCGATATACTTCTAAGTCAGGATGGTATGTGACTTGGAGGGGAACTTGGAGGTGGCGGTGTTCCCATGTGTGTTGATTTCTTTGTGGGTTCAATGACGACACATTCATGAAAGAGAATGTCTTTTAATCTAAAGTTTGTTCAACTCAGTTAACAGCATTACAGGAGACACCATCTTAGAGATCCATCTAAAACGAAACTAAAACTAAACTCTCTCTCTCTCTCTCACATGCCCTCTGCTGGTAAGGCATAAATAATCAAACAGGCAAATATGCTGGTAAGGCATCATAATCAAACAGGCAAATACCATCACTATTTGCTGATATCATTACATCTCCCTTTCTTAAAACAAAAGTATTTTACTTTTATCTAACAACATGTTTTCTTTGTATTACTCTGCATTTTAACTGTAACCTTTAATGAACTTACATTATCATTATCAATGTTTTTTAACATTATTTTGTGTGTTCACATGAAATATGTAAATACACTAGAACTTGAAGAGAGAATAAAATAACATTACTTCCTTCTATAACAAGAGTCCTTAAACTTGCTCAATGAGTCTCTCAGGAGGCTTCACGCGTCTTGAGGATTTTCTGATTGATTGTCCTTGAATCTGAGTTGTTGCCTCAGATGAAGGGTTCTCAGCTGTGTGATCAGGTTGTTCAACAGTATCAGTCTTTTGACCTGCTGTGTGATCAGGTTGTTCAACAGTATTGGTCTTTTGACCTGCTGTGGCTGGTCCCATGAGAAGATCCCGACGATTTCTTCGCAGAACAGCACCCTCATCTGTCTGAATGGTGTATGATCTTGGTTGGACTTCACTCAGGACAGTTCCCTTCTGAGTCCATATGTTTGTTTTGTCTTTGAACCTTACTTGGTCACCAGTGTGGAGTTCAGGTAGGTTTTGTGTTCCTCTGTCATAGTAGTACTTTTGCTTTTCTTTCTGTTGTTCTTTGAACTTCCTCACTTTCTCCCCCTCTTTTGTTTTCAGGAGGTTCTCCGGGATGGGTAGGTTTGACCTTAGCAGACGTCCCATAAGGAGTTGGGCTGGTGACATACCACACTCGAGCGGCGTTGTGCGGTATACAAGCATGCTCTGGTAGAAGTCAGTTCCACTGTCTTTTGCCTTGTACATCAGTCTTTTCACTGTCTGGACCGATTTTTCCACTAGTCCATTGGACTGTGGAAAGTGAGGACTTGATGTTGTGTGGACAAAGCCCCACTCTTTGGCAAAGTGTCGGAAACTTGCATTGTAAAACTGGGGTCCGTTGTCTGTGAAGACCTCGCTTGCCACACCATGTCTGGAGAATATGGCTTTCATACATGTTATCACAGCATCTGCAGTGGTGGTGTACAGTCTACGAACCTCTGGATACAGGGAGTAATAGTCTGTGACTACAAGATAGTCCTTCCCTTGACATACAAATAGGTCAGCGCCTACCTTCTGGTAAGGTCTGTCTGGCGCTGGGTGTGGCTTTAGTGGTTCTACCGGATTGCTTGCTCGATATTTCAGGCATATTGTGCAGTTTGACACCTCATTTGTCACATCTTGGTTGATTCGTGGCCAGTACATCACCTCTCGTGCTCTTTTCTTACACTTTTCGATTCCCAGATGTCCTCCATGGATCCTTTTTAGCATCTCTTTTCTCAGACTCTTTGGGATAACTATTTTACTTCCTTTGTGGATGATGTCTTCAACCACTGATAGTTCCGCCCTGCAGTTCCAGTACTCTGCCATGTCAGGTGAGCAGTCTTGCTTCATGTTGGGCCATCCATCCAAGATGCTTTTCCTCAGTCGTCTCATTGTTTCATCTTTGTTTGTCTCAGTCTTTATGAGCTCCATTTTTGCATCTGCTATGGGCAGTGCACTTGTGATCATGTCCATGTAGGCGTTCACTTTTTCATCCATTTTGGTGTTTGCGGGCTCTCCTGGGTCAACAGCTCTGGACAACGTGTCTGCTGTATACATCAGCTTACCCGGTGTGTACGCAACATTCAGTGTATAGCGTTGCAGCCTGATCATCATTCTTTGTATTCTAAGCGGACAGCTATTTAGTGGCTTTTGGAACAATGCAATCAAGGGCTTATGGTCAGTCTCTACACTGATTGCTTGTCCTGACACAAACTGGTGAAATCTTTCACAGGCGTATGTGATGCTGAGCAGCTCCTTTTCTATTTGAGCATATCGCGTCTCCGCGTCTGTCATTGAGCGCGATGCATATGCAATAGGTTGCCAGTAGTCATATTGTTGCAGAAGAACGGCACCGAGCCCACTCTGTGATGCATCTGATGATATCTTGATGGGTCTCGCTGGGTGATAAAACCTCAGAACTGGTTCCTCTGTGAGCAGTTTCTTTAGATCGCTCCATGACTTCTCATGCTCATGATTCCATTCCCATACTATGTTCTTTTCAGTTAGTCGTCTCAGTGGCGCCATCTTTTCTGAGAGGTTGGATATGAATTTACCCATGTAGTTGATCATTCCATTAAACCTCTGCACGTCCTTTTTGCATTGTGGCTTTGGCATATTCTCAATGGCGAACACCTTTCTGGGATCTGGTCTGATGCCCTCACTGCTAAGGGTATCTCCCACGAATGTCAGTTCTGTCACCCCGAGCTGGCATTTCTCTCTATTCAGCTTCAGGTTTGTTCTCCTTGTTGCTTCCAGCACTTTTTTCAGTCTCTCGTCATGCTCAGTTCGCGTGGTTCCCCATACTATGATGTCAGCCATTGATGTATCAACTCCCTCCAGGTGCTCATAGATCATATGGATAGTTTTGTGATACACTTCAGGAGCTGAGGCAATGCCAAATGGTAACCTTAGGAATCTGTATCTGCCAAATGGACTGTTGAACGTGCACAGTCTTGAACTTGCCTCGTCCAGTTTCATCTGCCAAAATCCTGATGATGCATCAAACTTGCTGAAATACTTTGCATTTGCAAACTGTGCCATGATTTCCTCACGTGTAGGAAGCTTGAAGTGCTCTCTCTTTATTGCTCTGTTTAGATCTCTTGGATCCAGGCAAATTGTGAGCTTTCCATTCTTTTTGTCCACAATTACGAGGGAACTCACCCACTCAGTTGGCTCATCTATCTTCTGAATCACGTTCAGGCTTTCCATCCTGTCCAACTCTGCCTTCAGTTGCTTTTGAAGAGCAAATGGAACTTTTCTGCATGGATGTATGACCGTTGGCATACTTTTATCTACTCTGATCGTGTGTTCTCCTGGAAGGCAGCCTAGACCCTTAAATAGGTCGTTGTACTCTTTCATGAGTTCATCATAGACTGTCTCTCCTTCGCTTTCCACAACGAGGACTCTCTTTACTAGGTTCAGTCTCTCACAGGCTATTAAACCTAGTATGGCCTGCACATCCTTTGGCACCACGATTAATGCTAGCGTGTGCTCTCTGTCCTTGTGTGTCACTTTGACAATGCATCTTCCTTTCACTGGTATATCAGTACCTGAGTATCCTGTCACTTTCACTTTTATTCCATGTATCTTTGGTCTGGGTCTAATTTTCTTAAAATCAGTCTCTGATATCACGTTGACTTGTGCTCCAGTATCCAATTTAAATGGAATGTGTATGTCATTCACTTTTAGTGTCAACATCCAGTCTCTTTTTTATTTTTTGTTTTCAGACACAACATCCACATAGAATTCCTCTATCTCGCTTTCATCTACTGCATGGACCTTGCTTTGTTGCGCTTGGTTCTTACAGCAACGGGCATAATGGTTGTTTTTGTAGCAACTATTGCATGTTTTACCATATGCTGGACACTTTTTTGGTGGATGCTGTGTACCGCATCGACTACATGACTTTCGATTGTCCCTTTCATTTTTGTTCGCTGGCCACGCCTCTTTTTTCACATTGGCGCTCTTTTTGTTAAATGGTTTGTGTCCGTTCATTCTCACTGCATCCACGTTGCAGCTACTGTCACTGAACAGCTCTTTTGCCTGCGACTTCACAGTCTCTGTAGCCCTACACAGTGCTGTGGCTTTTCCCAGGTCTAGATTTTGCTCTCTTAGCAGTCTTTCCCTTAGACCATTATCTGGAATACCACACACCAGTCTGTCTTTTATCAGCGAGTCTGTCAGTCCCCCAAATTCACACGTTTTGCTTCTGTTTCTCAGTTCAGTCACATACTGATCAATAGTCTCACCCATTTTCTGTACACATGTGAAAAATCTGTGCCTCTCAAACGTCACGTTATGTTTAGGTATGCAGTAGGCCTCAAACTGTTCCATTATTTTATCCAGCTTCATTTTGTCTCCATCAGCAGCGAATGTGAAGTTATTATACACCTCCAGTGCTTCATCACCCACGACATGTAAGAACACTGACGCTTTCATTTTATCACTTTTCTCGTCGGCTCCGATTGCCGCTATATACAACTCCAAACGTTGTTTGAACCTCCATTAATTTTCAGCCACATTACCTGTCAACTGAAGCTTCGCCGGTGGGTGTAAACCTTCCATTTTTCACTTCGTTAGCTATTCTTCAAAGGTAAGTAACGATGTTCTCTTTTGGCTTGCTAATATGTGGAGAGCTGATTTCACTTTAGATTTTTCCTCTTCATCTCTTTCAATCACTTCTGACACCATGTATTGATTTCTTTGTGGGTTCAATGATGACACATTCATGAAAGAGAATGTCTTTTAATCTAAAGTTTGTTCAACTCAGTTAACAGCATTACAGGCGACACCATCTTAGAGATCCATCTAAAACGAAACTAAAACTAAACTCTCTCTCTCACATGCCCTCTGCTGGTAAGGCATAAATAATCAAACAGGCAAATATGCTGGTAAGGCATGATAATCAAACAGGCAAATACCATCACTATTTGCTGATATCATTACACCATGTGCCTGCTGCCCTGGTCCTTCTAGGTGGAAGAGGCTGCGGGTTTGGGAGGTGCTGCCAATGAAGCCTTGGCGAGTTGCTTTACTTCATCTTGTAGATGGAACACACTGCAGCCATGGTACGGCGGTGGTGGAGAGAGTGAATATTTAAGCTGATGGATGGGGAGCCAATCAAGCGGGCTGCTTTGTCCTGGCTGGTGTCGAGCTTCTGAGTGTTATTGGAGCTGCACTCATCCAGGCAAGTGGAGTGTATTCCATCACACTCCTTACTTGTGCCTTGTGGATGGTGGAAAGGCTTTGGGGAGTCAGGAGGTGAGACACTCGCTGCAGAATACCTAGCCTCTGACCTGCTCTTGCTGCCACAGTATTTATGTGGCTGGTCCAGTTAAGTTTCTGGTTAATGGTGACCCCCAGGATGTTGATGGTGGGGGATCGGCGATGGTAATGCCATTGAATGTCATGGGGAGGTGGTTAGACTCTCGCTTGTTGGAGATAGTCATTGCCTGGCACTTCTATGGCGCGAATGTTACCTGCCACTTATCAGCACAAGCCTGAATGTCGTCCAGGTCTTGTTGCATGCGGGCATGGACTACTTCATTATCTGTGGAGTTGGGAATGGCACCGAACGCTGTGCAGTCATCAGCAAACATCCCCATTTCTGACCTTATGTTGGAGGGAAGGTCATTGATGAAGCAGCTGAAAATGGTTGGGCCTAGGACACTGCCGTGAGGAACTCCTGCAGCGATGCCCTGGGGCTGTGATGATTGACCTTCAACCACCACGACCATCTTCCTTTGTGCTAGGTATGACTCCAGCCAGTGGAGCGTTTTCCCCCCGATTCCCATTGACTTCAGTTTTACTAGGGCTCCTTGATGACAGAATCATTCAAATGCTGCCTTGATGTCAAGGGCAGTCACTCTCACCTCACCTCTGGAATTCAGCTCCTTTGTCCATGTTTGGACCAAGGCTGTAATGAGGTCAGGAGCTGAATGGTCTTGGCGGAACCCAAACTGGGCATCAGTGAACAGGTTATTAACGTAGAAACATAGAAGATAGGAGCAGGAGTAGGCCATTCGGCCCCCTCGAGCCCACTCCGCCATTCAGTGAGATCATGGCTGATCATCCAAATTCAGTACCCTGTCCCTGCTTTCTCCCCAAAACCCTTGATCCCTTTAGCCTCAAGAAATATATCCAACTCCTTCTTGAATATATTTAATGAATTGGCTTCAACTGCCTTGTGTGGCAGAGAATTCCACAGGTTCACCATTCTGTGGGTGAAGAAATTCCTCCTCATCTCAGTCCTAAATGGCTTACCACTTATCCTTAGACTGTGACCCCTGGTTCTGGACTCCCCCACCATCGGGAACATCCTTCCTACATCTCGTCTGTCTAGTCCTGTTAGGATTTTATACGTTTCAATGAGATCCCCTCTCATTCTTCTAAACACTAGTGAATATATGCCTAATCGACCCAATCTCTCCTCATATGTCATTCCTGCCATCCCAGGTATCAGTCTGGTGAATCTTCGCTGCACTCTCTCCATGGCAAGAACATTCCTCCTCAGATAAGGCGACCAAAACTGCACACAATACTCAAGGTGTGGTCTCACCAAGGCCCTGTACAACTGCAGCAAGACATCCTTGCTCCTGTACTCGAATCCCCTCGCTATGAAGGCCAACATACCATTTGCCTTCTTAACCGCCTGCTGCACCTGCATGCTTACCTTCAGCGACTGGTGCACAAGGACACCCAGGTCTTGTTGCACTTCACCTTTTCCCAATCTATTGCCATTCAGATAATAATTTGTCTTCCTGTTTTTCCCACTGAAGTGGATAACCTCGCATTTATCCACATTATACCCAATCACCCAACCTGTCCAAATCGTACTGGAGTTTCTCTGCATCCTCCTCACAGCACACATGCCCACCCAGCTTTGTGTCATCTGCAAACTTGGAGATATTACATCTAGTTCCCTTGTCTAGATCATTTATATATATTGTGGATAACTGGGGTCCTAGCACCGATCCCTGCGGTACCCCACTAGTCACTGCCTGCCACTCGGAAAAAGACCCGTTTATTCCAACTCTTTGCTTCCTGTCTGCCAACCTGTTCTCTATCCAAGACAGTACCTTACCCCCAGTCCCATGTGCTTTAACTTTACATGCTAATCTCTTATGCGGGACTTTATCGAAAGTCTTCTGAAAGTCCAAAATACACCACATCCACTGGTTCTCCCTTATCTATTCTACCAGTTACATTCTTAAAAAATTCCAGTAGATTAGTCAAGCATGATTTACCTTTTGTAAATCCATGTTGACTTTGTCCGATCCTGTCACTGTTTTCCAAATGCTCTGCTATTACATCTTTTATAATGGGCTCTAGCATTTCCCCCACTACCGATATCAGGCTTACCGATCTATAATTCCCCGTTTTTTCTCTACCACACTTTTTAAATAGTAGGGTTACATTAGCTATCCTCTAATCCATGGGAACTGTTCCAGAGTCTATAGAATTTTGGAAGATGACCAGCAATGCATCTACTATTTCTAGGGCCACTTCCTTAAATACCCTAGGATGTAGATTATCAGGCCCTGGGGATTTATTGGCCTTCAATCCTATCAATTTCCCCATCAGCATTTCCCTACAAATACTGATTTCATTCAATTCCTCCCTCTCATTAGACCCTATGTTCCCAGGCATCTCTGTGAGGTTATTTGTCTCCCCCTTTGTGAAGACAGAACCAAAGTATGTATTTAATTGGTTTGCCATTTCTTTGTTCCCCATTATAAATTCCCCCGATTCTGACTGCAAGGGACCTATGCTTGACTTCACCAATCTGTTTCTCTTGTTGGTGAGTAAGTGCTGCTTGATAGCACTGTCGATGACACCTTCCATCACTTTGCAGATGATTTAGAGTAGACTGATGGGGCGGTAATTGGCCGGGTTCGATTTGTCCTGCTTTTTGTGGACAGGACATACCTGGGCAGTTTTCCACATTGTTGGATAGACGCCAGTGTTGTAGCTGTACTGGAACAACTTGGCCAGAGGCACGGCTAGTTCTAGAGCACAAGTCTTTAGCACAATAGCCGGGATGTTGTCGGGGCCCATAGCCTTTGCTGTATCCAGTGCACTCAGCCATTTCTTGATATCACGTGGAGTGAATCGAATTGGCTGAAGAATGGCTTCTGTGATGGTGGGGACCTGGGGAATAGTCTGATATGGATCATCCACTCGGCACTTCTGGCTGAAGTTGGTTGCAAACGCATCAGCCTTGTCTTTTGCACTCACGTGCTGGGCTCCACCATCATTGAGGATGGGGATATTCTTGGAACCTCCTCCTTCCGGTAGTGTTTAATGGTGGACCAGCATACACGACTGGATGTGGCAGGACTGCAGAGCTTTGATCTGATCCGTTTATTGTGTGATCACTTAGCCCTGTCTATAGCATGCTGCTTCCGCTTTTTAGCATGCATGTAGTCCTGTGTTGCAGCTTCCCCAGGTTGGCACCTCATTTTCAGGTAGGCCTGGTGCTGCTCCTGGCATGCTGTTCTACACTCATTGTACCAGGGTTGGTCCCCTGGATTGGTGGAAATGGTAGAGTGAGGGATATGTCGGGCCATGAGGTTACAGATTGTGGTGCAATACAATTCTGCTGCTGCTGATGGCCCACAGCGCCTCATGGATGCCCAGTTTTGAGCTGCTAGATCTGCTCTGAATCTATCCCATTTAGCACGGTGGTAGTGCCACACAACACGATGGAGGGTGTTCTCAGTGTGAGGATGGGACTTTGTCTCCACAATGAATGTGAGGTGGTCACTGCTGCCAATGCTGTCATGGACAGATGCATCTGCGACAGGTAGATTGGGGAGGATGAGGTGGAGCAGGTTTTTTCCCTCTTTTTGGTTCACTCACCACCTGTCGAAGGCCCAGACTGGCAGTTATGTCCTTCAGGACTCGGCCAGCTCGGTCAGTAGTGGTGCTACAGAGCCACTCTTGGTGATGGACATTGAAGTCCCCCACCCAGATTACATTCTGTGCCCTTGCTACTCTCAGTGCTTCTTCCAAGTGGTGTTCAACATGGAGGAGAACTGATTCATCAGCTGAGGGAGGGTGGTAGGTGTTAATCAGCAGGAGGTTTCCTTGACCATGTTTTACCTAAAGCTGTGAAATTTCAGGAGATCCGGAGTCAATATTGAGGACACCCAGCCCACTCCTTCTACACTGTATACCACTGTGCCGCCACACCTGGTGGGTCTGTCCTGCCGGTGGGACAGGATCTGCCCAGGGATGGTGATGGAGGAGTTTGGGACAGTGACTGAAAGGTATGATTCTGTGAGTATGAGTATTTCAGGCTGTTGCTTGTCTTGTCTGTGGAACAGCTCTCCCAATATTGGCACAAGTCCCCAGATGTTGGTGAGGAGGACTTTGCAGGGTCGACTGGGACATTGTCATGTCCGTAGCCGGTACCGATGTCAATGCTGGGTGGTTCAAGCGGTTTTATCTGGGGTATTTATGGCAATACTAAAGGAATATGTCTGCACGGGTTGACATACGGCCCTTACTTTTAGCCTTTGTTTTTATAATTCACTGCGGATGTTCTAACATTTCAGCACAATGGTAACTGCACCTGACCTTGGTTCCCAGGCTAACTGCAGTCTATTCGACCGTGGCAATGTCTTTCTCACCCCAGGCTGTCTGGTTACAGCTTCCTCACAGACTTTTAAGCATAAGAAAAAGGGTTACATGTTACACATCATTCAGGTTATCATTGCATACAGTTGATGATTACAAACTTCTACATTTAATCCTTACACACGATTATGGATCTCTTACTGGCGATTATATGATATTATTGTTTATAAGATATTAAAACAAGAATTCAAAAAAAAACAACGAACATGTAATTCATAACAATCTTACAGTCCCTGCCTCGTATCTCAGTCTCTGGAATTACATTAATTCTCTCAGCTTTTCTCACAGACTGACTGTCGCTTTGCTAACAAGGCTTGTTAAAGTCTGCACCTTTAATATTTGGTCAAGCAGGCCCAAGGCCTCTTTCTTCCATTTTAAAATCTAACCGGGTCTACCCAAGGCATATTACACTGGTTTATAAACATGATTATTCAAGAATCGGCGAGCATTGACTAACAGTTACATAATACCAACCTAAACCTACAACTAATAATATTTATTTCATTTCGTCCATGTTAGCTAGTGAGAATCTGAAATGGGGATTTCTCAGGATTCTTACACTGGTACAGACAGATACTCACTGGAGGACTTATCAGCAACAGTTGTAAGCATGTAGCTCTCATCTCCTTACGCTGCTCGAAGCTCGAAGTCCAAGTCCCTCTGAGCTTTTGGGTGTTGTTCCATTTATCGACTCCGCCCATAAAACTGGCCCCGCCGCCAGATCGGGATAATGAGCATGGCGAGTTTCCGCTGATTGTACCCGATTGAGGAAGCTCTTCAAATTGAAACTATTTTTAGGGGCACAGGCACTAGTAGGCACGTTTTAACAGTTTTTAAATATTAAAAAATATTTAACTTACGAAGAAACCGACTAGTGTACAACAGTGAAACTAGTAAATGGTTCAGTACAGTTTTAAATTCATTTTCAGTGATTTGAAAGCAGACTACTCACAGGTGGAGGATTAGACACTCTTAATAAAATGCTTATTTTTTGTCATCATAGAATGATACAGAACAAAAGGAGGCCATTCGGCCCATCTTTGGTAGAGCTATCCTATTAATCCCAGTCCCCTGCTCTTTCCCCACAGCCTTGTGATGTTTTTCCCTTGAACTATTTATCCAATACTCTTTGGAACGTTACTATTGAATCTGCTTCCACCGCCCTTTCAGGCAGCGCGTTCCAGATCACAACAACTCGCTGTGAAAAAATGTTTCCTCATGTCGCCTCTGGTTCTTTGGCCAATCACCTTCAATCTGTGTCCTTTGGTTACCAACCCTTCTGACATTCGAAACAGTTTCTCCTTATTTACTCCATCAAAAGCATTCATGATATTGAACACGTCTGTCAAATCTCCTCTTAACCTTCTCTGCTCTAAGGAGAACAACCCCAGTTTCTCCACATAACTGAAGTCCCTCATCCCTGGTACCATTCTACTAAATTTCTCCTGCACCCTGTCCAAGGCCTTGACATCCTTCCTAAAGTGCGGTGCCCAGAATTGAACACAATCCTGCAGCTGAGGCCTAACCAGTGTTTTATAAAGGTTTAGCATAACCTCCTTGCTTTTGTACTCTATTCCTGTATTAATAAAGCCAAGGATCCCATTTTTTTAACAGCCTTCTCAACTTGTCCTGCCACTTTCAAAGATTTATGTACCTACACCCCCAGGGGTCTCTTTGTTCCTGCACACCTTTAAAATTGTACCATTGAGATCATATTGCCTCTCCTCATTCTTCCTACCAAAATATCACGAAACACTTCTCTGTATTAAATTTTGTCTATCATTTGTCTGACCGTTTCTTCAGTCTGTCTATGTCCTTCTGAAGTCTGTTGCTATCCTCCTCATTATTTACAACATTTACGAGTTTCATATCGTCTGAAAACTTTGAAATGATGCCTTGTATACCCAAGTCCAGGTCATTAATAGATATCAAAAGGAGCAGTGGTCCTAATAAGGACCCAGGGATCACCACTATACTTCCCTCCAGTCTGAAAAACAACCATTCACCACTACTCTCTACTTTCTGCCCTTTAATCCTGTGGGCTTTCATTTTGATAACAAGTCTCTTATGTGGTACCTTGTTTTGAAAGTCTATATACACCACATCCACCTCACTACCTTCATCAACTCTCCCCGTTACTTCACCAAAGAACTCGGTCACGTTAGTCAAACAACATTTGCCTTTAACAAATCCGTGCTGACCTTCATTTACTCGCCCATACTTTCCCAAACGCTGATTAATTTTGTCCCAGATTATTGTCTCTACAACTTTCCCCACCACCGACGTTAGGCTGACTGGCCTGTAGTTGCCAGGTTTAGCCCTCTCCCCTTTTTAAAAGAGCGGGTAACATTTGCAATCCTCCGGTCCTCTGGCACCACCCCCAGATCTAAGGAGCGTTGGAAGATTGTGGCCAGAGCCTCCGCAATTTCCCCCCTTACTTCCCCCAGTAACATAGGATGCATCCCATCCAGACCGGGGACTTTTCTACTTTGAGGAACACACACACACACATCTACCCATATACACCCAGTCCCACAGAGTGACTTTCCTCAGTGAGTAATCTGGTAAGGAGTATGTAATGTGTTCAACCCCCAGGTATTTTAACCCCAGTTTGTGGTGCATTAAACTGGGAACAGTATTTAGTTGTACATTGAGGCTCCAGTTCCAGCTTTTGTTCATTTTAGTATTTATATCCCCACAAAATCCCAGAGTGCGGAGGCGGGTGTAATGTTTGATATTTTCAGAAGCTGTAACCTCCCTCCCTGGAAGTCCCGGTGTTTTCTGCTGTTGTCAGATCCTCGTTTCTTCCCCTCAGGGCGGCTCTTTTCTCAAGTTGAGAAACAAGAAATCAGTCAGAAAGGGGGAGGTCGGTGAGAACACCTCTCCCCGATCCCCGGCCAGTCTCTCCCCCCCGATCCCCAGCCAGTCTCTCCCCCCGATCCCCGGCCAGTCTCTCCCCCCGATCCCCGGCCAGTCTCTTCCCCCCCCGATCCCCGGCCAGTCTCTCCCCCCCCGATCCCCGGCCAGTCTCTCCCCCCCCGATCCCCGGCCAGTCTCTCCCCCCGATCCCCGGCCAGTCTCTCCCCCCGATCCCCGGCCAGTCTCTCCCCCCGATCCCCGGCCAGTCTCTCCCCCCGATCCCCGGCCAGTCTCTCTCCCCCGATCCCCGGCCAGTCTCCCCCACCCCCCCCCGATCCCCGGCCACTCTCTCCCTCCCCCCCCCGATCCCCGGCCAGTCTCTTCCCCCCCCCCGATCCCTGGCCAGTCTCTTCCCCCCCGATCCCCGGCCAGTCTCTTCCCCCCCGATCCACGGCCAGTCTCTTCCCCCCGGCCAGTCTCTCCCCCCGATCCCCGGCAAGTGTCTCCCCCCGACCCCCGGCCAGTCTCTCCCCCCGACCCCCGGCCAGTCTCTCCCCCCGATCCCCGGCCAGTCTCTCCCCCCGATCCCCGGCCAGTCTCTCCCCCCGATCCCCGGCCAGTCTCTCCCCCCGATCCCCGGCCAGTCTCTCCCCCCGATCCCCGGCCAGTCTCTCCCCCCGATCCCCGGCCAGTCTCTCCCCCCGATCCCCGGCCAGTCTCTCCCCCCGATCCCCGGCCAGTCTCTCCCCCCGATCCCCGGCCAGTCTCTCCCCCCGATCCCCGGCCAGTCTCTCCCCCCGATCCCCGGCCAGTCTCTCCCCCCGATCCCCAGCCAGTCTCTCCCCCCGATCCCCGGCCAGTCTCTCCCCCCGATCCCCGGCCAGTCTCTCCACCCCCCCGATCCCCGGCCAGTCTCTCTCTAATCCCGGGTGAATCTCTCTAATTCTCTGCTTTTTCTCCCAGTCTCTGTGACCCTGGATGTGGAAACAGCGAGTCCACGGCTCGAGGTGTCTGAGGATCTGAAGAGTGTGAGACGGACCAAGACCCGGAGGAATCTCCCTGACACCGGGAAGAGGTTTACAGGCAGGTTCTGTGTGCTGGGATCGGAGGGATTCACATCGGGGAGACATTATTGGGAGGTGGAGGTGGCGGGGAATCGGAGCTGGATTCTGGGAGTAGCCGCAGAGTCTGTGGAGAGGAAGAGTCAGTTCACAGTGAGCCCAGAGACTGGAGTCTGGAGCATCGGGCGAGCTGATGATGTGTTTAATGTAATCTCCTCCCCTCAATCCCGTCTCCCCGCCGGTCCGATCCCCGGGAAAGTGGGAGTTTATCTCAGTTATGAGTCCGGGACAGTTTCATTTTACAGCGCGGACACCAAGTCCCATCTCCACACCTTCACTGGGAATAAATTCACGGGGAAACTTTATCCTTTCTTTGATACTTGGGATGTGAACAAGTGGCTGAGAATCTGCTCCGGCTCCGATCCGGGTCTGTAAAAGGGGCGGGGCATCGGGCCGGACCGCATCACCCATGACATCACAGTGATTTGACCCCCGCGCCATTCGGGTCAGGAGCAGAGGTCAGGGGTCAGGAGTTAGAAAATGTAATTTCCAAATTCCACATTGTAAAATCCCAATGAGACTGTAAATACAACCAATACAAATATAAAATGTCAGATGAAGAAAGACTTGCATTTCTATAGCGCCTTTCACGACCACCGGGCTTCCCAAAGCACTTTACAGCCAATGAAGTATTTTTTGGAGTGTAGTCACTGTTGTAATGTGGGAAACACGGCAGCCAATTAGCGCACAGCAAGCTCCCACAGACAGCAATGTGATAATGACCAGATAATCTGTTTTTGTTACGCTAATTGAGGGATAATTTTGACCAAGACACGGGGATAACTCCCTTGCTCTTCTTCGAAATAGTGACTTGGGATCTTTTACATCCATCTGAGAGAACAGACCGGGACTCGGTTTAAGGTCTCATCCAAAAGGCAGCACCTCTGACAGTGCGGCACTCGCTCTACTACAATAGAGTGTCAGCTGAGATTTTTGTACTGAAGCGGGACTTGAACCCATAACCTTCTGACAAAGAGGTGAATGTACTAACCACTGAGCCACTGGCTGACACTGTAATAAAAACAAAGATTAAAATACAAAGTAAAACCGACAGCAACTCCATCCCAGCCCTTTCTCGTCACTGCCCCATTCTGTTGTATTTAACAGCAGGTAAAAGTTGTGCTCTGAAAATGAGGACATTCCTCACTTAAACAGCACCATTAGTGATGAGAAATACACGAACTATCTCTCTTCAAGAAGATGGGGAGTTTGCAAATCTTCAGTTTAAAGGGCTGAATGTTCACTTTTACTGCCGTAAAACGGGCGGCCGATCCGCTAACGCTTGTTGTGGTAAAAGTGAAAATTCACCCCAGAGTGTTTGACGTTCCCCTGCAGTTGATTGTAGTGCCACTTTCAGCCAGGAGATGGTGATGGCGAGCTGTACAAAGCGCTGTAAAGTTTTACAGTGCAGTATCACCACCTGCTGGTGGAAACCGGTACTGAGGGAATATCAAAAACAGCAAATGCTGAAACACTCGGCTGATCAGACAATTCAGGCAGGACCTTCCTTCAGAACTGAAAGATAATAGGATCAGAAAAAAGGGAAAACAAACATGAGCCAGAACTTCCCACTTCCGTGCCCCTGACACACGCCGAGTCGGGAAAATCCGCATTCCCGGTCTATCCAATGTTCAAAAAAGCACAGGTTGGGATTGTGGAATTTTCCAATATGGGCTCTTGCTGTGTGTCAGGAGAGCGGAATTCCAAAATCTGGGCCTGTATTCCGAGTACCGAGAGGAGATTAATCAGTTAAAAAGTCTCTGAAGTGGGTGCTGAAGACATGGAATTTATTTCCAGAGGTTGCCTGGGAGATACTTTGGTCAAAAGTGAATGGAAACTAGTTACTGGATTATCTGAGGCAGTGCCCTAGGTATGTGACAGACCGTTACTTCACCCCTTGGTCCTGGATTTGAATCAAACAACAACAATACATTGCATTTATATAGCACCTTAAACATAGTAAAATGACCCAAGGCGTTTCAAACGAACGTTATCAAACCAAATTTGACACTGAGTCACATAAGGAGCTTGGTCAAAGAGGTAGGTTTAATGGAGTTTATTAAAGGAGGAGCGAGAGGTAGAGAGGCGGAGAGGTTTAAGAAGGAAATTCCAGAGTTTTAGGCCAAGGCTGCTGAAGACACGGCCGCCAATGGTGGAGCGATGAAAACCGGGGATGCGCAAGAGGCCAGAACTGGAGGAGCACAGAGATCTCGGAGGGTTGTAGGACTGCAGGAGGTTAGGGAGAAAGGGAGGGGCGAGGCCTTGGAGGGATTTGAAAACAAGGACAATAATTTTAATATCGAGGCAATGCCGGACCGGGAGTCAATGTAGGTGAGTGAGCACAGGGGCGAAGGGTGAACCGGATCTGCCGACTACACGGTGCAGCTGTGCCCAGGCTCCTTAGTGCCAGGGTCTGGGAGCCCACTCGGTGTAACTATAAAACCCAGTAGAGTCTGAATGTTGTGGGTTCAAGACCCTCGCCTTGCTGAGTACATAACATGAGCTGACACTCCAGTGCAGTAATGAAGGAATCAGAAGGAAAGAGCTTGCATTCATATAGGTCCTGCACAACTGCAAGACATCCCAAAACACGTCACAGCCAATAAATTATTTTTGAAGTGCAGTCACTGTTATTTAGATGTACCATCTTTAGGTTGAGGTGTTAGAGGCCCTGTCTACCTGTTCAACTGGATGTTAAAGATCACGAGACATTATTCAAATAAGGGCAGGCAGTTTACCCATGTCCTGGCCAACATTCCTTCTGCAATCAGTTGAGGGATCAGGAGGAGTTGGGCAATGGAACATGCACTTATTTACTGTACGTCGACCTTTCCCTTTCATCATTGTAAAGACCTCTATCAGGTATCCGTAGGAGTGTGTGATTTAGTAAATATTAAGATTTTATAACCATTTTAATATTACTATAATATGTGAAATTGTATGTTAAATACCTAAAAAACCTGTATAAAATGGTGAATGGCTGAGAGCAAAGCAGGATGGGAAATTATGCCAACCTGACTAAAAACCTCTGTTTTAAATGACTGAAGTAATGGAATGTGGTGCTGAATAAACACGGAGACTGTCAGAGACATAGAATTCGCTAATGTTATGGAAAAGTGATAAGAGCTAGAGATAAGAGATAGGAGTTGGAGACATCCTTCATTTTAGAAACTGCAGAATAGTCAAACTGTTTAGAAAACACCTCAAGGATATTCTGTATAATGAAATTCTTAGATAAGGTTATTTTGTTATGCACAGAAAGAGTCTTGAGTGATTAATGAGGTTATAAAATGATTGGCAAGGAGAGGAGGGACATTTACTAGGTGTAAGAGAGCTAATTACTGCCAGGTAGGTAAAATGGGAGAAGAAGGGTATAAAAATGCAGATATTGAACACTGAAAGCAGCATGAAGCCACAGGAGGAAGAAGAAGCTTCAGTCAACAGAACACAGCAAGAGAATAAAGAGACACAGTCACTCGGAGCAATGCCGGGGTTCGATGAACAGACTGCGACTATCTTCTTGTTCAGTGTTACTTCTTTGTACAGGATGTTTAATGATTAATAAACCTGTTTTACTGATACACAATATACCTGGACCCAGAGTGGTTTGTGCAGTCACGGACAAATTATTCTAAATAGCTTTTAAAAGCTACATCACCTCTCAGTCTTCTCTTATCTAGAGAAAAGAGCCCCAGCCTGGGTGCTCTCCAGTGACTCCTCCTGCTGGACGTGGCCATCAGGTGAGGACACAACTGAGCTCAGCCCTGCTGTTCCCGAGACTGGAGTTAGTGCCTTCAGGAAAAGAAGCGAGGAAATTGAGGTTTGAGGGACTTCTACAAAGAAAGCCACATTATAAAAAGGCGATTGGCTGTGCTGGTGCTCAGCTCACTGTGCCACAGTGCTCGCTGCACTCCACACATGGTGATCTCCCAGTCTGAGCTGTGCTGCCCTATAAGCTGGAGGGAAATCTCTTTTACAGTCCTCAGTGCATTGAGAAATATTGTGGTTTCCAACTTATTTTGTTCATGAGGAACCTCTGTCACTGTAGTGTGGCAAATTTAGTTGCCCCCTTTCCCCCGCCCCTCCAGTGCCACACATCTGTTCCCAGCTGATGGGGCTCACTGGCAAACTGTTCCTACCGGATATAAAACACAAAGTGCCGGCAGTGCATGGCAGACCAGTCAGTATCTGTAAAGAGAAAAGAGCCGATTGATGGTTTGAATGTGAATCTTTTCATCAGAACTCGTGATGAGGCGTTATACACCTGAAACACCTTTTCTAATTCAGATTTATTGTATTAGTAGATTCTGTTTTCTATATTATTGTTCACACCAGGTCTCTGCTAATACGGAAATGTAAGCTGCTTCGAGCAGATACAGAAGAAGAGAGCACCTTTGTTTCATTTCTCTACCTCCCTGTCTGTGCTGGGACGCCTCTTGGCTCTGATGTGAGCACCCTGCTTCTGCTGGGATGCTGATTGCCTCTGCTGTGTGCTTCATGCATCTGCTGGAATACACCCTGGTTCTGCTGGGAAACCCCATGCCCCTGTGTGATTGATGCTCCTTTCCTCTCTTTACCTGCCTCTGTTGGCCTGAGTAAGATCTGGATCTCAATGTGTGGCCAACAACAGTGCCCGTGAACTTTCTTCTACTACATCCACGGGTATCTTGCTCCTGACAGACCAGTAAGCAGCGCCTGAACTTCCTGCTTTAGAGTTTTTGTCTGACAAAATTTTTGTTCTTTCCGTTCGCTTTGTTTGTATTGTTAGATTAATGAATGTAATAAACATGGCGAGACTGCTCTGAAACCACGTGATCGCTGGTTGGATGCAAATTCATTACGAACAAAAACAAATCAATGAACGAATTTTGGGGATAAAATTGGTTTTGGGCGGTTGTTCAAAATGTTCAGCTAAGTCCAGAATGGAGGTGTGAACTGCAGGAATAAACACAGGAAATGCTGGAAATCCTCAGCAGGTCAGGCAGCATATGTAGGGAGAGAAACCGAGTTTCAGGTCGATGAGCCTTGGTCAGAACTGCAGGAAGCCGGTGAGCTCGCTGCCTGTAATGTGGCTCCACAGCCGGAAGGTGGCGCTCCATGGCCGTGTCTCCGGTGGATTCCCGCGGTCCGGCTCACTCGAGCTGCTTTCCCACCGCGGCCATTGGCCACACTTCCCCAAGGCCCGCCAGCTTCACTCGCTCTCAGAAGGAACCGCATGAAGGTTCCGTCAATGACCAATTCCTGAGTCTGTTCCGCGACCCGTCTGCGTGCGATTCACAGGCTGAAATAGAAGAGCCCGTGTCCAGTGACAGTGACCTGGTCATTGGCCGGAGAGCCTGTCACTCAGTGAGGGGGCGGGTCCAGTGACAGTGACCTGGTCAATAGTCAGTTCCAACCCTCAGCTTATCAGCTCCGTCTCATTTTAATCGGGGTTTCACTGCAGAGCAGAGGAGCGCTGCAGAGTGAGTGAAGGCGGCTGGAGAGCGGGGAGGGGGGAGCTCGGGAAACGCCTCAGAGCCCCGGGACAGACCGGCTTTAGAAAGATCCAGAGTCCAAATTCACCGGTGGAGGGTCCGGTGGACACTCGGGGACATTTCCCGATAGTCAGTCCGCCTCTGAGGGCAAGTCCGCGGGCCGGATCAACCTGTTCCAGGGTCTGATCCGACACCCTGCTGAAAACAGATGTTTCCTCTTACGATCCAGATGCTGTCACGTTTTTCCATTTGCTCCTCACAGCAGCGCACATCTGGGGCACTAACAGACACCTCAGTGGCAGTGATTTACTGACTGAATTCAATCCAGTCTCCCCCTACACGACTAAACTCTCTATAAACAGCAGATATTGTCACACAGACCAGAGGTTTACAGATTGAAATGACTGATATATCAGATAAAATTAATCAGTGGTGTGAAAATCTCAAATTTGGCAAAGCCTAACGGTGCGATTTATATAACAATATTTGCCAGGATAAAGTTACTCTCGGCTCAGTTGACTCTGGTAAGATTATCTGGGGATGCAATATATAAACCAGTGTAGTTTAGCATCAAATCCCTGGGCTGGGACCTTCCACCCTCCCTCTGGCAATGAATGGACACAGCTGGGGTGAGTGGGTGGAAATGTGGCTCTGGGCGCAGTCCACCTATTTCACCGCCCATTGGATTTCCGTCTACACACGGGCAGGCCCATTGAAATAATATTCAATGCACAGAATTACTTCAGTTTCAAATACAAAATCAAAATACTGTAGAAGCTGGAAAACTGAAATAATATCAGAAAATGCTGGAAATACTGAGCAGGTCAGGCGGCATCTGTGGAGACAGAAACAGAGGTAACGTTTCAGGTCTATGAGATTTCAAATATTGGGACTCGGTCTTCATTGAAATGTGACTGCCGAGCTGTATGTACCTTCTGTGCATTCCCAGGTATATCCTGGGGTCGGGGGATGCGAACTGGAGGGAGGGGCAGTGATCGGGAGAGGGAGGGGCAGTGATCGGGAGAGGGAGGGGACAGTGATCGGGAGAGGGAGGGGACAGTGATCGGGAGAGGGAGGGGACAGTGATCGGGAGAGGGAGGGGACAGTGATCGGGAGAGGGAGGGGACAGTGATCGGGAGAGGGAGGGGACAGTGATCGGGAGAGGGAGGGGACAGTGATCGGGAGAGGGAGGGGGCAGTGATCGGGAGAGGGAGGGGGCAGTGAGCGGGAGAGGGAGGGGGCAGTGATCGGGAGAGGGAGGGGGCAGTGATCGGGAGAGGGAGGGGGCAGTGATCGGGAGAGGGAGGGGCAGTGATCGGGAGAGGGAGGGACACTGATCGGGAGAGGGAGGGGACAGTGATCGGGAGAGGGAGGGGGCAGTGATCGGGAGAGGGAGAGGCCGTGATCGGGAGAGGGAGGGGCAGTGATCGGGAGAGGGAGGGGGCAGTGATGGGGAGAGGGAGGGGGCAGTGATCGGGAGAGGGAGGGGACAGTGATCGGGAGAGGGAGGGGGCAGTGATCGGGAGAGGCCGTGATCGGGAGAGGGAGGGGCAGTGATCGGGAGAGGGAGGGGGCAGTGATCGGGAGAGGGAGGGGGCAGTGATCGGGAGAGGGAGGGGGCAGTGATCGGGAGAGGGAGGGGCAGTGATGGGGAGAGGGAGGGGCAGTGATCGGGAGAGGGAGGGACAGTGATCGGGAGAGGGAGGGGGCAGTGATCGGGAGAGGGAGGGGGCAGTGATCGGGAGAGGGAGGGGCAGTGATCGGGAGAGGGAGGGACACTGATCGGGAGAGGGAGGGACACTGATCGGGAGAGGGAGGGGCAGTGATCGGGAGAGGGAGGAGCAGTGATCGGGAGAGGGAGGGCCAGTGATGAGGGGAGGGAGGGGGCAGTGATGGGGAGAGGGGGGGCAGTGATCGGGAGAGGGAGGGGGCAGTGATCGGGAGAGGGAGGGGGCAGTGATCGGGAGAGGGAGGCGGCAGTGATGGGTAGAGGGAGGGGCGGTGATCGGGAAAGGGAGGGGCGGTGATCGGGAGAGGGAGGGGGGCAGTGATCGGGAGAGGGAGGGGCGGTGATCGGGAGAGGGAGGGGGCAGTGATGGGGAGAGGGAGGGGGCAGTGATCGGGAGAGGGAGGGGGCAGTGATCGGGAGACGGAGGTTGCAGTGATCGGGAGAGGGAGGGGGCAGTGATCGGGAGAGAGAGGGGGCAGCGATGGGGAGAGAGAGGGGGCAGCGATGGGGAGAGCGAGGGGCAGCGATCGGGAGAGAGAGGGGGCAACGATCGGGAGAGGGAGGGGGCAGTGATGGGGAGAGGGAGGGGACAGTTATCGGTAGAGGGAGGTTGCAGTGATCGGTAGAGGGAGGTTGCAGTGATCGGGAGAGAGAGGGGGCAGCGATGGGGAGAGGGAGGGGGCAGCGATGGGGAGAGCGAGGGGCAGCGATCGGGAGAGAGAGGGGGCAGCGATCGGGAGAGGGAGGGGGCAGCGATCGGGAGAGGGAGGGGCAGCGATCGGGAGAGGGAGGGGGCAGCGATCCGGAGAGGGAGGGGGCAGTGATCGGGAGAGGGAGGGGACAGTGATCGGGAGAGGGAGGGGCAGCGATCGGGAGAGGGAGGGGGCAGCGATCCGGAGAGGGAGGGGGCAGTGATCGGGAGAGGGAGGGGCAGTGAAAGCTCGCAAGAACAAACCCAAAACAAAAAACTATGAAAAATGGTTTGACCCAGATTGCCATAACATGAGGAAAAAACTTAGAAAAATATCAAACCAAAAACACAGACATCCAGAAAACGAGGAATTACGCCTTACTTATTGTCAGACACTAACACAATACAGAAACACACTCAGAACCAAAAAAGAGCAATATATTAAGAATACACTCAGCTCCATTGAGGAATCCATTGATTCCAATTGTTTCTGGGACAACTGGAACACATTACACAAAAAACAACACGACGAATTAGCCATTCAAAATGGAGACACATGGGAAAACCACTTTGAAAAATTATACCAGAAAAACACACTAAGGCCAGAGCAACACCAAATATGCAAAAAAATTGGAAAAGCTCGAAATGGCCATAAAAGATAACCAAAATCCGCTAGACTCCATAATAACAGAAAAAGAACTTTTTGAAAAACTCAAGGACCTGCGACCAGGAAAAGCTTGCGGGGCAGATGGCATACTTAACGAGATGATTAAACACACAGACGATAAAATGAAACTGGCTATCCTAAAACTCTTCAACTTGGTTCTGAGTGTCGGTTACTTCCCTGATATCTGGAACAAAGGCTTCATAACGCCCATATATAAAAGTGGGGACAAAGTCGACCCAAATAACTATTGAGGCATCTGTGTAAACAGTAACCTGGGGAAGGTATTCTGTAGTATCATAAACAAAAGGCTTATAAACTTCCTTGAGGAGCACAATGTCTTGAGTAAAAGCCAAATTGGATTCCTGCCAAACTATAGAACATCAGATCATATCTTCACCCTACAGACCCTAATTGACAAACACGTTCATCAAAACAAAAGCAAAATCTACGCATGCTTTATAGATTTCCAGAAGGCTTTCGATTCCATCTGGCATGACGGTTTATTCCTGAAACTTATCGAAAGCGGGGTAGGGGGAAAAACATATGGTGTAATTAAATCAATGTATACAAACAACAAATGTGCAGTTAAAATTGGAGACAAACAAACAAAATACTTCCCACAGGGGCGGGGGGTGACGCAGGACTCGCCAATCTCACCGACACTCTTTAATATTTACATAAATGAATTGGCAAAACTACTTGAACAATCTACAGCACCCGGCCTCACCCTATATGAATCCAAGGTTAAATTCCTCCTCTATGCAGACGACCTGGTTCTGCTGTCACCAACTAAGGAGGGTCTACAGCAGAACCTGGATCTGCTGGAGTCGTACTGCCAGACTTGGGTCCTGACAATAAATCCCCAAAAAACCAAAGTCCTTGTGTTCCAGCAAAGATCCAGACATCAGGGACCCAAAATAAATTTCACACTAGGAACAACCAAAATTGAACAAACCACTAACTACACATACTTGGGCTTAAAAATCAGTTCTACAGGAAATTTCAAACTGGCTGTGAATGAACTGAAAGAGAAAGCAAGAAGGGCTTTCTATGCCATTAAAAAATCAATCCAAATAGAAATCCCAATTAGCATTTGGCTCAAAATTTTCAAATCAGTAATTGAACCAATTGCACTCTATGGCAGTGAGGTGTGGGGACCGCTAACACAAGAAGAATTTGCAAAATGGGACAAACAACCAATTGAGATCCTACATGCAGAATTCTGTAAAAGTATCCTCCGGACTCAAAGGCAACCCGTAAACAATACATGCAGGGCAGAACTAGGCCAATATCCATTAATAATCACTATCCAAAAAAGAGCCACCAAATTTTGGAAACACCTAGAAATGAGCAACCCCCAATGCTATCATTACGAAGCCCTGAAATGCCAAGAGAGGATCATAAAGAAGAATACCCTCAGTCAACTAGTCCTGGGACTCAGTGAAGTAACTACTAACACTACTAACAATAACCAGCCCTAGGACAGTGACAGCGTAACACAAAGAATTCGACCCGACACTATCATCGCTAAGGAAAAGGAAAGATATCTGTCATATTGGGCAGAAACAACAAAAACCCAAAGCAAACTCAATTGCTACTTGGCCCTAAACAGACAATACAACATGGCTGATTACCTGACCATGGTAAAGGATAGCAAACTGAGAAAAACTTTGACAATGTACAGACTTAGTGAACATAACCTGGCGATCGAAAAAGGTAGACACAGGCAGACCCGGCTACCAAGAGAGGACAGGATATGCTATCACTGCAGTCAGGGAGTGGTGGAGACAGAGATGCACTTCCTCACAGCTTGTAGAAAATATCAAGGCATAAGGGAGAATTTCTACCCAAAATTCACAAAAATATGCCCGGAATTCAGAAATTTGAATGACGACCAAAAACTCCCATACTTACTAGGGGAAGAGAGAAATTGTGTAACACTAGCGGCACATTATGTTACAGCTTGCCATAAACAGAGGGACAACCACTAAATATAAGAAAAGAGTATATATAAATTATATGAAAGTATATTTATACACTCAGGGATATACCTGTTTATACACTGTATGGATAGATCTGTATTTTTGTGAACAAACATGAATGTTTTTCGATGCTTTGGCAACATAAGATGTAACTTGTCATGCCAATAAAGCGATTTGAATTGAATTGAATTGAATTGATCGGCAGAGGGAGGGGCAGTGATCGGGAGAGGGAGGGGGCAGTGATCGGGAGAGGGAGGGGCAGCGATCGGGAGAGGGAGGGGGCAGCGATCGGGAGAGGGAGGGGGCAGCGATCGGGAGAGGGAGGGGGCAGCGATCGGGAGAGGGAGGGGGCAGCGATCGGGAGAGGGAGGGGGCAGCGATCGGGAGAGGGAGGGGGCAGCGATCGGGAGAGGGAGGGGGCAGCGATCGGGAGAGGGAGGGGGCAGTGATCGGGAGAGGGAGGGGGCAGTGATCGGGAGAGGGAGGGGGCAGTAATCGGGAGAGATTTAAGCTCAGGGTAGGAGAATGACGATATAAAATGAGGCAGAAGGGGGCAGATGTGTACAGCAGAACACTGCTAGGAAACACGTCATAAATATGATAGGAACATAGAAACAGGAGGTCATTCAGCCCCTCAAGCCTGTTCTGACATTCAATTAGATCATGGCTGGTCTGTGTCCCAACTCCATCTGCCTGCCTTGGCTCCATATCCCTTGATACCCTTACCCAGCAAAAATCTATCAATTTCAGGTTTGAAATTTTCAATTGACCGCTAGAATCATAGAATGGTTACAGCACAGGAGGTCATCCGGCCTGTCGAGCCCGTGCTGGCTCACTGCAAGAGCACTTCAGCTCGTCCCACTCCCCCGCCATTTCCTCGGAGCCCTGCAATTTTTTCCCTTCAGGTACTTGTCCAATTCTCCGATGAAAGCCACCGTTGAATCTGCCTCCACCACACTTTCAGGCAGTGCATTCCAGATCCTAACCACTCGCTGCGTAAAAATGTTCTTCCTCAAGTCGCCTTTGGTTCTTCTGCCAATCACCTCAAATCTGTGTCCTCTGGTTCTCGACCCTTCCGCCAATGGGAACAGTTTCTCTATCTACTCTGTCCAGAACCATGATTTTGAACACCTCTATCAAATCTCCTCTCAACCTTCTCTGCTCCAAGGAGAACAACCCCAGCTTCTCCAGTCTATCCACGGAACTGAAGTCCCTCATCCCTGGAACCATTCTTGTAAATCTTTTCTGCACCCTCTCTGAGGCCTTCACATCCTTCCTAAAGTGCTGGGCCCTGGTTTAAAAAAATTCCACCCAAATCAAGCTTTTGGTCACCTGTCCAAATGTCTCTCTCTTTGGCTGGGAGTTAATGTTTTGATAACGCTCCTTAGGACGTGAAGTGCCTTGGGACGTTTTACTACCTTAAGGGCGCTATATAAATGCAAGTGGTTGCTGTTGTTGGCTCCTGTCAGTTACATGTCAGTGCCAGGAACTGGTCCACACAGAGACAAGTTTAAAACGGAATACTTGGACAAGGTTTAGTTCTGTGTGGTGTGACAACTCAGTTGTCCTCAGAATATGGGTGAGCCAACCAATAAAATGAAGAAACCGTGGCCGTGTAGGGAAAAGTCGGAGAAGCGCTTCAGTCTTTACTCCAGCTGTCTGCTGGCCATTTCCCGAACGGGAGTGGTCTTGGCTGATCCGAAAGGAAATACTTACCTTTAAGGCGGCGATGGTGTCCTCCTGGTCGAGTTGTGTCTGCGATCTCGGCAGCTTTTGCTGAATGGTGTTTACGTTTTGGTGAAGGTCCTGCAGGTTTTTCTCAAGTCGCTCCGAGATCTTCTCCACGTTCTCTTTCAGCTCGGCGATCAGGCGCTGCTCCATCTTAATGAGGATCTGGTGCATTTTAGCAAATTCGGAGTAACAAATGTCTGCAGCTGGCTGGTCTGGTCCTGTGAAAGGAAAGTGTATCATCAGACCAGAATATAGGAGTGGGAGCTAGAAACAGTAAAAAGTGAAAAAAGCCAACAGACAGAACCCACCCCGACTTGTAAAACCTGGTTTTGAGTAAGTTTAGCTTCCAGAAGAGTGGATTTCGTCCTGAGGATGTCAGACAACGACTTGAGTTTGGCCTGAATTAAAAGAGAGTTTCACAGGGTGAATATGCTTGTTCGCGATAAGCAAATGGAAAGGTGGGGTGGGTTGGACATTGAATGCCATGGTAAAGTTTTGGGGATGAATTTCCTGTGGGGAGACGGAATTTCTACCCACTCGGAAGGCTCCGTCGTAACGTCGGCGTAACCCCAACTACACATGCCCCGGGGGTCACTTTACCCTTACTCGGCGGGGCGGGAAACACACGGGGTCGCCGGTTGTGCACCCCGCCCGATATTTACTCTGCGCTGACAGGAAAATCGGGGCGGGTTGAAAAATCAGTGCTTGAATCGAGACCCCGTCAGTTTTCCCGAGGGGCGGGTTAAGTTAAAATTGCTCCCGTGTGTAAACGGGTTTACGCCCAGGTTACGGCGGAGTAAGGAGGGGGTGAGAGAGAAGCCCAGAGGAACATTTTTATTTTACCTTGTACATCTCAACTGCTTCACTTATCAGCATGAAGTTGTGGGATCAGTGCAACGCTATCATACAAAGGTTTCCATTTCTGTCACCGTCTCCAACATTGGGTAGAATTTTCTTTGAGATCAATAGAAAGAAGAAAGCTTTGTATTTATAGAACATTCACGGCTTCAGGACGTCTCAAGCACTTTACAGCCAATTAAGTACTTTAACCTGTAGTCACTGTTGATCAGCGAGCATGTGCAGAAGAAAGTGAAGCTGTGATTGGAGGATCGGTGAGTGTGCCCGGGGGGAGAAGACCAGGGAATGCCTCAGAGCCCCGGGAAAGACCAGTTTTAGAAAGTTCAAGTGCTGGGAATTGGAGCAGGCCCGAAATATACGCGGGTATCATGATGCGCGATTAGAGTGTCGCAAGATGGTTAATGACCTCACACAAGTGGTCAACGTCAGTGAAGTCATCTTCAAATGTCATATGTGTACAACTGGACTCACACACTGCTCAATTCACCACCCCTTCACTCACCTATCAGCAATCTCTATCAATCACGACTCATTAATCTAACATTAATTCCTTCACCTCAAGCTCACACTATAACACACTTACAACTGCTGCAAACCTCACACCCAAATCTCACAGCTTGCACACAATGCCAGCTACTCACCCAAACAGATTGCACGACACTCACTGACAAACTTCCTTCCGTCTTTCAGGAGAAGGTGGTGCATAACAGGAGGCAGCAGGGGCTACCCGAAGGGGCACAGGAATAACTTTATTTCATCCAGGTGTGAACAGCACTTGCAGGGACTCAAGTGATCTGTGACTGGGAACCGGGTCTGTATCGACCCACAGAACCATGACACCAGCAGATTGAATCAGCAAGTACTGAAACTGATCCAGACAGCTCCTTGACATTTATGGCACTTTGTGTTTCAGGGTGAGTGGCTGCAATCATTAACACAATTCAGTTTATGGATCCATATCTCACACCGTGTGTCACCAGAGCGAGTTTGGTCTGGATCAAAGTGCACTGGAATCTCGATCCCCGCCCATCTCCGGTTCCTCCCTCCCTCTCTCTCCCTCTCCCTCTCCCACTGCCACACCCCAGGAACCTTCACCCTCCCGGCCAAGGTTCAATTATTCCCCTCCGCCCTCTAACACTGTTTGTCCTTTATTCTGCTCTAGGTTTTATCTCCCTGTGTAAAAGTCGACTGGACATAGACTAGTTTATAGTAATATAATAATTCCCTGAGTATTGCCGTGAACTTCATCGGGGAAATCGCTGAACTGAGGCTGTTCGGCAGCGCAGTAAACACGGAAACTAAAAGCGGTTTGAATCAGGAAGTGCTGAGGGTGAACATGGCTTCCAGACAGCAGGCCGAGAGTCTGTCCGAGGAGGCAATTTGTCCCATTTGTCTTGATTTCTTCACCGATCCAGTAATACTGGAGTGTGGACACAACTTCTGCCGCTCCTGTATCACACAGTGTTGGGAAAAGAAGGAGACAAACTCCTGCCCGGAATGTAGAGAGGAGTTTCCGGAAATAAACCTCAGGGTTAATCGGGCCTTAGCGAATCTGGCTGAGAAAGCTCGAAAATTAAAGCTGAATCCGAAAGAGAAGGAAAGTAAACTTCACTGTGAGGAACATCAGGAAGAACTGAAGCTGTTTTGTGAAACTGACAAGAAATTGATCTGCCTTGTTTGTAGAGATGCGCAGGAACACAGAGAGCACCGCTTCATGCCCATTAAAGAAGCTGTTGGAATCTACAAGGTAAAAGGAACAGGTTTGACCACCTGATTATTTTATCACATTTTCATGTCTAACACTTTTATTCTGTGATTTTCTCTCCCAATCCCAGGGTAAGGTGAAATCTTCCTTAGATTCTCTCACAGAGAAGAAATCGGCGGTTCTAGAAACGGAGCGACGGCAGAAACAGAAGATTTCCGAAATTAGGGTAAACCTCCCTTTGCTGATTTTCGAAGTTTGATTCGGTTTTTTTTGCTTTTATTGCGGATTAAGTATTATTTTTCACATTTCATTTGGTAGGAACAGTCGAGCAGTCTGCAGACCCGCATCACATCCGAGTTCGCTAAAATACACCAGATTCTCAGTGAGAAAGAGCAGCGATTAATCCGAGATCTCAGGGAACAAGAGGAGAGGATTCTAGAATCAATGGAGGAAAATCTTCGACAGATTCAAGAGAATTTAAATTCTATTCAGGAGAAACTCTCAAAGTTGCAGAAACAGATGGAGCAAAAAGACGAGCTTACGTTTCTGAAGGTGAGGATTATATTTCAGTTTAGTTCAGTGAAAGTTCAAAGTCACAAGTTGACGGGCGAGAATTTTGAAATAAATGCAGCATTTTCCCAATAATTCGTCACTGATTTAAATCGATCGATTGTTTTGTCTATCCGGGGCGGAGCTTCTACTGTCACCGAACTAATCGGCCTCCCACAATATCTACAGGATCCCGGGAATACCTGCACCCTCCCCGGGAATGAGTTACCCTGATCTTGATATTTAGTCTGTAATTATTTCTGTGGTATCCAAGTTTAATAATCTCCTGACACTCACATTCCAATCCAGTTCCAGTCCCATGTTGTGAGTGTGTGGGTGTGTCTGGTAGGGTGGGTGTGAGAGGCACTGTGTCTGGGAGTGACACTGATGTTGATTTCAAATACCTGATATTCTAATCAGATTTATCAACTATAACCTGCTTCTATCGGATGCATTTAATAATTTTTCGTGTAATTTCCATTGGCCTGTTTTCAAATATGCTGCTCATAGAATTACACAGAATTTTACAGCACGGAGACCGGCCATTCGGCCCATCAGGTCAATGTCAGTGTTTATGCTCCACACGAGCCTCCTCCCACCTTACTTCATCTCACCCTATCAATATATCCTTCTGTTCCTTTCTCCCTCATGTACTTATCTCGCTCCCTTTTAAATATATCTGTGCTATTCACCACAACTACCCCATGTGGTAGCGAGTTCCACATTCTAAACACTCTCTGAGTAAAGAGATTTCTCCTGAATTCTCCTTTGGATTCATTACTGACTCTCTTATATTTATGACCCCTCGCTTTAGACTCCCCACAAGTGGAAACATCTTCTCTACATCTGCCCCATCGAATCCTTTCATAATGTTAAAGACCTCGCTCAGGTCTCCTCTCAGTCTTCTCTTTTCTGAAGAATGATCTTTCCTGTTCACTCTTTCCTGTTAGTTGAACCCTCGCAGTTCTGGTATCATTCTTGTAAATCTCTTTTATACTTTCTCCAGTGCTTCTATATCCTTTTTGTAATATCCTCTTTCTATCTGTGTGTGGGCAGCAGTGAGAATTGGCAATTATCAGCAGCTTGTAACAATCTGGGTGTAATTTCTGCTGTCCGGATATAGACGCTCGGTCTCTGTCAACTCAGATTGTGTTTTATTTATTTCAGGAAGAAACTCGTCAGAAGAGGAGGTAGGCCATGCTCTTTACTGAAACTCTGCACAGTTTGGTAAAATAGCTCAGAAAAGAGTTTATGGTCAATTTATAACCAATTGTTTGATATTTGCAGGATTAGCGATGACCATAATACACTGACATTAGCAGATGCCGCCCTGTCTATCGAAAAATTCAACGGCCCTTTACCGTACGCAGTGTGGAGAGAAATGCTGGATGCCATTAACCCCGGTAAAACTCATATAGGTTACTTTGTCCTGATTTATATCTCATAATAATTTGATTTGTTATACATAAAAATACAATAGAGAATTTTTTTTTCGTACTAAGTTGCAAAGGAAAGTGGTTAAAAGCAGTCCTGAATGGAGTTAAAGTTTTATTAACACACCAAATCCATCTTCTAAAAAGCATCGCCTTCAACTGGTCAGCTGAAAATGTCAGCTCCCTGAACATGATCAACACAGGGACCCTCAGATGAACCACAGCCTCCAAAACCCATCGATACTTTGCACACTTCAGTAACAGGAAACACCACCCTTCCCAGCTGAACCTTTCCTCCTTCTAAGGGTAACCGGGAGAGCTTCTTCTCCCCGAGACGGACCCGCTAATATAAAGGGTCGACGTCCACCTTATTCCCAATCAATCACTCAGAGTCCGGAGGTTCGTTCAGTAAAGCAACTTTATTTACAAGCCAGCAGGGGAGACACTCATGCTGGGACGAATGCTCCCCGATCGTTGAAAATCTCCTGCCTTATATACAGGTTTTGTTCTGAGTCGTGGCTACTGTTTGCAATTAGGTGCATTACACGTATACATTTCTTTCATCATACAATTGGCTTCGGGTGCAAATTCTTGTGACCTGTGTGCATTGGTCTTGTGACCCCATACGTTCTCTCTCAATACATTCCTCAGTTAGTGATTCACGGTTTGTGCACTTTGGCCATGACTACACCAGACTTTCCTTCTGGACATTGTTCATACCAATTCCTTATATGTTTGGATATATACTCTGTTCCTTAATCCCCTCATCTTAGCTCTTTTTAACCCTTTCAGTCTCCCCTTTGGTCCTGATTAAACCCTTTTAATCATTGACCAACCCGATTATTTCTCTTTCCCATTATGGTGACCTGCCGGGGTGGTGATCAAATCCAACCCATTGGGTCACCTTGTTTATATAATCATATTATCCTCCTGATTTCTAGGCCCCCTACATCCTTTCCATCAACATATTATCCATCCAATTACATAGGTTATAAGCATTAAGGTTATTAGTACTATACATCCATTAAGCAGGTCTTTCTCCCAAGCCTTCGCTCGTTTATAGTAATATTCTGTCTGCTCGATGTGAATCTGCCCAGAAGGTGTCTGTAACAATTACCACCGAACGACATACATTACTACTTTATCAAGGTCGTGTACATTTCTTCCACTTCCTTCTTTTTTGTTTTCTAAATTTTTTACAGATGGCACATGCTGCTATTCCTAGTCCTATCGCCAAAACCAATTGTACTATAACTAGTATGTGAGACGTAATGCGGATCCATGGGTGGATGTTGACATTCATCCCCCAATCCCACAGCTTCTTATACCATGGACCCTCCTGTAGTTCTACTTCTATGTCCCTTTCTAGTTCCCCAAGGTTCCTTTGCAACATTACATATTGTTTCACCATTTTACTTAAATCCTCTTTCATTTCATTAATGGGGAACAAAGAAATGGCAGACCAACTAAATACATATTTTGGTTCTGTCTTCACAAAGGAGGACACAAATAACCTCCCAGAGATGCCGGGGAACATAGGGTCTGATGAAAGGGTAGAGCTGAAAGAAATCAGTATTTGTAGGGAAATGGTGTTAGGAAAATTGATGGGACTGAAGGACGATAAATCCCCAGGGCCTGATAATCTACATCCTAGGGTACTTAAGGAAGTGGCCCTAGAAATAGTAGATGCATTGCTGGTCATCTTCCAGATCTTGATAGACTCTGGAACAGTACCATGGATTGGAGGGTAGCTAATGTTACCCCACTATTTTAAAAAGGTGGTAGTGAAAAAGCGGGGAATTATAGACCAGTAAGCCTGACATCGGTAGTGGGGAAAATGCTAGAGTCCATTATAAAAGATGTAATAGCAGATCACTTGGAAAGCAGTGACAGGATCGGACAAAGTCAACATGGATTTACAAAAGGTAAATCATGCTTGACTAATCTACTGGAATTTTTTGAGGGTGTAACTGGTAAAACAGATAAGGGAGAACCAGTGGATTTGGTGTATTTGGACTTTCAGAAGGCTTTCGATAAGGTCCCGCTTAAGAGATTAGCATGCAAAATTAAGGCACATGGGATTGGGGGCGAGGTATTGACTTGGATAGAGAACTGGTTGGCGGACAGAAAGCAAAGAGTTGGAATAAACGGGTCATTTTCCAAGTGGCAGGCAGTGACTAGTGGGGTACTGCAAGGATCGCTCCTAGGACCCCAGCTGTTCACAATATATATTAATGATCTGGACGAGGGAATTTGATGTAATATCTCCAAATTTGCAGACGACACAAAGCTGGGTGGGAGGGTATGCTGTGAGGAGGATGTCGTGAAACACCAGTATGATTTGGACAGGTTGGGTTATTGGGCAGAAACATGGCAAATGCACTACAATGTGGATAAATGTGAGGGTATCCACTTTGCTGGCAAAAACATGAAGGCAGATTATTATTTGAATGGCAATAGATTGGGAGAAGGGGAAGTGCAAAGAGACCTGGGTGTTCTTGTGCACCAGTCGCTGAAGGTAAGCACGCAGGTGCAGCAGGCAGTTAAGAAGGCAAATGGTATGTTGGCCTTCGTAGCAAGAGGGTTCGAGTACAGGAACAAGGATGTCTTGCTACAGTTGTACAGGGCCTTGGTGAGACCGCACCTTGAGTATTGTGTGCAGTTTTGGTCACCTTATCTGAGGAAGGACGTTCTTGCCATGGAAGGAGTGCAGCGAAGATTCACCAGGCTGATACCTGGGATGGCAGGAATGACGTATGAGGAGAGATTGTGTCGATTGGGCTTATGCTCACTGGAGTTTAGAAGATTGAGAGGGGATCTCATCAAAACCTATAAAATTCTGTCAGGCCTGGACAGACTAGATGCTGGAAGGATGTTTCTGATGGCTGGGGAGTCCAGAACCAGGGGTCATAGTCTAAGGATAAGGGGTAGGCCATTTAGGACTGAAATGAGGGGGAATTTCTTCACCCAGAGAGTGGTGAACCTGTGGAATTCTCTGCCACATAGGGCACTGGAGGCCAGTTCATTAAATAATTCAAGAAAGAGTTGGATATATTTCTTAAGGCTAAAGGGATCAAGGGATATGGGGAGAAGGCAGGGACAGGGTACTGAATTTGGATGATCAGCCATGATCTCATTGAATGGCGGAGCAGGCTCGAAGGGCTGAATGGCCTACTCCTGCTCCTATCTTCTATGTTTCTATGGATCTTTGGTGTGAAGCAGAAGTTAGGCATTGTGATTACACATACAAGGTTACTATATTGGTATTCAGTCTCTGTGGTGGCTATACAATACTCCCCTCTGCCTCTATATCCCGAGCGGGTGTGATGGTGATGCACATGTGATAATTCTAACATGCACCCCTCTGTCTTATTATAGCCGCACTCATCCTTAGGGCCTTCTACCGGATGTGGGCATATTGTAAGCGTACCTTTCCCATGGCATCTGTTTAGGGAGATGTCTCTTATAGTACCATTCTTCCTGATGGCATAGCTATCAATTGGATAGTATCGGAGGTATGTCTCATCCCTCACTATGCCTATGTTTGTTACCTGGTACTGTGGGTATGGAGCCGTGTCTAGTCTCACCACTGGTATCATGAGTACCATGCCTATCATTGCTGTCATTTCTGCCTTGCATTTTTGTATCACTGGCTATACTCTGGTCATCCCCTTGAGGGTACAAGCACTCAGAGGGCCTGGATTCTGGCTCAGGCCATAGAGCTGTGTGCTGTTAATCCAGTCTGGTCCCTCACCTCGTTGTATCTGTGCCAGATTGTGTTTTAACTGTCCGGTGGTCCATTGGCCATAGGCATGGCACAAGCCTCTCCCTACCCCATCTTTTGTCTGTTCCTCATCTCTATGGTTTAGTTTGTTGATAGTGCTAGCATGGTCCTCTATAACCTTGATTCACTTGAGTAATTTCCTTATCGTGTGTCCTCCTAACTCTGATCCTTGTCGAACCAAACCAGTTTCTTTCTCTAAAATCTGTTGTGTTACCCTTTGTAATTGTTCCACACTACTCTGGGCTCCTTGTATATCTAGGGCATTAATGAATGACGTCCCCGTATTTATTCCCGTGAGTACATCGTTTCCTAAGCCCCTCTTAATTCTTTGGTGGAATGCAGCATGTCCCCTGAAACTAGTAGCCCCTGTTTCATCAGCAGCCTGGTTATTTACATTCCTTATCATATATGCATACAACTCTCTAGTTTTAGTAAATCTTTCACAATATCCTGGCCATTGTAGCATGGTTAAGTTCATTAGTACCGATACAATTTCGTGTCTCACATTATCATACAATTGTTCTCCCTCGGTAAATAACACCAGTCCATTTTCAGGCCCAGGCGTCAATTTCGGACACCTTCGTTCTTCAGGTGTCGTTGTGATTGGAGGTGTTGTTGGTTCTAGGGTTACTCCTTGTGGTGTGATCCTTGTTGTTGTTGGTTGCGGTGTTGTAACGGCATGTACAATAGTCCATCTTATGTTATCGTCCGTGCAGCTCAGGACATATCCTCCCCCTACTTGACCCAACACATGCCAGTGTCTATTACATCTTGCCATATTGCTGGTATCTGTCATTCTACAGGGTCCGCATGGTCGTTGATCCAAGTTCACCCAGATACCGTTACACCTGTAACATCCTTTTCCTTGTTTTTCACACACGTAACTTTGTGATATAATGAAGTTCCTCGTGGAGTCTCCGCTAGGGGATCTTAACTTGCAGTCCATTTCTTTCAGCCCGTTATTTGGGCTTATAAGTGTTGTCATCAGAGTAGTTATGATAATCCATCTCACTGGATCCATGTTTACCTGTAATTTAAACAGAGGTCTGGTCGTCTTCCGAGCTCTTTTCCCTAGAGGAGAGGGTAGAATGGGGGTCTTTAGTGTTAAATGGTTTCACCTGGGTCCAGTGCTTCCATCGCATACCCGTCGGTTCCTGTAGACAAACACATGTATCACTTGTCATTAATACAGTATATGGCCCCATCCAACGGGGTTCCATTCCCTTTCTTCCGATAACTTGCGTCGTTACTTGTTGACCTATTCTGGGCAACTCATCTGGTTTAAGTCCAGCATTCTGCCTTTCTAGATCTTTAATCTGTAGTTGGTTCCTTACTTCTTTATTTAGTGCTTGTACCTCCTGATTTAGTTGTACGAAGTATCGCCTTAATCTATCTTGTACTGGTCCTGGTTCTCCCACCCTTCCAGCCAAATGAGGTAGTCTCATAGCTTGACTTGTCATTAATTCATAGGGGGTCTGTCCGGTCATTCGTCCTGGGGTGGCTCGCAGCCTCATTAGTATGCTGGGTAATAATTCCGACCATCCCTTCCCTGTTTCTTGGATGGCTTTTGTCAGCGCGTTTTTCAGTGTCCTATTCATTCTTTCTACCATCCCCGAGCTCTGGGGGTGATATGGTATAGGGTATTTTTGTGTTACGTGTAACAGCTTACAAGTTTCTCTCATTATTTTACTGGTAAAGTGAGTGCCGTTGTCTGAGTCAGTTTGCAGAGGCACTCCCCAACGGGGTATAACCTCGGTAGCCAATATTAGTGCAACTGTTTTTGCAGAGCAATCTCGGGTGGCAAAGGCTTCCACCCACCTGGTAAATTGGTCAATTATTACCAGGCAATATTTCTTCCCCCGGTCCTGCGCTAAGGGGCCGGTAAAGTCAATTTGTAGGTTTTCCTTGGGGCCTGGGTTGGTTTGCTACTCTAACTCTACATCTCTGTCCTACATTATTCTTAGCACATATTATACAGCGCTGGCAATATTTCGCTACTTCCCGACCCATCTTTGGCCACCACCAGTACTGTGTCAGTAGGTGCAACATGTTATTTCTGCCAGTATGTGTTACACCATGGTATAGCGCCATCAGTTGTTGTCTGCAACATTCCGGTGCCACCACCTGGTTAAGGGGGCCCCATTTCCAAATTCCATCTTGCGGTCGGGCGCCAGCTTGTTTCCATCTCTCCTTTTCCTCTTTACTAGTATTTTCCTGTACCTCCATTATATTCACTTCCTGTACCTCACTGACTGTCATGACTATATGGCCTAGAAATTCAGTTGCGTTCGGCAGCCGTTAACGCCATAAGAGGGGTAGATTTCCAGCGCTAGGCACTTAGCGCCCGGGCGCAGTCCGATCTGCGCCTACGCCCAACTTCAGTTGACATTTAGCGCCGGCGCAAAGTGTTTGCGCCCGCTCAGCTGCGCGCGCAGCTTATGACGTCATTTCGTCGTGCAACGCTGTTTGTGCGCCCCAAACCGGAAATTCAGTGGCGCCTGCCCAATGTGGGCGTGGCGCTGTTAAGAACTGTGAAGTGGAACGCAACAGAGGCCCTGTGGGCCTCGGGGAGCGCTAATTAAAGGGCACTTACACTGACCTATAAAGGCCAGCCATTTTGCTGCAATGACTTTAGTGCTTTGGATTTCTGGACAGAGACCAAGGAACAGAGCTTACTGATTTGGGACAACATAGGAGAGGTATTTTTGGCTTCTGGCCAGAGCTTTGACATTTGACTCATTGTGATTTCACTGTTTGCAAGTTTATTATGGGGGCTGTATGGGGTTCCAACCCTCAGTTCCAGCATTATCTGCGAAGGGCTCGCAGACGCCGTGAGAGAGGGCCAGCCATGCCTAGACGCAGAGGGGCCATCAGGCGTCGGCAACGTAGGCCTTACCCACTCAGGGAATACCGGCAGCAGGTGTCCTATCTCACCATGACTGCTGCGCATTGTGTTAAGAGGCTGCGCTTCAGAAGGGAGGTGGTTGCAGAGATCTGCCAGCTGCTTCACAGAGATCTGCGTCCACAGCTGATGTGCAGGACGTCTCTGTCTGTGGAAGTGAAGGTCACGGTGGCTCTGAACTTTTATGCAAGCGGCTCCTTCCAAGCCGCTGCTGGGGACATAGCGAACATCTCCCAGTTCGCCGTGCATCGCTGCATCCGGCAGGTCACCGATGCCCTTTTTGCAAGGAGACACCAATTCATCTCCTTCCCCATGACCCTAGAGAGGCAGGAGCAGTGTGCAGTCGGATTTGCCAGGATCGCAGACTTCCCCATGGTGCAGGGCGCCATTGACTGCACGCATGTGGCTATGCGGGCACCTATCGACAATGCCGAGGATTACCGCAACCGGAAGGGCTACCATTCCCTCAATGTACAGCTGGTGTGTGACCACAGGCAGCGCATCCTAGCTGTCAATGCCCGCTTTCCAGGAAGCAGCCACGATGCATTTATCCTGCGCCAGACTACTGTGGCTGACATGTTCCAGGCACAGCCTCCACCAAGGGGATGGCTTATCGGGGACAAGGGCTACCCTTTGTGCACATGGCTCATGACCCCGCTCCGCGCGCCCAGGACCCCTGCGGAGGAGGCATACAACGAAAGCCATCAAGCCACAAGGAACATCATAGAGCAAACGATTGGCGTCCTCAAGCAACGGTTCCGCTGCCTGGATCGTTCCGGCGGATCTCTACAGTATTCGCCGGATAGAGTCTCCCAGTTCGTCGTAGTTTGCTGCATGCTGCACAACCTGGCTATCCGCAGGACTCAGGCACTGCCACCTGACGTTGCACCACCACCTCAGGAGGACGAGCAGGAGGACCATGAGGAGGAGGAGGAGGAGGAGGAGGAGTACCAGCCCAGGAGGGAGCCACAAGGTCCAAGGGCCGTCCGCCGGCGGCTTATTGAACGACACTTCTAGGCCCCCTGTCAGGGAATGGCGTGTGGCAATGAACGCACCTGAATGCAGCCGCTCCGCAAGCCCTCAGCCGGTTAACGCAACAACCACTTGAAACATGACACCTGGACATGCTGAATAAATAAAAAGCTTTATTTTACAAACTCAGGGCCCTTCCCACATGAAACAGAAAAACAGACAAGACCCCCCAAAAAACAATCAAAAACATATCTCACTCCCACAACCTGGGGAGGAATAACAAAACTTACCCATCCAAATGGCCTTCATCCTCGGCCTTACAAAAATAAGCCCCGCCCCTCCAGAACACAAACACCCCCATATAAAAAAAACCGCTGGCAACAAACTCTACTGGGTGTGCCGAGAGGGCGAGTCCTTGTGCAGGCTTCTCCGGCCCCTGCCCGACCTGTTGCTCCGCCTCAACCTGGGCCCTGTGGGCGTTGCAAGGCTGGGGGAAGGCTCCTGAGGGCCACAATGCATGACGGCAGATGCCCTTGGGGGTCGGCCTAGACAAGGTCCGGCCCTGGAGGGGCCGACTGCTGCAGCTGTGGCTGGGCAGCATCAGTCTCAGCAGCAGCTCGTCGCACCTTGGCTGGGGGAGTGGCAGTGGCGGCTGCAGGAATGGGGCCAAGCTGGCTGTTGCCAGGCGCTCGCTGTTCACCAGAGACACTGGCACTCAGCCGGGCTGGCAGTGCAGCAAGCGCAGCAATCTGGTGGAGGCCAGACCGCTGTGCTGCAGCAGGGCGGCGGGTGCCCTGGCGATGCTTCCGCGACACAGCGAGTGTGGCAGAAGAGAGTGCCCGAACTGCCCTGGTCTGTGCCCGCATCAGTTCAGCCAGTGTCTGCACGGCACCACTCATTAACTCGCGACTCGCGTCCTGCGCTGCCGCGAGTTGCTGGACACCCCTGTCATGCGCTGCCGCGAGTTGCTGGACACCCCTGTCATGCGCTGCCGCGAGATGCTCGACAACCCTGTCCTGTGCTGCTGCGAGTTGCTGGACACCCCTGTCATGCGCTGCCACGAGATGCTCGAGACCCCTGGCCTGTGAGTCCCCGAAAGCGGCCACTCTATGAGCCAGGGACACAATGGCCTGAGGCAACTGTCCCACAACCCCCATGAACTCGTTGTGGCGCCGCTCCGACGCCGCAGACATTTCATCAAGGAGGCGCACCTCCTGGGCGAGGACCGTCTCCGGACTGGAGGACGGACTCTCCCTCTGGGGAGAAGCCCGCCATGCTGCCTGACCCTTCCCGCGTGGGTCGACCCCACTGGGCCCAGGAACTACACCCCCCTGCAACACTTCCCCCTGGCTCTCCTCCAGGCCAGACGTGTCCCCTCCATTGCCATCCCCTGGCGCGAATGAGGGTTCCCCCGATGTGCCGCCTTCCTCCTGGTCCTCGTCGTCCTCCTCCTCCAAGGGTCTGGCACTCTCAGCTTCAGGGACCACCTCCTCCTCACCAGCTGAAGGCAGGAAGGCACAAGAGTAGCTTTAGAGTGAGGACAGGGCGTCAGCGAGGGAGGCATGAGTGGTGGCATTATGCGCATTGGTCGGACAGTGGCAAAGGATGTAGATCTGAAGCGCAAGGGGAACGAGAGAGGTCCAAACGGTCATGTCCTTACCATTGGGTCCCAGTACAGGGTCGGCATCTCCAATGGCAACAGGGCCAGTCACCCGGCCACGCATGAGTCGAGCCACGCTCTCCTCCAGCTCACTGAGCTCCTGGTACTGGGGACGGCCTCCCCCGGTGACAGACTGGCTCCTCAAATTCCGCGCCAGCTTGGCCTGCAAGAGAAAGGACAGCCTCTAAGTACAGTGTGGTGCCCTGTTGTTGTGTGCACTGCCTCCCATGGTGGAATAGCTTGGCCAGTGTGGTGCCCTGTTGTTGTGTGCACTGTCTCCCATGGTGGAATAGCTTGGCCAGTGTGGTGCCCTGTTGTTGTGTGCACTGCCTCCCATGGTGGAATAGCTTGGCCAGTGTGGTGCCCTGTTGTTGTGTGCACTGCCTCCCATGGTCGAATAGCTTGGCCAGTGTGTTAAGTGCAGAAAGTGCTATTGATGATCATGCCAGTGCCATAGCTGCGGGAGGAGGGCTGCCCATTAGGCCTTTGAGGTCCCTTTGCCCATAATGTGAGGTGCACATGCAAGGATGAGGAGGACACTGGAAAGGGTACTCACCTTGACCATCCGAGTGAGGTCGTTGTACTTCTTGCGGCATTGGTCCGCACTCCTGGGGACATCGCAGGTGGATGACAGCCTGTGGGCGATTTGCTTCCAGGCTCTCCTGTACTGCCTCCTGGGAGCCTTCTTGCCACTGTCCGGGCACAAGATCTCTCTTCTCTTTTCCAACCCCCTAAGCAGCACCCTCAAAGCATGCTCTGAGAAGCGCTGCGCTCGTTCACGTGCCTTCTGCATGGCTTCAGGCGCTATTTGGGTCCACCAGCAGTGTTCAGGCCTAGCTGCAGGGCTCCACTATCCAGGGCGTGGCAGCAGTCAAAGTCGACCCTTCCCCCTTTAAGAGCTGGCCGGCGTCAGGGTGTCTGCTGTCAATCAAAACATGACCGCACCTGCGCTGCGCCCGGCCTCGGCGTTATCAGTCCGCATCGCCGGCTTAGCGCCTGAAGATAGCAGTGCAACGCCAGTTTCAGCGCTCGCCCAAACTCTTGGCCAAATCTACTGAATTTCGGCGAAGTGGCCTACACTTTCCGGCGGGCGCTAACTTTAGCGAACGCCCGACTTTACCGCCCCAAAAGTGGCTATACTGAATTTCTAGGCCTATTTATTTTGTTTTTGAACGCGTCCTCTGGTTGCATTTCTTCCGCAGCTAGTTTGGCGGCTAGATCTGCATACCTATTCCCTATAGGGGCCTGGTCCTGGGGCTCCTGTGAGTCCATATCCTCTATCTTTGTGTGGGCTTTTATTTTAATTACCGCTGCCTTTAAAGGTGCTTGTGCAGCCTTAACTAACCTTCCTATTAGTTTTCCGTGTTTTACTACCTCTCCCGTAGAGGTCATGTACCCACTTCTGGCCCATAGTGTCATATAATCATGCACCACTCCGAAGGCATAACGGCTGTCTGTATAAACATTTATCCGTTTGTTTCTTGCTATTTCCAACGTTTTTATTAAAGCCACTAGTTCTGCTACCTGGGCTGACTTATCCCCATAAAGGGCTCCTTTTAACAGGGTCTTTCCTTCTTGATTTACTACTGCCCACCCTGTTCTGGGTTCTCTGTTGATATACTTTTGGGATCCATCTACATAGATGATCATATGGGGATTTTCTAGTGGGTCTTCCTTTACTCCACTACCTATTTCTTCCTCCATTTTCATCTGACAACTGTGCTCTTCTCCTTCTGTTAATATGCCCGTGGCTGGATTAACCCCGGTATGTTTTTGTATTATCACAGTTCCATCCCTGGGGAGTAACATAGCTTCCCATTTAGCTTTCCTGCTATCCGATATAGTCCGCAATTTTCCTGTGTTGAGTAGTTCCACTAATGTATGTTGAGTATTCAAAATTACCTTTCCCATCATCACTATTGGCTCGCTTACTCGCACCGCCCAGGTGGCGCAATCTATTGCAGCCACACATCGTGGCATCGCCTTCACTACTGGGTCTTTTTTTGCACAGCAATACGCAATGGGTCTCTGTTTCCCTCCGTGATCTTGCATTACCACGGCTGAATAACTCTCATGATCTAAATCACAATATAGGTGCAAGGGTCGAGTAGGATCTGATAATCCTAGGGCAGGGGCTGTTATTAAGTCCTGTTTAAGGACCCTATATGCTTCCTCCTGCTCCGTCTCCCATTCTATCTTATCAGTGGCGGGTCTCCCCCCCCCCCCCCCCTTTAACTAACCATTGAATCGGCTCTGCTTTCCCTGCAAAGTCAGATATAAAATTCCTGCAGTAATTAAATAGTCCCAACACTTTCCTCACTCCCCGGACAGTCACTGGCCTTGGCATGTCTTTTATGGCTGCCTTTGTTCCTGCGGGAGTGCCTTATACCCCTGGCTAATTTCGTGTCCTACATACTTTACTTCGGACAGTCCAACCTGTGCCTTTTTGGGTTCATTTTAAAGCTAACTTTCTTAAGTGTCTGGAGGGTGGCTAGTAATGCTCCCATGTGTCCTCTGGCATCCTCTGATGCAATCATTATATCAACATATTCGAGTAGGGCGCTCTGGTACTTTGATAGGTCTAACTCATCTAAGGCTTGACTCAGTATACGGTGGAATATATTTGGACCCCCTGTGGGACCCTGGTCCATGTATACTGTCTATCTCCGACAGTAAAGGCGAATTTCCCTTGTGATTCCTCTGCCAATGGTATGGACCAGAACCTGTTCACTATATCCAAGACTGTAATTATTTTAAAGTCTGGTTTCAGACCATTAAATATCTTATTCAATATGGTCTACACAAATTTACACCAACCAGAATTTCACCATGGCCACAATGAAAGTCTGGTTTTAATAGGTTAATTAAACTCAATAACTACAATTCAATCCAGATCAAAATTAAAAAAAAATTTTTTTTTTTAACTAACCAGTATCACTTGGAAAGAAAGAAACGATAGCCACATTAACAAAGAAACAATTATCCAGGCCTTGTAAACATTCAAATTCATTTTCTTCCAGGCACATTGGCAACTGTGACTTCAAGCCTGAAGCTTATCTTTTGTAAAACAACACACGCATGTCCATCCTTCAAGACAAGTCTTCAAAGGGTTAAACAGCTTTTAGCTCTCTGTACAAAAGAGTGGGTGGAGCTAAAACACACCAGACTTTTTTTTTAAAGGACAGACTTTCAGACAAACGGAATACTGTAACTTCTTAAACATCCATGGTCAGGAAAACTTTCACACTTTAACACACACTTTCACACAAACTGAGATCCCAGCATTTTTTAAGGTTTCACTCAGCAATCGTGTTTTATTTGTTTCAGCACAGACGTAAATAACTTCTGTGTTGGTAAAACTTTAGGTTTCTCTTTCTGAATCATCCCAATCAATCTCCTCACTATCATTCCTTCCACTATGCACTGACCTTGTCTTTATTACAGCGGCACACTTGGCGCCTACCTTTTTAACTGTTCCACTAACTCCTCTTTTTCCCTCTCCCGTGTGGCCCCAACCTTGCACATTTTTCAGGTGGCCCTGACAAAGAACCAGCACAGTTTTCTCCTCCTTATTCTCGCTCTCCCCACTCCACCATTCCCTCCGTCGGACGGGAACCCATTCAGGATCCCACCTTCCTTTCCCATTCTCATTAACTTGTCATCATATCCCTTTTCTTTACCATCTTTTCTTTAACTTTTTCATACTTATCGTGCAAAAATTCATAGGCAAGTTACGTTATGCCGTCCTGTTTGTCCGTTGATTTCTTTCCCGGCCATTTTCTAGCCGCTCGGGAATTTCCTTGAGGTTTTCTCACTTCCCCAGGGTCTTTTTATCGGAATTTCCGTTATCCGATACTATCGCGTACAAACTAGTATGGGTTTTTAGATCTTTTGGCGTCCTTTTTATTCACCATGCTTTTAGGGTGGATTTGCTAGATCCCCCCCTCGTTTGTTACCTCCGGGACTCCCCCGGACTTGTTACCTCCAGGACTCCCCCGGATCGGTTACCTCCGGGACTCCCCCGGACCTGTTACCTCTGGGACTCCCCCGGACCTCTGGGACTCCCCCGGACCTCTGGGACTCCCCCGGACCTCTGGGACTTCCCCGGACCTCTGGGACTCCCCGGACCTCTGGGACTCCCCCGGACCTGTTACCTCCGGGACTCCCCCGGACCTGTTACCTCCGGGACTCCCCCGGACCTGTTACCTCTGGGACTCCCCCGTACCTCTGGGACTCCCCCGGACCTGTTACCTCCGGGACTCCCCCGGACCTGTTACCTCCGGGACTCCCCCGGACCTGTTACCTCCGGGACTCCCCCGGACCTGTTACCTCCGGGACTCCCCCGGACCTGTTACCTCCGGGACTCCACCGGACCTGTTACCTCCGGGACTCCCCCGGACCTGTTACCTCCGGGACTCCCCCGGACCTTCAGGGACATTTCCCTGCTTACGCGGTTTCAACTCCGCCTAGATCGGATTTTCCCTGTATCCAATCCTATATAACCCGAGCTCCTCAACTTATTCAGACATTTTCATTTCTACAGTGTCCTAGCATGCACCCAAGTTGCTTTAGTTACGTATCCGGACACCACCTAGATTCGTTGGATCTCCAGGCCTGGGCTTCGATATGAGGAGACAATGCCTCTACTCAGCCCGTCCGGTATATCCTGCCGACTACGCCAAGTTGTAAGGATACCCGTGAGAGCTTCTTCTCCCCGAGACAGACCCTCTGATATAAAGGGTCAACGTCCGCCTTATTCCCAATCAATCACTCGGAGTCCGGAGGTTCGTTCAGTAAAGCAACTTTATTTACAAACTGGCAGGGGAGCCACTCATGCTGGGATGAATGCTCCCCGATCATTGAAAATCTCCTGCCTTATATACAGGTTTTGTTCTGAGTTGTGGCTACTGTTTGCAATTAGGTGCATTACACGTATACATTTCCTTCATCATACAGTTGGCTTTGGGTGCAAATTCTTGTGACCTGTGTGCATTGGTCTTGTGACCCCATACGTTATCTCTCAATACATTCCTCAGTTTGTGATTCACGGTTTGTGCACTTTGGCCACGACTACACCAGACTATCCTTCTGGACATTGTTCATACCAATTCCTTATAGGGTTGGATATATGCTCTGTTCCTTAATCCCCTCATCTTAGCTCTTTTTAACCCTTTCACTCCTCTACAATACTCATCTCCTGATGCATCTCCACCTTGTGTGTCAAACTCATGTCCGTGACCAAGGTCAGGACAGGAAGCCTGGGAGCGAGGCTTTCTCTGCCTGTTGAGGGAGGAGTGGCGAGGGGTATGGAGTTAGCTGGTGCTCACAGTGGACCTGGGGAGCAAGCACTGGATTGCAATCCACTTCCTGAAAATGTCACCAAGGTATTCTCTCAATTGCCTTGAATCATTCCACTCGCCCCAGACAAATATCTCTTATACATCTAGCGATAGTTTCAGGGTAGAGGTATGTAAATGGTGCATCACATTGAATAACCGCTGGTGTTTTGCCTCCACGTGCGGCCCTGTATAAAGTCTGTTTATTTGCATGGACCAGGCTGGAGATATCTGGAGGTTAAGATATTGGCCAATATTTTCTAGTCAGCATTGAGGAGGGATTTAGTTTTCTATGATTAGCAATGATGGTGAACTTTCTGTTCATATATATTAACCTGATTGTGACGAAGTTCAGTGTGTCTGTGTCCTTGTCTCCAGCACATAGTGCGGGGGTTTCAGTAGCGGGAGACTTAACTCCGTGATTAGGGCCTTGTGAAACCCGATAGGTGTGGGACCAGGTCACTACTTTTCCCAGATTGCTCCGGCTGCTTGTCCTAGTGCCCTGTGTCTGCTGGAAGCTTCTCCCATTGGGAGTGAAGAGCACAGTTTAGGTCTCCACTCATGGTTACTGTGCTGTCCATACGTGGGGCGAGTGTGAGGATTGCTGATGTGGGGAATGTGCGGACACCTCATTCAGGACACAGAACTGAAGCTTCACTTTGGGTTCTCCTGTTATTCGAGATTCTTTAGGATGGAGTGGCCTCCTTCTCCAGGAATGCGTGTCTCAGAGTAATGGGAAGGTTCCTGTTGATTAGTGTGACTATCCTCTGCTCTTGGGTCTGTAGAAGGCGGCCAGCATTGGTCCCACCCACTCACTCACAAACTTGGTGTGTTCTGGGGGTGGTGAGGAGGATCTCCTGTAGAAATGGTGCTTCCACCTGTTCTTTAATGTCAAGCAGTTTATTTTGCCTGATTATGTGCTGGAGTCTGTTGAGATTCGTGGATATAATTTGATTGATGGACTGTATTCAGGGTGATGTCGGTTTGCTGTCCCCAGGGTGTCTTTTCCTCTTGTGGGTGTCTCTGAATCTGGGGCCTGCCCGATTGTACCAGTTTTGCTTGAGTTCCTGTCCAGGCTGTTGTTCAGAGTGATCGAGTTGTGGGCCACAGCTGCTTCATCCTCTTTTTTTCTCTACATTTTCCCTTGAATTATTTATTCAATGTCCTTACTTACATTTTCCCCTGTGGTAGCTCTTTTCCTCCCTCCATCTGCGGGAAGCATTCTTGATCCAGTTAGGTGTTTGTCCCCAATACGCTAAATATACATTGGCTTTTTACAAAATAATCTGTATCCAAACCCCGTTAAACGAGCTTGAAAACTTGGAAATACTGAGAGGTCGGTTGAACACTTTTCAATCATATTGATCCACCCACTACATACAGAGACTGAGATTACTGGGACAGACAGATCATACAGTGACCATGAGATTACTGGGACAGACAGATCATACAGTGACCATGAGATTACTGGTACAGACATATCATACACTGACCGTAAGATTACTGGGACAAACAGATCATAATGTTACCATGAGATTACTAGGACAGACAGAGCAAACAGTGAATGTGAGATTACTGGTACAGTCAGATCATAGAGTCACCATGAGATTACTGGTACAGACAGATCATACAGTGACTGTCTGATTACTGGTACAGACAGAGCATACAGTTACTGTGAGATTACTGGTACAGACAGATCATAAAGTGACTGAGATTACTGGAACAGACAGATCATACAGAGACCGTCAGATTACTGGTACAGACAAATCATACAGTGACTATGAGATTACTGGTACAGACAGATCATACAGTGACCATGAGATTACTGTTACAGACAGATCATACAGTGACCGTGACATTTCTGGTACAGACAGATCATACAGTGACCGTGAGATTACTGTTGCACACAGATCATACATTGACCGTGAGATTACTGGTATAGACAGATCAGACAGTGACCGTGACATTTCTGGTACAGACAGATCATACAATGACCATGAGATTACAGGTGCAGACAGATCATACAGTGACCATGAGATTTCTGGTACAGACTGATCATAATGTTACCATGAGATTACTGTTAGAGACAGATCATACAGTGACATTGGGATTACTGATAGACAGATCTTACCGTGACGGTGGGATTTAAAAAAAATTTTAAAAATTTTTATTCATTGATGGGATGTGGCCATTGCTGGCTGGCTAGGCCTGCATTTAGTGCCCATCCCTAATTGCCCTTGAGAAGATGGTGGTGAGCCGCCTTCTTGAACCGCTGCAGTCCATATGGTGTAGGTACTCCCACAATGCTGTTAGGGAGTTCCAGGATTTTAGCCCAGCGACAGTGAAGGAACGGCGATACAGGTCCAAGTCAGGATGGTGTGTGGCTTGGAGGGGAACTTGTAGGTGGTGATGTTCCCATGCGTCTGCTGCCCTTGTCCTTCTAACTGGTAGAGGTCGCGGGTTTGGAAGGTGCTGTTGAAGGAGCTTTGGCGAGTTGCTGCAGTGCATCTTGTAGATGGTACACACTGCAGCCACAGTGCGCCGGTGGTGGAGGGAGTGAATGTTGAAGGTGGTGGATGGAGTGCCAATCAAGCGGGCTGCTTTATCCTGAATGGTGTTGAGCTTCTTGAGTGTTGTTGGAGCTGCACTCATCCAGGCAAGTGGAGAGTATTCCATCACACTCCTGACTTGTGCCTTGTAGATGGTGGAAAGGCTTTGGGGAGTCAGGAGGTGAGACACTCGCCGCAGAATTCACAGCCTCTGGCCTGCTCTTGTAGCCACAGTATTTATATGGCTGGTCCAGTTCAGTTTCTGATCATTGGTAACCCCCAGGATGTTGATAGTGGGGAATTCAGCGATGGTAATGCCATTGAATGTCATGGGGAGATGGTTAGAGTCTCGTTTGTTGGAGATGGTCATTGCCTGGCACTTGTGTGGTGCGAATGTTACTTGCCACTTGTCAGCCCAAGTCTGAATGTTGTCCAGGTCTTGCTGCATATGGACACGGACTGCGTCAGTATCTGACGAGTATCAAATGGTGCTGAACAGTGTGCAATCATCAGCAAACATCCCCACTTCTGACCTTATGATGGAGGGAAGGTCATTGATGAAACAGCTGAAGATGGTTGGGCCTAGGACACTGCCCTGAGGAACTCCTGCAGTGATGTCATGTGATTGAGATGAATGACCTCCAACAACCACAGCCATCTTCCTTTGTGCTAGGTATGATTCCAACCAATGGAGAGTTTTCCCCTTGATGCCCATTGACTTCAGTTTTGCTAGGGCTCCTTGATGCCACACTCGATCAAATGCTGCCTTGATGTCAAGGGCAGTCACTCTCACCTCACCTCTTGAGTTCAGCTCTTTTGTCCATGTTTGGACCAAGGCTGTAATGAGGTCAGGAGCTGAGTGGCCCTGGCAGAACCCAAACTGGGCGTCAGTTAGCAGGTTATTGCTGAGTAAGTGCCGCTTGATGGCACTGTCGACGACACCTTCCATCACTTTGCTGATGATTGAGAGTAGGCTGATGGGACGGTAATTGGCCGGATCGGATTTGTCCTGTTTTTTGTAGACAGGACATACTTGGGCAATTTTCCACATTGCCGGGTAGATGTCAGTGTTGTAGCTGTACTGGAACAGCTTGGCTAGGGGTGCAGCTAGTTCTGGAGCACAAGTCTTCAGTACTATTGCCAGAATGTTGTCAGGGCCCATAGCCTTTGCAGTATCTAGTGTCTTCAGCCGTTTCTTGACATCACGTGGAGTGAATTGAATGGGCTGAAGACTGGCATCTGTGATGCTGGGGACCTCAGGAGGAGGCCGAGATGGATCATCCACTCGGCACTTCTGGCTGAAGATAATTGCAAATGCGTCAGCCTTGTCTTTTGCACTCACGTGCTGGGCTCCACCATCATTGAGGATGGGGATATTTTTGGAGCCTCCTCCTCCTGTTAACTGTTTAATTGTCCACCACCACTCACGACTGGATGTGGCAGGACTGCAGAGCTTTGATCTGATCCGTAGGTTGTGAGATTGCTTAGCTCTGTCTATCGCATGTTGCTTCCGTTGTTTGGCATGCAAGTAGTCCTATGTTGTAGCCTCACCAGGTTGACACCTCATTTTTCGGTATGCCTGGTGCTGTTCCTGGCATGCTCTCCAGCACTCTTCGTTAAACCAGGGTTGATCTCCCGGCTTGATGGTAATGGTAGAGTGAGGGATATGCCGGGCCATGAGGTTACAGATTGTGGTTGAATACAATTCTGCTGCTGCTGATGGCCCACAGTGCCTCATGGATGCCCAGTTTTGAGTTGCCAGATCTGTTCGAAATCTGTCCCATTTAGCACGGTGGTAGTGCCACACAACATGGTGGAGGGTATCCTCAACATGAAGACGGGACTTCGTCTCCACAAGGACTGTGCGGTGGTCACTTCCACCAATGCTGTCATGGACAGATGTATCTGCAACAGGTAGATTGGTGAGGACGAAGTCAAGTAGGTTTTTCCCTCTTGTTGGTTCCCTCACCACCTGTCGCAGACCCAGTCTGGCAGCTATGTCCACCAAGTTGTGGTGCTACCGAGCCACTCTTGGTGATGGACATTGAATACCCCCACCCAGAGTACATTCTGTGCCCTTGCTACTCTCAGTGCTTCTTCCAAGTGGTGTTCAACATGAAGGAGTACTGATTCACCAGCTGAGGGAGGGCGGTAGGTGGTAATTAGCAGGAGGTTTCCTTGCCCATGTTTGACTTGATGCCATGAGACCTCATGGGGTCCTGAGTCAATGTTGAGGACTCCCAGGGCTACTCCCTCCCGACTGTATACCACGGTGCCACCAACTCTGGTGGGTCTGTCCTGCCGGTGGGACAGGACATTCCCAGGGATGGTGATGGTGGTGTCTGGGACATTGGTTGTAAGGTATGATTCGGTAATTATGACTATGTCAGGCTGTTGTTTGACTAGTCTGTGGGACAGCTCTCCCAATTTTGGCACAAGCCCCCAGATGTTGGTAAGGAGGACTTTGCAGGGTCGACAGGGCTGATTTTGCTGTTGTCATTGTCATTTCCGGTGCTGGTACAGTCAGGTCATAATGTTACCGTGAGATTACTGGTAGAGACAGATCATACAGTGACTGTGGGATTACTGGTACATACAGATCATACAGTGACCGTGGGATTACTGGTTCAGGCAGATCATACAATGACCGTGAGATTACTGGTACAGACAGATCACACAGTGACCATGAGATTACTGGTACAGTCCGATCAAACAGTGAATGTGAGATTACTGGTACAGACAGATCATACAGAGGCCGTGGGATTACTGGTACAGACAGATCATACAGTGACCATGAGATTACTGGTACAGACAGATCTACAGTGACCGTGAGATTACTGGTACAGACAGATCATACAGTGACTGTGGGATTACTGGTATAGGCAGATCATACAGTGACCGTGAGATTACTGGTATAGACAGATCATACAGTGACTGTGGGATTACTGGTATAGGCAGATCATACAGTGACCGTGAGATTTCTGGTAGAGACAGATCATACAGTGACCATGAGATTAGTGGTAGACAGATCATACAGTGACCGTGAGATTACTGGTACAGACAGATGATGCAGTGACCGTGAGATTACTGGTACAAACAGGTCATACAGTGACCATGAGATTACTGGTATAGACAGATCATACAGTGACTGTGGGATTACTGGTATAGGCAGATCATACAGTGACCGTGAGATTACTGGTATAGACAGATCATACAGTGACTGTGGGATTACTGGTATAGGCAGATCATACAGTGACCGTGAGATTTCTGGTACAGACAGATGATGCAGTGACCATGAGATTTCTGGTACAGACAGATCATAATGTTACCATGAGATTTCTGGTACAGACAGATCTTAGTGATTATGGGATTACTGGTACAGTCAGGTCATAATGTTACTGTGTGATTACTGGTAGAGACAGATCATACAGTGACTGTGGGATTACTGGTATAGACAAATCATACACTGACCATGAGATTACTGGTACAGACAGATCATACATTGACTGTGAGATTACTGGTACAGACAAATCAGACAGTAACCCTGAGATTTCTGGTACAGACAGATCATACAGAGACCGTGAGATTTCTGGTACAGACAGATCATACTGTGACTGTGGGATTACTGGTATAGACAAATCATACACTGACCATGAGATTTCTGGTACAGACAGATCATACAGTGACCGTGAGATTACTGGTACAGACAGATCATACAGTGGCCCTGAGAATCCTGGTACAGACAGATCATACATTGACTGTGAGATTACTGGTCCAGACAGATCATACAGTGACCGTGAGATTACTGGTACAGACAGATCATACAGTGACTATGAGATTACTGGTACAGACAGATCATACAGTGACCGTGAGATTTCTGGTACAGACAGATCATACAGTGACCGTGAGATTACTGGTACAGACAAATCAGACAGTAACCCTGAGATTTCTGGTACAGACAGATCATACAGAGACCGTGAGATTACTGGTACAGACAGATCATACAGTGACTGTGTGATTGCTGGTACAGACAGATCATACAGTGACCGTGATATTACTGGGACAGACAGATCATACAGTGACCGTGAGATTACTGGGACAGACAGATCATACAGTGACTGTGAGATTACTGGTAAAGAAAGATCACACAGTGACCATGAGATTACTAGTACAGTCCGATCAAACAGTGAATGTGAGATTACTGGTACAGACAGATCATACAGTGACCGTGAGATTACTGGTACAGGCAGATCATGCATTGACCGTGAGATTACTGGGACAGACAGATCATACAGTGACTGTGAGATTACTGGTACACACAGATCATAGCATGACCATGGGATTACTGGTACAGACAGATCATACAGTGACCGGGAGATTACTGGTACAGACAGATCATACAGTGACCGTGAGATTACTGGTACGGACACATCATACAGTGACTGTGAGATTACTGGTACAGACAGATCATACAGTGACTGAGATTACTGGTACAGACAGATCATACAGCAAGACCTGCTTTTTACAAGGTAAGTGGTGAATTAATTAAAATAAAACATTTTTTCCACAGGTTTATTATTTTTAAATACTTTAAAGAAAGGTATGTTTATTTTTAGCCCCATTAGTAAATAAAATTATTTTTTTCAAAAATGTAAGTTATTGTTTAAACGTTATTTCATGTAATTTATAGTTTATTTAAAAATGTGATTTAAAAAAAAGTTATTTGAAGATTTAGTGATGTTTTGGGGCCCATAGAATTTATAAGTTTGACAGCCCTTCCTGTCAAACTTAAGAATGAAGCATTCCCTGCTCCGATTGGCTCTACATGGCCCACGTGATCCCAGGGGACACATTGAACTAACTGCGCCCCTGGGATATGCAAGCACTGCGCGCCAGCAGTTGGAGGAGGCCCAGGATCGGAATTCCACAGGGGCCCATAGCTCAACGGCCGGCGCGCAAGGTAAGTGCAGATCGCGGGCTTACTCCTGCGGGAAGCCCCCGACCTGAATTTCTGGGCCAATATATTAGCATGGATAGAGGGTTGGCTAACTAACAGAAAACAGACAGTCGAGATAAATGGGTCATTTTCAGGTTGGCAAACTGTAACTAGTGGGGTGCTGCAGGGATCAGTGTCGGGGCCTCAACTGTTTACAATCTATATTAATGACGTGGATGAAGGGACCGAGGCCTAGAAATTCAGTTGCGTTTGCGCCCACTTACTGGCTATAGAGTGGGTTGCGCCGGAAGTTTTTTACGCCCGAAATTGAGTTCGTCCCTAACATCGGCGTTAGCCGGTAGCGCTGCACCGGCACCGATGACGTCATCGGTGTGCGCAGCGCCCCGGTTCCAATGGTAAACCGTCCCGATGGCCAAATTCAGTTGCGGCCGCCTCGCCCATCGCGGCCGCAAACAGCGTTTGCAAAACGGTGCCTTGCAGCTCCGAAAGGCCGGCGCATAAAGGTGGAGCGGCGGCCGGCCGCTTTTCCGGCGGCCACCTGCCCGCAGCTCCCTCCCCGGACTCCTGCACCACCCCCCCGCGGCATTGGTGTGTGACTCCCGCGAGCCCGGCACTTCTCCGTGGTGCTGGGCTCATTTGCTGGGGGAATCCAGCAGCGATCTCACGGCTGCAGGCAGCTCCTCCTTAAGAGAAGGAGGAGGCCTGCAGTACCCCAGCCTGCCACACCGCATCGGTTGCCGCAGCGGCAGCTGGGCGCCGGAAACTGGCATTCTTCGCCCCAAACGAGGTGGCCAAACCCTGCAATAGCGTCCGCCGCCGTCTTGGGGCGGCGCTACTGAATTTCAGGCGGGCGCTAGGGGAATGCGGCCCAGCGCTAAATTTTGGGCACTAAAGACCTGGCGCGGCGAGACCGAATTTTTAGCCCCGAGTGTAATTTAGCCAAATGTGCTGATGGTACAGAGATAGGTGGGAATGCAAATTGTGTGGAGGACGCAAAGAATCTCCAAAGAGATATAGATAGGCTAAGTGAGTGGGCAAAAATCTGGCAGATGGAGTATAATGTGGGAAAATGCGAGTATATTCAAGCAGAAGTTACAGAGTATAATTGAGACTTATATTACCACTCATGCTCTGGGTACAAGCTGCAACTGTGAGTAAGCTGCACCCTGTGTCTCTTGTCTCTCATCTCTTCTCGTCTCCCAGGGGTCTCCTTGATTCATCCTGAAATCTTCTACTGTGTCTCTGAAATCTCCGGCTCCTGGACTCTCCGGCTCCTGGACTCTCCGGCTCCTGGACTCTCCGGCTCCTGGACTCTCCGGCTCCTGGACTCTCCTGCTCCTGGACTCTCCGGCGCCTGGACTCTCCGGCTCCTGGACTCTCCGGCTCCTGGACTCTCCAGCGCCTGGACTCTCCGGCGCCTGGACTCTCCGGCGCCTGGACTCTCCGGCTCCTGGACTCTCCGGCTCCTGGACTCTCCGGCGCCTGGACTCTCCGGCGCCTGGACTCTCCGGCGCCTGGACTCTCCGGCGCCTGGACTATCCGGCGCCTGGACTCTCCGGCGCCTGGACTCTCCGGCTCCTGGACTCTCCTGCTCCTGGAACCTTCTACAATTTGTGGCTGTTAAGACCTTCTTCTTATATCCTTACTCTCATTCAAAACCTATGGGGTCCTCCTGAACCAATGACTGACTGACACCCAAACCAAAAATCCAGTCATAAAGATGCCACGTTGGTATCACTTTGGCTTACTCAGGCTTTTGGTCTGATGACACTCTTACATCATCTGTTTTTGACCATCAAGTCCCATTTTTTAATTTGTTTATGGGATGTGGGTGTCACTGGCAAGGCCAACATTTATTGCCCATCGATAATGGCCTTTGAGAAGGTGGTGGTGAGCTGCCTTTTGAACTGTTGCAGTCCGTGTGGTGAAGGTACTCCCACAGTGCTATTCGGTAGGGAGTTCCAGGATTTTGACCCAGTGACGATGAAGAAACGGCAATACACTTCCACTCAGGATGGTGTGTGACATGGGTGGTAACTTGGAGGTGGTGGTGCTCCCATGCACCTGCTGCCCTTGTCCTTCTACGTGGTAGAGATCGCGAGTTTGGGAGGTGCTGCTGAAGAAGCCTTGGCGAGTTGCTGCCGTGCATTTTGCAATGGCACACACTGCAGCCACGGTACGCCAGTGGTGGAGGGAGTGAATGTTTAAGGTGGTGGATGGGGTACCAATCAAGCGGGCTGCTTTGTCCGCGAAGGTGTCGAGCTTCTTGAGTGTTGGAGCTGCACTCAACCAGGCAAGTGGAGAGTATTTCATCACACATCTGACTTGTGCTTTGTAGATGGTGTAATGGCTTTGGGCAGTCAGGAGCCTCTGACTCACTCTTGTTGCCATAGTATTTATGTGGCTGGTCCAGTTATGATTCTGGTCAACGGTGGCACTCTGGATGTTGATGCTGTGGGGATTCCGCGATGGTAATAATGTTGAATATCAAGGGGTGGCGATTAGACGCTCACTTGTTGGAGATAGTCATTGTCTGGCACTTGTGTGGCGCGAATATTACCTGCAACTTACCAGCCCAAGCCTGAATGTCGTCCAGGTCATGCTGCATGCGGGCATGGACTGATTCATTTCCTGAGGAGTTGCGATTGGCGCTGAATACTGTGCATCATCGCTGTGAATATCAGCGAACATCCGATTTCTGACCTTATGATGGAGGGAAGGTCATTGATGAAGGAGCTGCAGATGCCCTGATGATATCCTGGGGCTGTGATGATTGACTTCCAACACCCACAACCATCTTCCTTTGTGCTAGTTATGACTCCAGCCCGTGGAGAGTTTTCCCCCGATTCCCATTGACTTCAGTTTTACTAGGCCTCCTTGATGCCACACTCGGTCAAATGCTGCCTTGATGTCTGGGGTAGTCACTCTCACCTCACCTCTGTAATTCAGCTCCTTTGTCCTTCTTTGGACTAAGGCTGTAATGAGGTCTGGAGCCAACTGGTCCTGGCAGAACCCAAATTGGGCATCAGTAAGCAGAGTATTGGAGTGTAAGTTTTTTATTCATTTATGGGATGTGGGCGTCACTGGCACGGCCAGCATTTATTGCCCATCCCTAATTGCCCTTGAGAAGGTGATGAGCCATTTTCTTGAACCGCTGCAGTCCATGTGGTGAAGGTACTCACACAGTGCTGTTAGGTAGGCGGTTCCAGGATTATGAAGGACCGGCGATATACTCCCAAGTCAGGATGGTATGTGACTTGGAGGGGAACTTGGAGGTGGTGGTGTTCCCATGTGCCTGCTGCCCTTGTCCTTCTAGGTGGAAGAGGTCGCGGGTTTGAGAGGTGCTGCCGATGAACCCTTGGTGAGTTGCTTTACTTCATCTTGTAGATGGAACACACTGCAGCCATGGTACGCCGGTGGTGGAGAGAGTGAATATTTAAGCTGATGGATGGGGAACCAATCAAGCGGGCTGCTTTGTCCTGGCTGGTGTCGAGCTTCTTGAGTGTTATTGGAGCTGCACTCATCCAGGCAAGTGGAGTGTATTCCATCACACTCCTTACTTGTGCCTTGTAGATGGTGGAAATGCCTTGGGGAGTCAGGAGGTGAGACACTCGCTGCAGAATACCTAGCCTCTGACCTGCACTTGCTGCCACAGTATTTATGTGGCTGGTCCAGTTAAGTTTCTGGTTAATGGTGACCCCCAGGATGTTGATGGTGGGGGATCGGTGATGGTAATGCCATTCAATGTCATGGGGAGGTGGTTAGACTCTCGCTTGTTGGAGATAGTCATTGCCTGGCACTTCTATGGCGCGAATGTTACCTGCCACTTATCAGCACAAGCCTGAATGTCGTCCAGGTCTTGTTGCATGCGGGCATGGACTACTTCATTATCTGTGGAGTTGGGAATGGCACCGAACACTGTGCAATCATCAGCGAACATCCCCATTTCTGACCTTATGTTGGAGGGAAGGTCATTGATGAAGCAGCTGAAAATGGTTGGGCCAAGGACACTGCCATGAGGAACTCCTGCAGTGATGTTCTGGGGCTGAGATGATTGACCTTCAACCACCACAACCATCTTCCTTTGTGCTAGGTATGACTCCAGCCAGTGGAGCGTTTTCCCCCTGATTCCCATTGACTTCAGTTTTACTAGGGCTCCTTGATGACAGAATCGTTCAAATGCTGCCTTGATGTCAAGGGCAGTCACTCTCACCTCCCCTCTGGAATTCAGCTCCTTTGACCATGTTTGGACCAAGGCTGTAATGAGGTCAGGAGCCGAATGGTCTTGGCGGAACCCAAACTGGGCATCAGTGAACAGGTTATTAACATAGAAACATAGAAGATAGGAGCAGGAGTAGGCCATTCGGCCCCCTCGAGCCCACTCCGCCATTCAGTGAGATCATGGCTGATCATCCAAATTCAGTACCCTGTCCCTGCTTTCTCCCCATATCCCTTGATCCCTTTAGCCTCAAGAAACATATCCAACTCCTTCTTGAATATATTTAATGAATTGGCCTCAACTGCCTTGTGTGGCATAGAATTCCACAGGTTCACCACTCTCTGGGTGAAGAAATTCCTCCTCATCTCAGTCCTAAATGGCTTACCACTTATCCTTAGACTGTGACCCCTGGTTCTGGACTCCCCCACCATCGGGAACATCCTTCCTCCATCTAGTCTGTCTAGTCCTGTTAGGATTTTATACGTTTCAATGAGATCCCCTCTCATTCTTCTAAACGCTAGCGAATATATGCCTAATCGACCCAATCTCTCCTCATACGTCATTCCTGCCATCCCAGGTATCAGTCTGGTGAATCTTCGCTGCACTCTCTCCATGGCAAGAACATTCCTCCTCAGATAAGGCGACCAAAACTGCACACAATACTCAAGGTGTGGTCTCACCAAGGCCCTGTACAACTGCAGCAAGACATCCTTGCTCCTGTACTCGAATCCCCTCGCTATGAAGGCCAACATACCATTTGCCTTCTTAACCGCCTGCTGCACCTGCATGCTTACCTTCAGCGACTGGTGCACAAGGACACCCAGGTCTCGTTGCACTTCACCTTTTCCCAATCTATTGCCGTTCAGATAATAATTTGTCTTCCTGTTTCTCCCACCGAAGTGGATAACCTCGCATTTATCCACATTATACCCAATCACCCAACCTGTCCAAATCGTACTGGAGTTTCTCTGCATCCTCCTCACAGCACACATGCCCACCCAGCTTTGTGTCTTCTGCAAACTTGGAGATATTACATCTAGTTCCCTTGTCTAGATCATTTATATATATTGTGGATAACTGGGGTCCTAGCACCGATCCCTGCGGTACCCCACTAGTCACTGCCTGCCACTCGGAAAAAGACCCGTTTATTCCAACTCTTTGCTTCCTGTCTGCCAACCTGTTCTCTATCCAAGACAGTACCTTACCCCCAATCCCATGTGCTTTAACTTTACACGCTAATCTCTTATGCGGGACCTTATCGAAAGCCTTCTGAAAGTCCAAAATACACCACATCCACTGGTTCTCCCTTATCTATTCTACCAGTTACATTCTTAAAAAATTCCAGTAGATTAGTCAAGCATGATTTACCTTTTGTAAATCCATGTTGACTTTGTCCGATCCTGTCACTGTTTTCCAAGTGCTCTGCTATTACATCTTTTATAATGGACTCTAGCATTTTCCCCACTACCGATATCAGGCTTACCGATCTATAATTCCCCGTTTTTTCTCTACCACACTTTTTAAATAGTGGGGTTACATTAGCTATCCTCTAATCCATGGGAACTGTTCCAGAGTCTATAGAATTTTGGAAGATGACCAGCAATGCATCTACTATTTCTAGGGCCACTTCCTTAAGTACCCTAGGATGTAGATTATCAGGCTCTGGGGATTTATCGGCCTTCAATCCTATCAATTTCCCCATCAGCATTTCCCTACAAATACTGATTTCATTCAATTCCTCCCTCTCATTAGACCCTATGTTCCCAGGCATCTCTGTGAGGTTATTTGTCTCCCCCTTTGTGAAGACAGAACCAAAGTATGTATTTAATTGGTCTGCCATTTCTTTGTTCCCCATTATAAATTCCCCCGATTCTGACTGCAAGGGACCTATGCTTGACTTCACCAATCTGTTTCTCTTGTTGGTGAGTAAGTGCTGCTTGATAGCACTGTCGATGACACCTTCCATCACTTTGCAGATGATTTAGAGTAGACTGATGGGGCGGTAATTGGCCGGGTTGGATTTGTCCTGCTTTTTGTGGACAGGACATACCTGGGCAGTTTTCCACATTGTCGGATAGATGCCAGTGTTGTAGCTGTACTGGAACAACTTGGCCAGAGGCACGGCTAGTTCTAGAGCACAAGTCTTTAGCACAATAGCCGGGATGTTGTCGGGGCCCATAGCCTTTGCTGTATCCAGTGCACTCAGCCATTTCTTGATATCACGTGGAGTGAATCGAATTGGCTGAAGAATGGCTTCTGTGATGGTGGGGACCTGGGGAATAGTCTGATATGGATCATCCACTCGGCACTTCTGGCTGAAGTTGGTTGCAAACGCATCAGCCTTGTCTTTTGCACTCACGTGCTGGGCTCCACCATCATTGAGGATGGGGATATTCTTGGAACCTCCTCCTTCCGGTAGTGTTTAATGGTGGACCAGCATACACGACTGGATGTGGCAGGACTGCAGAGCTTTGATCTGATCCGTTTATTGTGTGATCACTTAGCCCTGTCTATAGCATGCTGCTTCCGCTTTTTAGCATGCATGTATTCTTGTGTTGCAGCTTCCCCAGGTTGGCACCTCATTTTCAGGTAGGCCTGGTGCTGCTCCTGGCATGCTCTTCTACACTCGTTGTACCAGGGTTGGTCCCCTGGATTGGTGGAAATGGTAGAGTGAGGGATATGTCGGGCCACGAGGTTACAGATTGTGGTGCAATACAATTCTGCTGCTGCTGATGGCCCACAGCGCCTCATGGATGCCCAGTTTTGAGCTGCTAGATCTGCTCTGAATCTATCCCATTTAGCACGGTGGTAGTGCCACACAACACGACGGAGGGTGTTCTCAGTGTGAGGATGGGACTTTGTCTCCACAAAGACTGTGCGGTGGTCACTGCTGCCAATACTGTCATGGACAGATGCATCTGCGACAGATAGATTGGGGAGGATGAGGTGGAGCAGGTTTTTCCCTCTTTTTGGTTCACTCACCACCTGTCGAAGGCCCATACTGGCAGTTATGTCCTTCAGGACTCGGCCAGCTCGGTCAGTGGTGGTGCTACCGAGCCACTCTTGGTGATGGACATTGAAGTCCTCCACCCAGAGTACATTCTGTGCCCTTGCTACTTTCAGTGCTTCTTCCAAGTGGTGTTCAATATGGAGGAGAACTGATTCATCAGCTGAGGGAGGGCGGTAGGTGTTAATCAGCAGGAGGTTTCCTTGACCATGCTTTACCTAAAGCCATGAAATTTCATGGGGTCCGGAGTCAATATTGAGGACACCCAGCCCACTCCTCCTACACTGTATACCACTGTGCCGCCACTCCTGGTGGGTCTGTCCTGCTGGTGGGACAGGATCTGCCCAGGGATGGTGATGCAGGAGTTTGGGACAGTGGCTGAAAGGTATGATTCTGTGAGTATGAGTATTTCAGGCTGTTGCTTGTCTTGTCTGTGGAACAGCTCTCCCAATATTGGCACAAGTCCCCAGATGTTGGTGAGGAGGACTTTGCAGGGTCGACTGGGACATTGTCATGTCCGTAGCCGGTATCGATGTCAATGCTGGGTGGTTCAAGCGGTTTTATCTGGGGTATTTATGGCAATACTGAAGGAATATGTCTGCACGGGTTGAGATACGGCCCTTGCTTTTAGCCTTTGTTTTTATAATTCACTGCGGATGTTCTAACATTTCAGCACAATGGTAATTACACCTGACCTTGGTTCCCAGGCTAACTGCAGTCTATTCGACCATGGCAATCTCTTTCTCACCCCAGGCTGTCTGGTTACAGCTTCCTCACAGACTTTTAAGCATAAGAAAAAGGGTTACATGTTACACATCATTCAGGTTGTCATTACATACAGTTGATGATTACAAACGTCTACATTTAATCCTTACACACGATTATGGATCTCTTACTGACGATTATAAGATATTATTGTTTATAAGATATTAAAACAAGAATTCAAAAAAAAACAACGAACATGTAATTCATAACAATCTTACAGTCCCTGCCTCGTATCTCAGTCTCTGGAATTACATTAATTCTCTCAGCTTTTCTCACAGGCTGACTGTCGCTTTGCTAACAAGGCTTGTTAAAGTCTGCACCTTTAATATTTGGTCAAGCAGGCCCAAGGCCTCCTTCTTCCATTTTGAAATCTAACCGGGTCTACCCAAGGCATATTACACTGGTTTATAAACATGATTATTCAAGAATCGGCGAGCATTGACTAACAGTTACATAATACCAACCTAAACCTACAACTAATAATATTTATTTCATTTCGTCCATGTTAGCTAGTGAGAATCTGAAATGGGGATTTCTCAGGATTCTTACACTGGTACAGACAGATACTCACTGGAGGACTTATCAGCAACAATTGTAAGCATGTAGCTCTCATCTCCTTACGCTGCTCGAAGCTCGAAGTCCAAGTCCCTCTGAGCTTTTGGGGGTTGTTCCATTTATCGACTCCGCCCATAAAACTGGCCCCGCCGCCAGATCGGGATAATGAGCATGGCGAGTTTCCGCTGATTGTACCCGATTGAGGAAGCTCTTCAAATTGAAACTATTTTTAGGGGCACAGGCACTAGTAGGCACGTTTTAACAGTTTTTAAATATTAAAAAATATTTAACTTACGAAGAAACCGACTAGTGTACAACAGTGAAACTAGTAAATGGTTCAGTACAGTTTTAAATTCATTTTCAGTGATTTGAAAGCAGACTACTCACAGGTGGAGGATTAGACACTCTTAATAAAATGCTTATTTTTTGTCATCATAGAATGATACAGAACAAAAGGAGGCCATTCGGCCCATCTTTGGTAGAGCTATCCTATTAATCCCAGTCCCCTGCTCTTTCCCCACAGCCTTGTGATGTTTTTCCCTTGAACTATTTATCCAATACTCTTTGGAACGTTACTATTGAATCTGCTTCCACCGCCCTTTCAGGCAGCGCGTTCCAGATCACAACAACTCGCTGTGAAAAAATGTTTCCTCATGTCGCCTCTGGTTCTTTGGCCAATCACCTTCAATCTGTGTCCTCTGGTTACCAACCCTTCTGACATTCGAAACAGTTTCTCCTTATTTACTCTATCAAAAGCATTCATGATATTGAACACGTCTGTCAAATCTCCTCTTAACCTTCTCTGCTCTAAGGAGAACAACCCCAGTTTCTCCACATAACTGAAGTCCCTCATCCCTGGTACCATTCTACTAAATTTCTCCTGCACCCTGTCCAAGGCCTTGACATCCTTCCTAAAGTGCGGTGCCCAGAATTGAACACAATCCTGCAGCTGAGGCCTAACCAGTGTTTTATAAAGGTTTAGCATAACCTCCTTGCTTTTGTACTCTATTCCTGTATTAATAAAGCCAAGGATCCCATTTTTTTAACAGCCTTCTCAACTTGTCCTGCCACTTTCAAAGATTTATGTACCTACACCCCCAGGGGTCTCTTTGTTCCTGCACACCTTTAAAATTGTACCATTGAGATCATATTGCCTCTCCTCATTCTTCCTACCAAAATATCACTAAACACTAATCTGCATTAAATTTTGTCTATCATTTGTCTGACCGTTTCTTCAGTCTGTCTATGTCCTTCTGAAGTCTGTTGCTATCCTCCTCATTATTTACAACATTTACGAGTTTCATATCGTCTGAAAACTTTGAAATGATGCCTTGTATACCCAAGTCCAGGTCATTAATAGATATCAAAAGGAGCAGTGGTCCTAATAAGGATCCAGGGATCACCACTATACTTCCCTCCAGTCTAAAAAACAACCATTCACCACGACTCGCTACTTTCTGCCCTTTAATCCTGTGGGCTTTCATTTTGATAACAAGTCTCTTATGTGGTACCTTGTTTTGAAAGTCTATATACACCACATCCACCTCACTACCTTCACCAACTCTCCCCGTTACTTCATCAAAGAACTCGGTCACGTTAGTCAAACAACATTTGCCTTTAACAAATCCGTGCTGACTTTCATTTACTCGCCCATACTTTCCCAAACGCTGATTAATTTTGTCCCAGATTATTGTCTCTACAACTTTCCCCACCACCGACGTTAGGCTGACTGGCCTGTAGTTGCCAGGTTTAGCCCTCTCCCCTTTTTAAAAGAGCGGGTAACATTTGCAATCCTCCGGTCCTCTGGCACCACCCCCAGATCTAAGGAGCATTGGAAGATTGTGGCCAGAGCCTCTGCAATTTCCACCCTTACTTCCCCCAGTAACATAGGATGAATCCCATCCAGACCGGGGACTTTTCTACTTTGAGGAACACACATACACACATCGACCCATATACACCCAGTCCCACAGAGCGACTTTCCTCAGTGAGTAATCTGGTAAGGAGTATGGAATGTGTTCAACCCCCAGGTATTTTAACCCCAGTTTGTGGTGCATTAAACTGGGAACAGTATTTAGTTGTACATTGAGGCTCCAGTTCCAGCTTTTGTTCATTTTAGTATTTATATCCCCACAAAATCCCAGAGTGCGGAGGCGGGTGTAATGTTTGATATTTTCAGAAGCTGTAACCTCCCTCCCTGGAAGTCCCGGTGTTTTCTGCTGTTGTCAGATCCTCGTTTCCTCCCCTCAGGGCGGCTCTTTTCTCAAGTTAAGAAACAAGAAATCAGTCAGAAAGGGGGAGGTCGGTGAGAACATCTCTCCCCGATCCCCGGCCAGTCTCTCCCCCCGATCCCCAGCCAGTCTCTCCCCCCGATCCCCGGCCAGTCTCTCCCCGATCCCCGGCCAGTCTCTCCCCCCGATCCCCAGCCAGTCTCTCCCCCCGATCCCCGGCCAGTCTCTCCCCCCGATCCCCGGCCAGTCTCTTCCCCCCCGATCCCCGGCCAGTCTCTCCCCCCGATCCCCAGCCAGTCTCTCCCCCGATCCCCAGCCAGTCTCTTCCCCCCCGATCCCCGGCCAGTCTCTCCCCCCGATCCCCGGCCAGTCTCTTCCCCCCCGATCCCCGGCCAGTCTCTCCCCCCGATACCCAGCCAGTCTCTCCCCCCGATCCCCGGCCAGTCTCTCCCCCCCGATCCCCGGCCAGTCTCTCCCCCCCGATCCCCGGCCAGTCTCTCCCCCCGATCCCCGGCCAGTCTCTCCCCCCCGATCCCCGGCCAGTCTCTCCCCCCGATCCCCGGCCAGTCTCTTCCCCCCCGATCCCCAGCCAGTCTCTCCCCACCGATCCCCGGCCAGTCTCTCCCCCCCGATCCCCGGCCAGTCTCTCCCCCCGATCCCCGGCCAGTCTCTCCCCCCGATCCCCAGCCAGTCTCTCCCCCCGATCCCCGGCCAGTCTCTCCCCCCGATCCCCGGCCAGTCTCTTCCCCCCCCGATCCCCGGCCAGTCTCTCCCCCCGATCCCCGGCCAGTCTCTCCCCCCCGATCCCCGGCCAGTCTCTCCCCCCGATCCCCGGCCAGTCTCTCTCCCCCGATCCCCGGCCAGTCTCCCCCACCCCCCCCCCGATCCCCGGCCACTCTCTCCCCCTGATCCCCGGCCAGTCTCTCCCCCCCCCGATCCCCGGCCAGTCTCTCCCCCCCCGATCCCCGGCCAGTCTCTCCCCCCCCGATCCCCGGCCAGTCTCTCCCCCCGATCCCCGGCCAGTCTCTCCCCCCGAACCCCGGCCAGTCTCCCCCCGCTCCCCCCCCCCGATCCCCGGCCAGTCTCTCCCCCCGATCCCCGGCCAGTCTCTCCCCCGATCCCCGGCCAGTCTCTCCCCCCGATCCCCGGCCAGTCCCTCCCCCCGATCCCCGGCCAGTCTCTCCCCCCGATCCCCGGCCAGTCTCTCCCCCCGATCCCCGGCCAGTCTCTCCCCCCCGATCCCCGGCCAGTCTCTCCCCCCGATCCCCGGCCAGTCTCTCCCCCCGATCCCCGGCCAGTCTCTCCCCCCGATCCCCGGCCAGTCTCTCCCCCCGATCCCCGGCCAGTCTCTCCCCCCGATCCCCGGCCAGTCTCTCCCCCCGATCCCCGGCCAGTCTCTCCCCCCGATCCCCGGCCAGTCTCTCCCCCCGATCCCCGGCCAGTCTCTTCACCCCCCCGCCGATCCCCGGCCAGTATCTCCCCCCGATCCCCGGCCAGTCTCTTTCCCCCCCACCCCCCCGATCCCCGGCCAGTCTCTCCCCCCGATCCCCGGCCAGTCTCTCCCCCCGATCCCCGGCCAGTCTCTTTCCCCCCCCCCCCCGATCCCCGGCCAGTCTCTCCCCCCGATCCCCGGCCAGTCTCTCCCCCGATCCCCGGCCAGTCTTTTCCCCCCGATCCCCAGCCAGTCTCTCCCCCCGATCCCCGGCCAGTCACTCCCCCCGATCCCCGGCCAGTCTCTTTCCCCCCCCCCCGATCCCCGGCCAGTCACTCCCCCCGATCCCCGGCCAGTCTCTTTCCCCCCCCCCCCGATCCCCGGCCAGTCTCTCCCCCCGATCCCCGACCAGTCTCTCCCCCCGATCCCCGGCCAGTCTCTCCCCCCGATCCCCGGCCAGTCTCTCCCCCCGATCCCCGGCCAGTCTCTCCCCCCGATCCCCACCCCACCACCCCCCCCGATCCCCGGCCAGTCTCTCCCCCCGATCCCCAGCCAGTCTCTCCACCACCCCCCCCCCCCCCGATCCCTGGCCAGTCTCTCTCTAATCCCGGGTGAATCTCTCTAATTCTCTGCTTTTTCTCCCAGTCTCTGTGACCCTGGATGTGGAAACAGCGAGTCCACGGCTCGAGGTGTCTGAGGATCTGAAGAGTGTGAGACTGACCCGGACCGAGAGGAATCTCCCTGACACCGGGAAGAGGTTTACAGGCAGGTTCTGTGTGCTGGGATCGGAGGGATTCACATCGGGGAGACATTATTGGGAGGTGGAGGTGGCGGGGAATCGGAGCTGGATTCTGGGAGTAGCCGCAGAGTCTGTGGAGAGGAAGAGTCAGTTCACAGTGAGCCCGGAGACTGGAGTCTGGGCCATCAGGCGGGCTGGTGATGTGTTTAATGTAATCTCCTCCCCTCAATCCCGTCTCCTCGCCGGTCCGATCCCCGGGAAGGTGGGAGTTTATCTCAGTTATGAGTCCAGGACAGTTTCATTTTACAGCGCGGACACCATGTCCCATCTCCACACCTTCACTGGGAATAAATTCACCGGGAAACTTTATCCTTTCTTTGAGACTTGTGATGTGAACAAGTGGCTGAGAATCTGATCCGGGTCTGTAAAAGGGGCGGGGCCTCGGGCCGGACCGCATCATCCATGACATCACAGTGATTTGACACCCGCGCCATTCGGGTCAGGAGCAGAGGTCAAGGGTCAGGAGTTGGAAAATATAATTTCCAAATTACACATTGTAAAATCCCAATGAGACTAAATACAACCAATAAAAATATAAAATGTCAGATGAAGAAAGAAAGACTTGCATTTCTATAGCACCTTTCATGACCACCGGGCTTCCCAAAGCACTTTACAGCCAATGAAGTACTTTTTGGATTGTAGTCCCTGTTGTAATGTGGGAAACACGGCAGCCAATTAGCGCACAGCAAGCTCCCACAGACAGCAATGTGATAATGACCAGATAATCTGTTTTTGTTATGCTAATTGAGGGATAATTTTGGCCAAGGCACGGGGATAACTCCCTTGCTCTTCTTCGAAATAGTGACTTGGGATCTTTTACATCCACCTGAGAGAACAGACCGGGACTCGGCTTAACATCTCATCCAAAAGGCAGCACCTCTGACAGTGCGGCACTCGCTCTACTACAATAGAGTGTCAGCTGAGATTTTTGTGCTGAAGCGGGACTTGAACCCATAACCTTCTGACAAAGAGGTGAATGTACTAACCACTGAGCCATGGCTGACACTGTAATAAAAACAAAGATTAAAATACAAAGTAAAACCGACAGCAACTCCATCCCAGCCCTTTCTCGTCACTGCCCCATTCTGTTGTATTTAACAGCAGGTAAAAGTTGTGCTCTGAAAATGAGGACATTCCTCACTTAAACAGCACCATTAGTGATGAGAAATACACGAACTATCTCTCTTCAAGAAGACGGGGAGTTTGCAAATCTTCAGTTTAAAGGGCTGAATGTTCACTTTTACTGCCGTAAAACGGGCGGCCGATCCGCTAACGCTTGTTGTGGTAAAAGTGAAAATTCACCCCAGAGTGTTTGACGTTCCCCTGCAGTTGATTGTAGTGCCACTTTCAGCCAGGAGATGGTGATGGCGAGCTGTACAAAGCGCTGTAAAGTTTTACAGTGCAGTATCACCACCTGCTGGTGGAAACCGGTACTGAGGGAATATCAAAAACAGCAAATGCTGAAACACTCGGCTGATCAGACAATTCAGGCAGGACCTTCCTTCAGAACTGAAAGATAATAGGATCAGAAAAAAGGGAAAACAAACATGAGCCAGAACTTCCCACTTCCGTGCTCCTGACACACACCGAGTCGGGAAAATCCGCATTCCCGGTCTATCCAATGTTCAAAAAAGCACAGGTTGGGATTGTGGAATTTCCCAATATGGGCTCTTGCTGTGTGTCAGGAGAGCGGAACTCCAAAATCTGGGCCTGTATTCCGAGTACAGAGAGAAGATTCATCAGTTAAAAAATCTCTGAAGTGGGTGCTGAAGACATGGAATTTATTTCCCGAGGTTGCCTGGGAGATACTTTGGTCAAAAGTGAATGGAAACTAGTTACTGGATTATCCTAGGCAGTGCCCTAGGTATGTGTCAGACCGTTACTTCACCCCTTGGTCCTGGATTTGAATCAAACAACAGCAATACATTGCATTTATATAGCACCTTAAACATAGTAAAATGACCCAAGGCGTTTCAAACGAACGTTATCAAACCGAATTTGACACTGAGCCACATAAGGAGCTTGGTCAAAGAGGTAGGTTTAATGGAGTTTCTTAAAGGAGGAGCGAGAGGTAGAGAGGCGGAGAGGTTTAAGAAGGAAATTCCAGAGTTTTAGGCCAAGGCTGCTGAAGACACGGCCGCCAATGGTGGAGCGATGAAAACCGGGGATGCGCAAGAGGCCAGAACTGGAGGAGCACAGAGATGTCGGAGGGTTGTACGACTGCAGGAGGTTAGGGAGAAAGGGAGGGGCGAGGCCTTGGAGGGATTTGAAAACAAGGACAATAATTTTAATATCGAGGCATTGTCAGACCGGGAGCCAATGTAGGTGAGTGAGCACAGGGGCGAAGGGTGAACCGGATCTGCCGACTACACGGTGCAGCTGTGCCCAGGCTCCTTAGTGCCAGGGTCTGGGAGCCCACTCGGTGTAACTAAAAACCCAGTAGAGTCTGAATGTTGTGGGTTCAAGACCCTTGCCGAGTACATAACATGAGCTGACACTCCAGTGCAATAATGAAGGAATCAGAAGGAAAGAGCTTGCATTCATATAGGTCCTGCACAACTGCAAGACATCCCAAAACACTTCACAGCCAATAAATTATTTTTGAAGTGCAGTCACTGTTATTTAGATGTACCATCTTTAGGTTGAGGTGTTAGAGGCCCTGTCTACCTGTTCAACTGGATGTTAAAGATCACGAGACATTATTCAAATAAAGGCAGGCAGGTTACCCATGTCCTGGCCAACATTCCTTCTGCAATCAGTTGAGGGATCAGGAGGAGTTGGGCAATGGAACATGCACTTATTTACTGTACGTCGACCTTTCCCTTTCATCATTGTAAAGACCTCTATCAGGTATCCGTAGGAGTGTGTGATTTAGTAAATATTAAGATTTTATAACCATTTTAATACTATAATATGTGAAATTGTATGTTAAATACCTAAAAAACCTGTACAAAATGGTGAATGGCTGAGAGCAAAGCAGGATGGGAAATTATGCCAACCTGACTAAAAACCTCTGTTTTAAATGACTGAAGTAATGGAATGTGGTGCTGAATAAACACGGAGACTGACAGAGACATAGGATTCAGTAATGTTACGGAAAAGTGATAAGAGCTAGAGAAAAGAGATAGGAGTTGGAGACATCCTTCATTTTAGAAACTGCAGAATAGTCAAACTGTTTAGAAAACACCTCAAGGATATTCTGTATAATGAAATTCTTAGATAAGGGGATTTTGTTATGCACAGAAAGAGTCTTGAGTGATTAACGAGGTTATAAAATGATTGGCAAGGAGAGGAGGGACATTTACTAGGTGTAAGAGAGCTAATTACTGCCAGGTAGGTAAAATGGGAGAAGAAGGGTATAAAAATGCAGATATTGAACACTGAAAGCAGCATGAAGCCACAGGAGGAAGAAGAAGCTTCAGTCAACAGAACACAGCAAGAGAATAAAGAGAGACAGTCACTCGGAGCAATGCCGGGGTTCGATGAACAGACTGCGACTATCTTCTTGTTCAGTGTTACTTCTTTGTACAGGATGTTTAATGATTAATAAACCTGTTTTACTGATACACAATATACCTGTACCCAGTGTGGTTTGTGCAGTCACGGACAAATTATTCTAAATAGCTTTTAAAAGCTACATCACCCCTCAGTCTTCTCTTATCTAGAGAAAAGAGCCCCAGCCTGGGTGCTCTCCAGTGACTCCTCCTGCTGGACGTGGCCATCAGGTGAGGACACAACTGAGCTCAGCTCTGCTGTTCCCGAGACTGGAGTTAGTGCCTTCAGGAAAAGAAGCGAGGAAATTGAGGTTTGAGGGACTTCTACAAAGAAAGCCACATTATAAAAAGGCGATTGGCTGTGCTGGTGCTCAGCTCACTGTGCCACGGTGCTCGCTGCACTCCACACATGGTGATCTCCCAGTCTGAGCTGTGCTGCCCTATAAGCTGGAGGGAAATCTCTTTTACAGTCCTCAGTGCATTGAGAAATATTGTGGTTTCCTACTTATTTTGTTCATGAGGAACCTCTGTCACTGTAGTGTGGCAAATTTAGTTGCCGCCTTTTCCCCCGCCCCTCCAGTGCCACACATCTGTTCCCAGCTGCTGAGGCTCACTGGCAAACTGTTCCTACCGGATATAAAACACAAAGTGCCGGCAGTGCATGGCAGGCCAGTCAGTATCTGTAAAGAGAAAAGAGCCGATTGATGGTTTGAATGTGAACCTTTTCATCAGAACTTGTGATGAGGCGTTATACACCTGAAACAGCTTTTCCAATTCAGGTTTATTGTATTAGTAGATTTTGTTTTTTATATTATTGTTCACACCATGTCTCTGCTAATACGGAAATGTAACCTGCTTTGAGCAGGTACAGAAGAGAGCACCTTTGTTTCATTTCTTTACCTCCCTGCCTGTGCTGGGACGTGTCTTGGTTCTGATGTGAGCACCCTGCTTCTGCTGGGATGCCGATTGCCTCTGCTGTGTGCTTCATGCATCTGCTGGAATACACCCTGGTTCTGCTGGGAAACTCCATGCCCCTGTGTGATTGATGCTCCTTTCCTCTCTTCTTTACCTGCCTCTGTTGGCCTGAGTAAGATCTGGATCTCAATGTGTGGCCAACAACAGTGCCCGTGAACTTTCTTCCACTACATCTGTGATGAAATATTCCATTCATCACTGCCTGTGACTGTGGTTGGTTTCAGGTTCCCCCTTACCATTGTATTGCCTGTGACTGTGGTTGGTTTCAGGTTTCTCCTCACCATTGTATTGTGTATTGGAATGTATGGAATGTGTTGTGTGTAGGGCTCCGCCCATACCTGGCCTCTATGTAAGCCAGCTCAGTCTGGCCTCACAGCCAGTACTGCAGACCTCCAGGGAAGATACCTCTCTCCACTGTTATCTTCTAAATTAATAAAAGCCTTGTTTTGTTTCGCTAACATCGAGTCTCGGGATTATTGAGGCACATCAATTTTATTAACTTATTTTTCAACACAGTGGATCAACTCCTGAAACCCAAACGTTTGGATTTGGATCAGCATGCTCCGGACGCATCAGCATGCTTCGGACACTGGTTTATGTGTATGGAATTCTTCCTGGACAATTCCGCAGCCGTCAAAGACGCTACGAGTATGAAACTCGGAATTCTGCGGAATTGGGTAAGCCACCGGGTTTACCCCCTCATCCAAGACGCCGACACGTACCTGGCCGCCTGCGACATCTTAAAGGCACATTACCAGCAGCCTACGAATGAGGTGTATGCTAGGCATCTGCTCGCCACTCGCGCACAGCGACCTGGGGAATCGGTGGAGGAGTTCCTAGGCACCCTGAAAATGCTTGGCAAAGACTGCAAGTGCCGAGATGTAAAAGCCGCAGTGTACACCGACGAGCTTGTTCGCGATGCCTTTATCACAGGCCTCAGCTCCACTTACATCCGGCAAAGACTGCTGGAAAAAACGGGATTGGACCTGAAACAGGCTGCGGACACCGCGCGATCCCTGGATGTGGCCCAGAGAAACTCGGACACCTACTCTTCAGCTCACGCCGTCCACGCCACCACGTGTGCACCAAGGGCGCCGCCATCTTGGAAGGCATCTTCCCCGCCCAGCAGCCCGACACCGTCGGGGCCCCGCTCTCCCCCCAGAAGCCCTACGACAGCCGCGACGCGTCGGGGACCCAACTGCTACTTCTGCGGGCAGCCAAAGCACACCAGAAACCTGTGCCCGGCGAAAGGCACCACCTGCTTTAAGTGCGGTAAGAAGGGGCACTTTGGGAAGGTGTGCAGAGGGAACCCCGCTGGAAAACCAAAACCCGCCACCGCCGCGTGTGCGCCGTGGGAGCGGCCATCTTGGACACCATCTTGCCCGACCTCGTGGGGTCCGCCATCTTGTGAGCAGACAGCGTGGACGCCATCTTGTCTCGATCAGGGCCCTACAGTGGCATCGGTCACAGTGGACCAGACCAGGCCCCACCCGCTATCCAAATCAATGGTGGACATCGAGGTAAACGGGTGCGGGGTTAAATGTTTAATTGACAGTGGAAGCACGGAGAGTTTTATCCACCCGGAACTGGCACGACAACTCTCCCTAAAGGTGGTCCCTACTCGGGGTACCATTTCTATGGCTGATAAAACCCAGACATCGACCATTCTGGGTTACTGCACGGTACAATTGTCCGTTAACGGGACTGTATACGATAATTTTAAAGTATTAATCATGAAGAATCTATGCGCGAGCGTGATCTTGGGCCTGGATTTCCAGTGCAACCACCAAAGCATCACGCTCAAGTACGGTGGGTCCCAGCCGCCCCTCACAGTGTGCGGTCTGGCTACCCTGAAGGTAAAGCCACCTTCGCTATTCGCGAACCTTACCCCTAACTGCCGGCCAATAGCGACCAAAAGCAGGAGGTACAGCTGGGAGGACAGGCAGTTTATCGCAACCGAGGTAGACAGGCTCCTGAAAGAGCGCATTATTGAATGCAGCAATAGCCCGTGGCGCGCCCAAGTGGTGGTGGTAAGGGGTAGCGAGAAGAAACGGATGGTGATCGACTATAGCCAAACGATCAACAGGTACACCCAACTAGACGCCTACCCGCTACCCCGCATATCAGAAATGGTGAACCAAATCGCCCAATACCGGGTGTTCTCCACCATCGACCTCAAGTCAGCGTACCACCAGCTCCCTATCAGACCAGAGGACCGCCCGTACACCGCCTTCGAGGCGAACGGACGCCTCTACCAATTGCTCAGAGTCCCCTTTGGGGTGACGAATGGGGTCTCGGTCTTCCAGAGGGAGATGGATCGCATGGTCGATGACCACCACTTGCAGGCAACCTTCCCCTACCTCGACAACATCACCATCTGCGGTCACAACCAGCAGGATCACGACTCGAACCTCGAGAGGTTCCTGAAAACCGCACAAAAACTCAACCTCACCTACAACGAGGACAAGTGCGTTTTCAACACCACGCGCCTCTGCATACTAGGCAGCGTGGTGGAGAATGGGGAAATCGGACCAGACCCCGACCGATTGCGCCCCCTACGGGAGCTGCCCCTGCCCAACACTCCCAAAGCCCTGAAAAGGTGCCTGGGGTTATTTTCTTATTATTCCCAATGGGTCCCCAACTACTCCGACAAAGCCCGCCCCCTCTTGAAAGCATCCTCTTTTCCACTCTCTGCTGAGGCCCACGCCGCCTTCAAAAGCATTAAGCAGGATATTGAGCGGGCCACGCTACAGGCAGTGGACGAGAACACTCCATTTCAAGTGGAAAGTGATGCGTCTGACTTTGCCTTGGCGGCCACCCTCAACCAGGCGGGGCGGCCCGTAGCTTTCTTCTCGAGGACCCTCCAAGGGCCCGAGATCAGACACTCCTCCGTGGAAAAGGAGGCCCAAGCCATCGTGGAGGCAGTGCGCCACTGGCGCCACTACCTAGCCGGCAAACGCTTCACCCTACTTACCGACCAGCGGTCGGTAGCGTTTATGTTCAATAATAAACAGAGGGGGAAGATCAAAAATGATAAGATTCTTAGGTGGTGGATCGAGCACTCCACCTTCGAGTATGACATCATTTACCGGCCAGGGGCCCTTAACGAATCCCCAGATGCCCTCTCACGAGGGATGTGTGCCAGCGCCACCGGGGATCGGCTACAGACCCTCCACAACGACCTCTGCCACCCAGGGGTCACGCGGCTGTTCCACTTCATAAAGTCCCGCAACTTACCCTACTCGATTGAGGAAGTTCGGTCTCTGACCAGGAACTGCCGCACTTGCGCTGAGTGCAAGCCTCGGTTCTACCACCCTGATAGAGCCCACTTAATCAAAGCTACACGGCCCTTTGAGCGGCTCAGCTTAGATTTCAAGGGCCCCCTCCCGTCCGTCGACCGCAATGTTTACTTCCTGAACATTGTGGACGAATACTCCCGGTTCCCATTCGCCTTCCCCTGCCCAGACATGACCAGCGCCACGGTCATTAAATGCCTCAACAGCCTGTTCTGCCTGTTCGGTATGCCGAGCTACATCCACACGGATAGGGGGGCGTCCTTCATGAGTGAAGAGCTACGCCAGTACATGCTGTCCAGGGGTATCGCCACGAGCTGTACCACCAGCTACAACCCCCGGGGTAACGGTCAAGTGGAGCGAGAGAACGGGACAGTATGGAAAGCAGTCACTCTAGCTCTAAGGACCAAGGGCCTCCCTATCTCCCGCTGGCAGGAAGTCCTCTCAGATGTGCTCCATTCGATACGGTCGCTATTGTGTACTGCCACTAATGCCACGCCTCATGAACGAATGTTTAGCTTCCCCCGGAAATCCACCTCAGGCGTATCCATGCCATCATGGCTCTCCACCCCGGGTCCGGTATTCGTGCGAAGGCATGTGAGGGGCCATAAGACGGACCCTCTCGTGGAGCCAGTGCACCTACTCCACGCCAACCCCCAATACGCGTATGTCCGGCACGCCAACGGAAGGGAGGACACCGTGTCAATAAAAGACGTCGCCCCAGCCGGTAACGACAACAACCACGGCAATAGCAGCAACAACGACCACAGCAACTCTTACCGACCCACTACTCTTTCATCACCCCCGGAAGAACATCGACCAACGGCACCCCCACCAACTACCCCTTCAACAACCCTGGCGGCACCCCCGGCAGAGACCCAGGAGGCCACCGGGGACACCCAGCCGACACCCGCGACACCACAACAGCCACGTCGGTCGCAGAGGACTACCAAACCCCCGAACAGACTAAATCTATAGAAGGGGTGAATGTGATGAAATATTCCATTCATCACTGCCTGTGACTGTGGTTGGTTTCAGGTTTCTCCTCACCATTGTATTGTGTATTGGAATGTATGGAATGTGTTGTGTGTAGGGCTCCGCCCATACCTGGCCTCTATGTAAGCCAGCTCAGTCTGGCCTCACAGCCAGTACTGCAGAGCTCCAGGGAAGATACCTCTCTCCACTGTTATCTTCTAAGTTAATAAAAGCCTTGTTTTGTTTCGCTAACATCGAGTCTCGGGATTATTGAGGCACATCCCACGGGTATCTTGCTCCTGACAGACCAGTAAGCAGCGCCTGAACTTCCTGTTTTACAGCTTTTGTCTGACAACATTTTTGTTCTTTTCGTTCGCTTTGTTTGTATTGTTAGATTAATGAATGTAATAAAGATGGCGAGACTGCTCTAAAACCACATGATCGCTGGTTGGATGCAAATTCATTACGAACAAAAACAAATCAATGAACGAATTTTGGGGATAAAATTGGTTTTGGGCGGTTGTTCAAAATGTTCAGCTAAGTCCAGAATGGAGGTGTGAACTGCAGGAATAAACACAGGAAATGCTGGAAATAGTCAGCAGGTCAGGCAGCATGTGTAGGGAGAGACACCGAGTTTCAGGTCGATGAGCCTTGGTCAGAACTGCAGGAAGCCGGTGAGCTCGCTGCCTGTAATGTGGCTCCACAGCCGGAAGGTGGCGCTCCATGGCCGTGTCTCCGGTGGATTCCCGCGGTCCGGCTCACTCGAGCTGCTTTCCCACCGCGGCCATTGGCCACACTTCCCCAAGGCCCGCCAGCTTCACTCGCTCTCAGAAGGAACCGCATGAAGGTTCCGTCAATGACCAATTCCTGAGTCTGTTCCGCGACCCGTCTGCGTGCGATTCACAGGCTGAAATAGAAGAGCCCGTGTCCAGTGACAATGACCTGGTCATTGGCCCGAGAGCCTGTCACTCAGTGAGGGGGCGGGTCTCTCCCGGGGGAAGTGGATTGGCCGGAGAGCCTGTCACTCAGTGAGGGGGCGGGTCCAGTGACAATGACCTGGTCAATAGTCAGTTCCAACCCTCAGCTTATCAGCTCCGTCTCATTTTAATCGGGGTTTCACTGCAGAGCAGAGGAGCGCTGCAGAGTGAGTGAAGGCGGCTGGAGAGCGGGGAGGGGGGAGCTCGGGAAACGCCTCAGAGCCCCGGGACAGACCGGCTTTAGAAAAATCCAGAGTCCAAATTCACCGGTGGAGGGTCCGGGGGACACTTCCCGATAGTCAGTCCGCCTCTGAGGGCAAGTCCGCGGGCCGGATCAACCTGTTCCAGGGTCTGATCCGACACCCTGCTGAAAACAGATGTTTCCTCTTACGATCCAGATGCTGTCACGTTTTTCCATTTGCTCCTCACAGCAGCGCACATCTGGGGCACTAACAGACACCTCAGTGCCAGTAATTTACTGACTGAATTCAATCCAGTCTCCCCCTACACTACTAAACTCTCTATAAACAGCAGATATTGTCACACAGACCAGAGGTTTACAGATTGAAATGACTGATATATCAGATAAAATTAATCAGTGGTGTGAAAATCTCAAATTTGGCAAAGCCTAACGGTGCGATTTATATAACAATATTTGCCAGGATAAAGTTACTCTCGGCTCAGTTGACTCTGGTAAGATTATCTGGGGATGCAATATATAAACCAGTGTAGTTTAGCATCAAATTCCTGGGCTGGGACCTTCCACCCTCCCTCTGGCAATGAATGGACACAGCTGGGGTGAGTGGGTGGAAATGTGGCACTGGGCGCAGTCCACCTATTTCACCGCCCATTGGATTTCCTGCCACACACGGGCAGGCCCATTGAAATAATATTCAATACACAGAATTACTTCAGTTTCAAATACAAAAACAAAATACTGTAGAAGCTGGAAAACTGAAATAATATCAGAAAATGCTGGAAATACTGAGCAGGTCAGGCGGCATCTGTGGAGACAGAAACAGAGTAAATGTTTCAGGTCTATGAGATTTCAAATATTGGGACTCGGTCTTCATTGAAATGTGACTGCCGAGCTGTATGTACCTTCTGTGCATTCCCAGGTATATCCTGGGGTCGGGGGATGCGAACTGGAGGGAGGGGCAGTGATCGGGAGAGGGAGGGGCAGTGATCGGGAGAGGGAGGGGACAGTGATCGGGAGAGGGAGGGGACAGTGATCGGGAGAGGGAGGGGACAGTGATCGGGAGAGGCAGTGATCGGGAGAGGCCGTGATCGGGAGCGGGAGGGGGCAGTGATCGGGAGAGGGAGGGGGCAGTGATCGGGAGGGGGAGGGGGCAGTGATCGGGAGGGGGAGGGGGCAGTGATCGGGAGGGGGAGGGGGCAGGGAGGGGGAGGGGGCAGTGATCGGGAGAGGGAGGGGCAGTGATCGGGAGAGGGAGGGACACTGATCGGGAGAGGGAGGGACACTGATCGGGAGAGGGAGGGGCAGTGATCGGGAGAGGGAGGAGCAGTGATCGGGAGAGGGAGGGGCAGTGATGAGGGGAGGGAGGGGGCAGTGATGGGGAGAGGGGGGGCAGTGATCGGGAGAGGGAGGAGCAGCGATCGGGAGAGGGAGGAGCAGCGATCGGGAGAGGGAGGGACAGTGATCGGGAGAGGGATCGGGAGAGGGAGGCGGCAGTGATGGGGAGAGGGAGGGGCGGTGATCGGGAAAGGGAGGGGCGGTGATCGGGAGAGGGAGGGGGGCAGTGATCGGGAGAGGGAGGGGCGGTGATCGGGAGAGGGAGGGGGCAGTGATGGGGAGAGGGAGGGGGCAGTGATCGGGAGAGGGAGGGGGCAGTGATCGGGAGAGGGAGGGGGCAGTGATCGGGAGAGGGAGAGGGCAGTGATCGGGAGAGAGAGGGGGCAGCGATGGGGAGAGGGAGGGGGCAGCGATCGGGAGAGGGAGGGGCAGCGATCCGGAGAGGGAGGGGGCAGTGATCGGGAGAGGGAGTGGCAGTGAAAGCTCGCAAGAACAAACCCAAAACAAAAAACTATGAAAAATGGTTTGACCCAGATTGCCATAACATGAGGAAAAAACTTAGAAAAATATCAAACCAAAAACACAGACATCCAGAAAACGAGGAATTACGCCTTACTTATTGTCAGACACTAACACAATACAGAAACACACTCAGAACCAAAAAAGAGCAATATATTAAGAATACACTCAGCTCCATTGAGGAATCCATTGATTCCAATTGTTTCTGGGACAACTGGAACACATTACACAAAAAACAACACGACGAATTAGCCATTCAAAATGGAGACACATGGGAAAACCACTTTGAAAAATTATACCAGAAAAACACACTAAGGCCAGAGCAACACCAAATATGCAAAAAACTGGAAAAGCTCGAAATGGCCATAAAAGATAACCAAAACCCGCTAGACTCCATAATAACAGAAAAAGAACTTTTTGAAAAACTCAAGGACCTGCGACCAGGAAAAGCTTGCGGGGCAGATGGCATACTTAGCGAGATGATTAAACACACAGACGATAAAATGAAACTGGCTATCCTAAAACTCTTCAACTTGGTTCTGAGTGTCGGTTACTTCCCTGATATCTGGAACAAAGGACTCATAACGCCCATATATAAAAGTGGGGACAAAGTCGACCCAAATAACTATCGAGGCATCTGTGTAAACAGTAACCTGGGGAAGGTATTCTGTAGTATCATAAACAAAAGGCTTATAAACTTCCTTGAGGAGCACAATGTCTTGAGTAAAAGCCAAATTGGATTCCTGCCAAACTATAGAACATCAGATCATATCTTCACCCTACAGACCCTAATTGACAAACACGTTCATCAAAACAAAAGCAAAATCTACGCATGCTTTATAGATTTCCAGAAGGCTTTCGATTCCAAAAGGCATGACGGTTTATTCCTGAAACTTATCGAAAGCGGGGTAGGGGGAAAAACATATGGTGTAATTAAATCAATGTATACAAACAACAAATGTGCAGTTAAAATTGGAGACAAACAAACAAAATACTTCCCACAGGGGCGGGGGGTGACGCAGGACTCGCCAATCTCACCGACACTCTTTAATATTTACATAAATGAATTGGCAAAACTACTTGAACAATCTACAGCACCCGGCCTCACCCTATATGAATCCAAGGTTAAATTCCTCCTCTATGCAGACGACCTGGTTCTGCTGTCACCAACTAAGGAGGGTCTACAGCAGAACCTGGATCTGCTGGAGTCGTACTGCCAGACTTGGGTCCTGACAATAAATCCCCAAAAAACCAAAGTCCTTGTGTTCCAGCAAAGATCCAGACATCAGGGACCCAAAATAAATTTCACACTAGGAACAACCAAAATTGAACAAACCACTAACTACACATACTTGGGCTTAAAAATCAGTTCTACGGGAAATTTCAAACTGGCTGTGAATGAACTGAAAGAGAAAGCAAGAAGGGCTTTCTATGCCATTAAAAAATCAATCCAAATAGAAATCCCAATTAGCATTTGGCTCAAAATTTTCAAATCAGTAATTGAACCAATTGCACTCTATGGCAGTGAGGTGTGGGGACCGCTAACACAACAAGAATTTGCAAAATGGGACAAACAACCAATTGAGATCCTACATGCAGAATTCTGTAAAAGTATCCTCCGGACTCAAAGGCAACCCGTAAACAATACATGCAGGGCAGAACTAGGCCAATATCCATTAATAATCACTATCCAAAAAAGAGCCACCAAATTTTGGAAACACCTAGAAATGAGCAACCCCCAATGCTATCATTACGAAGCCCTGAAATGCCAAGAGAGGATCATAAAGAAGAATACCCTCAGTCAACTAGTCCTGGGACTCAGTGAAGTAACTACTAACACTACTAACAATAACCAGCCCTAGGACAGTGACAGCGTAACACAAAGAATTCGACCCGACACTATCGTCGTTAAGCAAAAGGAAAAATATCTGTCATATTGGGCAGAAACAACAAAAACCCAAAGCAAACTCAATTGCTACTTGGCCCTAAACAGACAATACAACATGGCTGATTACCTGACCATGGTAAAGGATAGCAAACTGAGAAAAACTTTGACAATGTACAGACTTAGTGAACATAACCTGGCGATCGAAAAAGGTAGACACAGGCAGACCCGGCTACCAAGAGAGGACAGGATATGCTATCACTGCAGTCAGGGAGTGGTGGAGACAGAGATGCACTTCCTCACAGCTTGTAGAAAATATCAAGGCATAAGGGAGAATTTCTACCCAAAATTCACAAAAATATGCCCGGAATTCAGAAATTTGAATGACGACCAAAAACTCCCATACTTACTAGGGGAAGAGAGAAATTGTGTAACACTAGCGGCACATTATGTTACAGCTTGCCATAAACAGAGGGACAACCACTAAATATAAGAAAAGAGTATATATAAATTATACGAAAGTATATTTATACACTCAGGGATATATCTGTTTATACACTGTATGGATAGATCTGTATTTTTGTGAACAAACATGAATGTTTTTCGATGCTTTGGCAACATAAGATGTAACTTGTCATGCCAATAAAGCGATTTGAATTGAATTGAATTGAATTGATCGGCAGAGGGAGGGGCAGCGATCGGGAGAGGGAGGGGGCAGCGATCGGGAGAGGGAGGGGGCAGCGATCGGGAGAGGGAGGGGGCAGCGATCGGGAGAGGGAGGGGGCAGCGATCGGGAGAGGGAGGGGGCAGCGATCGGGAGAGGGAGGGGGCAGCGATCGGGAGAGGGAGGGGGCAGCGATCGGGAGAGGGAGGGGGCAGCGATCGGGAAGGGAGGGGGCAGCGATCGGGAGAGGGAGGGGGCAGCGATCGGGAGAGGGAGGGGGCAGCGATCGGGAGAGGGAGGGGGCAGCGATCGGGAGAGGGAGGGGGCAGCGATCGGGAGAGGGAGGGGGCAGCGATCGGGAGAGGGAGGGGGCAGCGATCGGGAGAGGGAGGGGGCAGCGATCGGGAGAGGGAGGGGGCAGCGATCGGGAGAGGGAGGGGGCAGCGATCGGGAGAGGGAGGGGGCAGCGATCGGGAGAGGGAGGGGGCAGCGATCGGGAGAGGGAGGGGGCAGCGATCGGGAGAGGGAGGGGGCAGTAATCGGGAGAGATTTAAGCTCAGGGTAGGAGAATGACGGTATAAAATGAGGCAGAAGGGGGCAGATGTGTACAGCAGAACACTGCTAGGAAACACGTCATAAATATGATAGGAACATAGAAACAGGAGGTCATTCAGCCCCTCAAGCCTGTTCTGACATTCAATTAGATCATGGCTGGTCTGTGTCCCAACTCCATCTGCCTGCCTTGGCTCCATATCCCTTGATACCCTTACCCAGCAAAAATCTATCAATTTCAGGTTTGAAATTTTCAATTGACCGCTAGAATCATAGAATGGTTACAGCACAGGAGGTCATCCGGCCTGTCGAGCCCGTGCTGGCTCACTGCAAGAGCACTTCAGCTAGTCCCACTCCCCCGCCATTTCCTCGGAGCCCTGCAATTTTTTCCCTTCAGGTACTTGTCCAATTCTCCGATGAAAGCCACCGTTGAATCTGCCTCCACCACACTTTCAGGCAGTGCATTCCAGATCCTAACCACTCGCTGCGTAAAAATGTTCTTCCTCAAGTCGCCTTTGGTTCTTCTGCCAATCACCTCAAATCTGTGTCCTCTGGTTCTCGACCCTTCCGCCAATGGGAACAGTTTCTCTATCTACTCTGTCCAGAACCATGATTTTGAACACCTCTATCAAATCTCCTCTCAACCTTCTCTGCTCCAAGGAGAACAACCCCAGCTTTTCCAGTCTATCCACGGAACTGAAGTCCCTCATCCCTGGAACCATTCTTGTAAATCTTTTCTGCACCCTCTCTGAGGCCTTCACATCCTTCCTAAAGTGTTGGGCCCTGGTTTAAAAAAATTCCACCCAAATCAAGCTTTTGGTCACCTGTCCAAATGTCTCTCTCTTTGGCTGGGAGTTAATGTTTTGATAACGCTCCTTAGGACGTGAAGTGCCTTGGGACGTTTTACTACCTTAAGGGCGCTATATAAATGCAAGTGGTTGCTGTTGTTGGCTCCTGTCAGTTACATGTCAGTGCCAGGAACTGGTCCACACAGAGACAAGTTTAAAACGGAATACTTGGACAAGGTTTAGTTCTGTGTGGTGTGACAACTCAGTTGTCCTCAGAATATGGGTGAGCCAACCAATAAAATGAAGAAACCGTGGCCGTGTAGGGAAAAGTCGGAGAAGCGCTTCAGTCTTTACTCCAGCTGTCTGCTGGCCATTTCCCGAACGGGAGTGGTCTTGGCTGATCCGAAAGGAAATAATTACCTTTAAGGCGGCGATGGTGTCCTCCTGGTCGAGTTGTGTCTGCGATCTCGGCAGCTTTTGCTGAATGGTGTTTACGTTTTGGTGAATGTCCTGCAGGTTTTTCTCAAGTCGCTCCGAGATCTTCTCCACGTTCTCTTTCAGCTCGGCGATCAGGCGCTGCTCCATCTTAATGAGGATCTGGTGCATTTTAGCAAATTCGGAGTAACAAATGTCTGCAGCTGGCTGGTCTGGTCCTGTGAAAGGAAAGTGTATCATCAGACCAGAATATAGGAGTGGGAGCTAGAAACAGTAAAAAGTGAAAAAAGCCAACAGACAGAACCCACCCCGACTTGTAAAACCTGGTTTTGAGTAAGTTTAGCTTCCAGAAGAGTGGATTTCGTCCTGAGGATGTTAGACAACGACTTGAGTTTGGCCTGAATTAAAAGAGAGTTTCACAGGGTGAATATGCTTGTTCGCGATAAGCAAATGGAAAGGTGGGGTGGGTAGACATTGAATGCCATGGTAAAGTTTTGGGGATGAATTTCCTGTGGGGAGACGGAATTTCTACCCACTCGGAAGGCTCCGTCGTAACGTCGGCGTAACCCCAACTACACATGCCCCGGGGGTCACTTTACCCTTACTCGGCGGGGCGGGAAACACACGGGGTCGCCGGTTGTGCACCCCGCCCGATATTTACTCTGCGCTGACAGGAAAATCGGGGCAGGTTGAAAAATCAGTGCTTGAATCGAGACCCCGTCAGTTTTCCCGAGGGGCGGGTTAAGTTAAAATTGCTCCCGTGTGTAAACGGGTTTACGCCCAGGTTACGGCGGAGTAAGGAGGGGGTGAGAGAGAAGCCCAGAGGAACATTTTTATTTTACCTTGTACATCTCAACTGCTTCACTTATCAGCATGAAGTTGTGGGATCAGTGCAACGCTATCATACAAAGGTTTCCATTTCTGTCACCGTCTCCAACATTGGGTAGAATTTTCTTTGAGATCAATAGAAAGAAGAAAGCTTTGTATTTATAGAACATTCACGGCTTCAGGACGTCCCAAGCACTTTACAGCCAATTAAGTACTTTAACCTGTAGTCACTGTTGATCAGCGAGCATGTGCAGAAGAAAGTGAAGCTGTGATTGGAGGATCGGTGAGTGTGCCCGGGGGGAGAAGACCAGGGAATGCCTCAGAGCCCCGGGAAAGACCAGTTTTAGAAAGTTCAAGTGCTGGGAATTGGAGCAGGCCCGAAATATACGCGGGTATCATGATGCGCGATTAGAGTGTCGCAAGATGGTTAATGACCTCACACAAGTGGTCAATGTCAGTGACGTCATCTTCAAATGTCATATGTGTACAACTGGACTCACACACTGCTCAATTCACCACCCCTTCACTCACCTATCAGCAATCTCTATCAATCACGACTCATTAATCTAACATTAATTCCTTCACCTCAAGCTCACACTATAACACACTTACAACTGCTGCAAACCTCACACCCAAATCTCACAGCTTGCACACAATGCCAGCTACTCACTCAAACAGATTGCACGACACTCACTGACAAACTTCCCTCCGTCTTTCAGGAGAAGGTGGTGCATAACAGGAGGCAGCAGGGGCTACCCGAAGGGGCACAGGAATAACTTTATTTCATCCAGGTGTGAACAGCACTTGCAGGGACTCAAGTGATCTGTGACTGGGAACCGGGTCTGGATCCACCCACAGAACCATGACACCAGCAGATTGAATCAGCAAGTACTGAAACTGATCCAGACAACTCTTTGTGTTTCAGGGTGAACGGTTGCAATCATTAACACAATTCAGTTTATGGATCCATATCTCACACCGTGTGTCACCAGAGCGAATTTGGTCTGGATCAAAGTGCACTGGAATCTCGACCCCCGCCCATCTCCGGCTCCTCCCTCCCTCTCTCTCCCTCTCCCACTGCCGACACCCCAGGAACCTTCACCCTCCCGGCCAAGGTTCAATTATTCCCCTCCGTCCTCTAACACTGTTTGTCCTTTAATCTGCTCTAGGTTTTATCTCCCTGTGTAAATGTCGACTGGACATAGACTAGTTTATAGTAATATAATAATTCCCTGAGTATTGCCGTGAACTTCATCGGGGAAATCGCTGAACTGAGGCTGTTCGGCAGCGCAGTAAACACGGAAACTAAAAGCGGTTTGAATCAGGAAGTGCTGAGGGTGAACATGGCTTCCAGACAGCAGGCCGAGAGTCTGTCCGAGGAGGCAATTTGTCCCATTTGTCTGGATTTCTTCACCGATCCGGTAATACTGGAGTGTGGGCACAACTTCTGCCGCTCCTGTATCACACAGTGTTGGGAAAAGAAGGAGACAAACTCCTGCCCGGAATGTAGAGAGGAGTTTCCGGAAATAAACCTCAGGGTTAATCGGGCCTTAGCGAATCTGGCCGAGAAAGCTCGAAAATTAAAGCTGAATCCGAAAGAGAAGGAAAGTAAACTTCACTGTGAGGAACATCAGGAAAAACTGAAGCTGTTTTGTGAAACTGACAAGAAATTGATCTGCCTTGTTTGTAGAGATGCGCAGGAACACAGAGAGCACCGCTTCATGCCCATTAAAGAAGCTGTTGGAATCTACAAGGTAAAAGGAACAGGTTTGATCACCTGATTATTTTATCACATTTTCATGTCTAACACTTTTATTCTGTGATTTTCTCTCCCAATCCCAGGGTCAGGTGAAATCTTCCTTAGATTCTCTCACAGAGAAGAAATCGGCGGTTCTAGAAACGGAGCGACGGCAGAAACAGAAGATTTCCGAAATTAGGGTAAATCTCCCTTTGCTGATTTTCGAAGTTTGATTCGGTTTTTTTTGCTTTTATTGCGGATTAAGTATTATTTTTCACATTTCATTTGGTAGGAACAGTCGAGCAGTCTGCAGACCCGCATCACATCCGAGTTCGCTAAAATACACCAGATTCTCAGTGAGAAAGAGCAGCGATTAATCCGAGATCTCAGGGAACAAGAGGAGAGGATTCTAGAATCAATGGAGGAAAATCTTCGACAGATTCAAGAGAATTTAAATTCTATTCAGGAGAAACTCTCAAAGTTGCAGAAACAGATGGAGCAAAAAGACGAGCTGACATTTCTGAAGGTGAGGATTATATTTCAGTTTAGTTCAGTGAAAGTTCAAAGTCACAAGTTGACGGGCGAGAATTTTGAAATAAATGCAGCATTTTCCCAATAATTCGTCACTGATTTAAATCGATCGATTGTTTTGTCTATCCGGGGCGGAGCTTCTACTGTCACCGAACTAATCGGCCTCCCACAATATCTACAGGATCCCGGGAATACCTGCAACCTCCCCGGGAATGAGTTACCCTGATCTTGATATTTAGTCTGTAATTATTTCTGTGGTATCCAAGTTTAATATTCTCCTGAAACTCACATTCCAATCCAGTTCCAGTCCCATGTTGTGAGTGTGTGGGTGTGTCTGGTAGGGTGGGTGTGAGAGGCACTGTGTCTGGGAGTGACACTGATGTTGATTTCAAATACCTGATATTCTAATCAGATTTATCAACTATAACCTGCTTCTATCGGATGCATTTAATAATTTTTCGTGTAATTTCCATTGGCCTGTTTTCAAATATGCTGCTCATAGAATTACACAGAATTTTACAGCACAGAGGCCGGCCATTCGGCCCATCAGATCAATGTCAGTGTTTATGCTCCACACGAGCCTCCTCCCACCTTACTTCATCTCACCCTATCTATATATCCTTCTGTTCCTTTCTCCCTCATGTACTTATCTCGCTCCCTTTTAAATATATCTCTGCTATTCACCTCAACTACCCCATGTGGTAGCGAGTTCCACATTCTAAACACTCTCTGAGTAAAGAGATTTCTCCTGAATTCCCTTTTGGATTTATTACTGACTCTCTTATATTTATGACCCCTCGCTTTAGACTCCCCACAAGTGGAAACATCTTCTCTACATCTGCCCCATCGAATCCTTTCATAATGTTAAAGACCTCACTTAGGTCTCCTCTCAGTCTTCTCTTTTCTGAAGAATGATCTTTCCTGTTCACTCTTTCCTGTTAGTTGAACCCTCGCAGTTCTGGTATCATTCTTGTAAATCTCTTTTATACTTTCTCCAGTGCTTCTATATCCTTTTTGTAATATCCTCTTTCTACCTGTGTGTGGGCAGCAGTGAGAATTGGGAATTATCAGCAGCTTGTAACAATCTGGGTGTAATTTCTGCTGTCCGGTATCGACGGTCAGTCTCTGTCAACTCAGATTGTGTTTTATTTATTTCAGGAAGAAACTCGTCAGAAGAGGAGGTAGGCCATGCTCTTTACTGAAACTCTGCACAGTTTGGTAAAATAGTTCAGAAAAGTGTTTATGGTCAATTTATAACCAATTGTTTGATATTTGCAGGATTAGTGAGGACCATAATACACTGACATTAGCAGATGCCGCCCTGTCTATCGAAAAATTCAACGGCCCTTTACCGTACGCAGTGTGGAGAGAAATGCTGGATGCCATTAACCCCGGTAAAACTCATATAGGTTACTTTGTCCTGATTTAGATCTCATAATAATTTGATTTGTTATACATAAAAATACAATAGAGAATTTTTTTTTCATACTAAGTTGCAAAGGAAAGTGGTTAAAAGCAGTCCTGAATGGAGTTAAAGTTTTATTAACACACCAAATCCATCTTCTAAAAAGCATCGCCTTCAACTGGTCAGCTGAAAATGTCAGCTCCCTGAACATGATCAACACAGGGACCCTCAGATGAACCACAGCCTCCAAAACCCATCGATACTTTGCACACTTCAGTAACAGGAAACACCACCCTTCCCAGCTGAACCTTTCCTCCTTCTAAGGGTAACCGGGAGAGCTTCTTCTCCCCGAGACGGACCCGCTAATATAAAGGGTCGACGTCCACCTTATTCCCAATCAATCACTCAGAGTCCGGAGGTTCGTTCAGTAAAGCAACTTTATTTACAAGCCAGCAGGGGAGACACTCATGCTGGGACGAATGCTCCCCGATCGTTGAAAATCTCCTGCCTTATATACAGGTTTTGTTCTGAGTCGTGGCTACTGTTTGCAATTAGGTGCATTACACGTATACATTTCTTTCATCATACAGTTGGCTTCGGGTGCAAATTCTTGTGACCTGTGTGCATTGGTCTTGTGACCCCATACGTTCTCTCTCAATACATTCCTCAGTTAGTGATTCACGGTTTGTGCACTTTGGCCATGACTACACCAGACTTTCCTTCTGGACATTGTTCATACCAATTCCTTATATGTTTGGATATATACTCTGTTCCTTAATCCCCTCATCTTAGCTCTTTTTAACCCTTTCAGTCTCCCCTTTGGTCCTGATTAAACCCTTTTAATCATTGACCAACCCGATTATTTCTCTTTCCCATTATGGTGACCTGCCGGGGTGGTGATCAAATCCAACCCATTGGGTCACCTTGTTTATATAATCATATTATCCTCCTGATTTCTAGGCCCCCTACATCCTTTCCATCAACATATTATCCATCCAATTACATAGGTTATAAGCATTAAGGTTATTAGTACTATACATCCATTAAGCAGGTCTTTCTCCCAAGCCTTCGCTCGTTTATAGTAATATTCTGTCTGCTCGATGTGAATCTGCCCAGAAGGTGTCTGTAACAATTACCACCGAACGACATACATTACTACTTTATCAAGGTCGTGTACATTTCTTCCACTTCCTTCTTTTTTGTTTTCTAATTTTTTTACAGATGGCACATGCTGCTATTCCTAGTCCTATCGCCAAAACCAATTGTACTATAACTAGTATGTGAGACGTAATGCGGATCCATGGGTGGATGTTGACATTCATCCCCCAATCCCACAGCTTCTTATACCATGGACCCTCCTGTAGTTCTACTTCTATGTCCCTTTCTAGTTCCCCAAGGTTCCTTTGCAACATTACATATTGTTTCACCATTTTACTTAAATCCTCTTTCATTTCATTAATGGGGAACAAAGAAATGGCAGACCAACTAAATACATATTTTGGTTCTGTCTTCACAAAGGAGGACACAAATAACCTCCCAGAGATGCCGGGGAACATAGGGTCTGATGAAAGGGTAGAGCTGAAAGAAATCAGTATTTGTAGGGAAATGGTGTTAGGAAAATTGATGGGACTGAAGGACGATAAATCCCCAGGGCCTGATAATCTACATCCTAGGGTACTTAAGGAAGTGGCCCTAGAAATAGTAGATGCATTGCTGGTCATCTTCCAGATCTTGATAGACTCTGGAACAGTACCATGGATTGGAGGGTAGCTAATGTTACCCCACTATTTTAAAAAGGTGGTAGTGAAAAAGCGGGGAATTATAGACCAGTAAGCCTGACATCGGTAGTGGGGAAAATGCTAGAGTCCATTATAAAAGATGTAATAGCAGATCACTTGGAAAGCAGTGACAGGATCGGACAAAGTCAACATGGATTTACAAAAGGTAAATCATGCTTGACTAATCTACTGGAATTTTTTGAGGGTGTAACTGGTAAAACAGATAAGGGAGAACCAGTGGATTTGGTGTATTTGGACTTTCAGAAGGCTTTCGATAAGGTCCCGCTTAAGAGATTAGCATGCAAAATTAAGGCACATGGGATTGGGGGCGAGGTATTGACTTGGATAGAGAACTGGTTGGCGGACAGAAAGCAAAGAGTTGGAATAAACGGGTCATTTTCCAAGTGGCAGGCAGTGACTAGTGGGGTACTGCAAGGATCGCTCCTAGGACCCCAGCTGTTCACAATATATATTAATGATCTGGACGAGGGAATTTGATGTAATATCTCCAAATTTGCAGACGACACAAAGCTGGGTGGGAGGGTATGCTGTGAGGAGGATGTCGTGAAACACCAGTATGATTTGGACAGGTTGGGTTATTGGGCAGAAACATGGCAAATGCACTATAATGTGGATAAATGTGAGGGTATCCACTTTGCTGGCAAAAACATGAAGGCAGATTATTATTTGAATGGCAATAGATTGGGAGAAGGGGAAGTGCAAAGAGACCTGGGTGTTCTTGTGCACCAGTCGCTGAAGGTAAGCACGCAGGTGCAGCAGGCAGTTAAGAAGGCAAATGGTATGTTGGCCTTCGTAGCAAGAGGGTTCGAGTACAGGAACAAGGATGTCTTGCTACAGTTGTACAGGGCCTTGGTGAGACCGCACCTTGAGTATTGTGTGCAGTTTTGGTCACCTTATCTGAGGAAGGACGTTCTTGCCATGGAAGGAGTGCAGCGAAGATTCACCAGGCTGATACCTGGGATGGCAGGAATGACGTATGAGGAGAGATTGTGTCGATTGGGCTTATGCTCACTGGAGTTTAGAAGATTGAGAGGGGATCTCATCAAAACCTATAAAATTCTGTCAGGCCTGGACAGACTAGATGCTGGAAGGATGTTTCTGATGGCTGGGGAGTCCAGAACCAGGGGTCATAGTCTAAGGATAAGGGGTAGGCCATTTAGGACTGAAATGAGGGGGAATTTCTTCACCCAGAGAGTGGTGAACCTGTGGAATTCTCTGCCACATAGGGCACTGGAGGCCAGTTCATTAAATAATTCAAGAAAGAGTTGGATATATTTCTTAAGGCTAAAGGGATCAAGGGATATGGGGAGAAGGCAGGGACAGGGTACTGAATTTGGATGATCAGCCATGATCTCATTGAATGGCGGAGCAGGCTCGAAGGGCTGAATGGCCTACTCCTGCTCCTATCTTCTATGTTTCTATGGATCTTTGGTGTGAAGCAGAAGTTAGGCATTGTGATTACACATACAAGGTTACTATATTGGTATTCAGTCTCTGTGGTGGCTATACAATACTCCCCTCTGCCTCTATATCCCGAGCGGGTGTGATGGTGATGCACATGTGATAATTCTAACATGCACCCCTCTGTCTTATTATAGCCGCACTCATCCTTAGGGCCTTCTACCGGATGTGGGCATATTGTAAGCGTACCTTTCCCATGGCATCTGTTTAGGGAGATGTCTCTTATAGTACCATTCTTCCTGATGGCATAGCTATCAATTGGATAGTATCGGAGGTATGTCTCATCCCTCACTATGCCTATGTTTGTTACCTGGTACTGTGGGTATGGAGCCGTGTCTAGTCTCACCACTGGTATCATGAGTACCATGCCTATCATTGCTGTCATTTCTGCCTTGCATTTTTGTATCACTGGCTATACTCTGGTCATCCCCTTGAGGGTACAAGCACTCAGAGGGCCTGGATTCTGGCTCAGGCCATAGAGCTGTGTGCTGTTAATCCAGTCTGGTCCCTCGTTGTATCTGTGCCAGATTGTGTTTTAACTGTCCGGTGGTCCATTGGCCATAGGCATGGCACAAGCCTCTCCCTACCCCATCTTTTGTCTGTTCCTCATCTCTATGGTTTAGTTTGTTGATAGTGCTAGCATGGTCCTCTATAACCTTGATTCACTTGAGTAATTTCCTTATCGTGTGTCCTCCTAACTCTGATCCTTGTCGAACCAAACCAGTTTCTTTCTCTAAAATCTGTTGTGTTACCCTTTGTAATTGTTCCACACTACTCTGGGCTCCTTGTATATCTAGGGCATTAATGAATGATGTCCCCGTATTTATTCCCGTGAGTACATCATTTCCTAAGCCCCTCTTAATTCTTTGGTGGAATGCAGCATGTCCCCTGAAACTAGTAGCCCCTGTTTCATCAGCAGCCTGGTTATTTACATTCCTTATCATATATGCATACAACTCTCTAGTTTTAGTAAATCTTTCACAATATCCTGGCCATTGTAGCATGGTTAAGTTCATTAGTACCGATACAATTTCGTGTCTCACATTATCATACAATTGTTCTCCCTCGGTAAATAACACCAGTCCATTTTCGGGCCCAGGCGTCAATTTCGGACACCTTCGTTCTTCAGGTGTCTTTGTGATTGGAGGTGTTGTTGGTTCTAGGGTTACTCCTTGTGGTGTGATCCTTGTTGTTGTTGGTTGCGGTGTTGTAACGGCATGTACAATAGTCCATCTTATGTTATCGTCCGTGCAGCTCAGGACATATCCTGCCCCTACTTGACCCAACACATGCCAGTGTCTATTACATCTTGCCATATTGCTGGTATCTGTCATTCTACAGGGTCCGCATGGTCGTTGATCCAAGTTCACCCAGATACCGTTACACCTGTAACATCCTTTTCCTTGTTTTTCACACACGTAACTTTGTGATATAATGAAGTTCCTCGTGGAGTCTCCGCTAGGGGATCTTAACTTGCAGTCCATTTCTTTCAGCCCGTTATTTGGGCTTATAAGTGTTGTCATCAGAGTAGTTATGATAATCCATCTCACTGGATCCATGTTTACCTGTAATTTAAACAGAGGTCTGGTCGTCTTCCGAGCTCTTTTCCCTAGAGGAGAGGGTAGAATGGGGGTCTTTAGTGTTAAATGGTTTCACCTGGGTCCAGTGCTTCCATCGCATACCCGTCGGTTCCTGTAGACAAACACATGTATCACTTGTCATTAATACAGTATATGGCCCCATCCAACGGGGTTCCATTCCCTTTCTTCCGATAACTTGCGTCATTACTTGTTGACCTATTCTGGGCAACTCATCTGGTTTAAGTCCAGCACTCTGCCTTTCTAGATCTTTAATCTGTAGTTGGTTCCTTACTTCTTTATTTAGTGCTTGTACCTCCTGATTTAGTTGTACGAAGTATCGCCTTAATCTATCTTGTACTGGTCCTGGTTCTCCCACCCCTCCAGCCAAATCCTCTGGTAGTCTCATAGCTCGACTTGTCATTAATTCATAGGGGGTCAGTCTGGTCGTTCGTCCTGGGGTGGCTCGCAGCCTCATTAGTATGCTGGGTAATAATTCCGACCATCCCTTCCCTGTTTCTTGGATGGCTTTTGTCAGCGTGTTTTTCAGTGTCCTATTCATTCTTTCTACCATCCCCGAGCTCTGGGGGTGATATGGTATATGGTATTTTTGTGTTACGTGTAACAGCTTACAAGTTTCTCTCATTATTTTACTGGTAAAGTGAGTGCCGTTGTCTGAGTCAGTTTGCAGAGGCACTCCCCAACGGGGTATAACCTCGGTAGCCAATATTAGTGCAACTGTTTTTGCAGAGCAATCTCGGGTGGCAAAGGTTTCCACCCACCTGGTAAATTGGTCAATTATTACCAGGCAATATTTCTTCCCCGGTCCTGCGCTAAGGGGCCGGTAAAGTCAATTTGTAGATTTTCCTTGGGGCCTGGGTTGGTTTGCTACTCTAACTCTACATCTCTGTCCTACATTATTCTTAGCACATATTATACAGCGCTGGCAATATTTCGCTACTTCCCGACCCATCTTTGGCCACCACCAGTACTGTGTCAGTAGGTGCAACATGTTATTTCTGCCAGTATGTGTTACACCATGGTATAGCGCCATCAGTTGTTGTCTGCAACATTCCGGTGCCACCACCTGGTTAAGGGGGCCCCATTTCCAAATTCCATCTTGCGGTCGGGCACCAGCTTGTTTCCATCTCTCCTTTTCCTCTTTACTAGTATTTTCCTGTACCTCCATTATATTCACTTCCTGTACCTCACTGACTGTCATGACTATATTTATTTTGTTTTTGAACGCGTCCTCTGGTTGCATTTCTTCCGCAGCTAGATCTGCATACCTATTCCTTATAGGGGCCTGGTCCTGGGGTTCCTGTGAGTCCATATCCTCTATCTTTGTGTGGGCTTTTATTTTAATTACTGCTGCCTCTAAAGGTGCTTGTGCAGCCTTAACTAACCTTCCTATTAGTTTTCCATGTTTTACTACCTCTCCCGTAGAGGTCATGTACCCACTTCTGGCCCATAGTGACATATAATCATGCACCACTCCGAAGGCATAACGGCTGTCGGTATAAACATTTATCCGTTTGTTTCTTGCTATTTCCAACGCTTTTATTAAAGCCACTAGTTCCGCTACCTGTGCTGACTTATCCCCATAAAGGGCTCCTTTTAACAGGGTCTTTCCTTCTTGATTTACTACTGCCCACCCTGTTCTGGGTTCTCCGTTGATATACTTTCGGGATCCATCTACATAGATTATCATATGGGGATTTTCTAGTGGGTCTTCCTTTACTCCACTACCTATTTCTTCCTCCATTTTCACCTGACAACTGTGCTCTTCTTCTTCTGTTAATATGCCCGTGGCTGGATTAACCCCAGTATGTTTTTGTATTATCACAGTTCCATCCCTGGGGAGTAACATAGCTTCCCACTTAGCTTTCCTGCTATCCGATATAGTCCACAATTTTCCTGTGTTGAGTAGTTCCACTAATGTATGTTGAGTATTCAAAATTACCTTTCCCATCATCACTATTGGTTCACTTACTCGCACCGCCCAGGTGGCGCAATCTATTGCAGCCACACATCGTGGCATCGCCTTCACTACTGGGTCTTTTTTTTGCAGAGTAATACACAACGGGTCTCTGTTTCCCCCCGTGATCTTGCATTACCACGGCTGAATACTTCTCATGATCTAAATCACAATATAGGTGCAAGGGTCGAGTGGGATCTGATAATCCTAGGGCAGGGGCTGTTATTAAGTCCTGTTTAAGGACCCTATATGCTTCCTCCTGCTCCGTCTCCCATTCTATCTTATCGGTGGTGGGTCTCCCCCCCCCGCCCCCCCCTTTAACTAACCATTGAATCGGCTCTGCTTTCCCTGCAAAGTCAGATATAAAATTCCTGCAGTAATTAAATAGTCCCAACACTTTCCTCACTCCCCGGACAGTCACTGGCCTTGGCATGTCTTTTATGGCTGCCTTTGTTCCTGCGGGAGTGCCTTATACCCCTGGCTAATTTCGTGTCCTACATACTTTACTTCGGACAGTCCAACCTGTGCCTTTTTGGGTTCATTTTAAAGCTAACTTTCTTAAGTGTCTGGAGGGTGGCTAGTAATGCTCCCATGTGTCCTCTGGCATCCTCTGATGCAATCATTATATAATCAACATATTAGAGTAGGGTGCTCTGGTACTTTGATAGGTCTAACTCGTCTAAGGCTTGACTCAGTACACGGTGGAATATATTTGGACTATTTTGGAACCCCTGTGGGACCCTAGTCCATGTATACTGTCTATCTCCAACAGTAAAGGCGAATTTCCCTTGTGACTCCTCTGCCAATGGTATGGACCAGAACCTGTTCGCTATATCCAAGACTGTAATTATTTTAAAGTCTGGTTTCAGACCATTAAATATCTTATTCAATATGGTCTATACAAATTTACACCAACCAGAATTTCACCATGGCCACAATGAAAGTCTGGTTTTAATAGGTTAATTAAACTCAATAACTACAATTCAATCCAGATCAAAATTTAAAATTTTTTTTTTTTAACTAACCAGTATCACTTGGAAAGAAAGAAACGATAGCCACATTAACAAAGAAACAATTATCCAGGCCTTGTAAACATTCAAATTCATTTTCTTCCAGGCACATTGGCAACTGTGACTTCAAGCCTGAAGCTTATCTTTTGTAAAACAACACACGCGTGTCCATCCTTCAAGACAAGTCTTCAAAGGGTTAAACAGCTTTTAGCTCTCTGTACAAAAGAGTGGGTGGAGCTAAAACACACCAGACATTTTTTTTTTAAGGACAGACTTTCAGACAAACGGAATACTGTAACTTCTTAAACATCCATCGTCAGGAAAACTTTCACACTTTAACACAAACTGAGATCCCAGCATTTTTTAAGGTTTCACTCAGCAATCGTGTTTTATTTGTTTCAGCACAGACGTAAATAACTTCTGTGTTGGTAAAACTTTAGGTTTCTCTTTCTGAATCATCCCAATCAATCTCCTCACTATCATTCCTTCCACTATGCACTGACCTTGTCTTTATTACAGCGGCACACTTGGTGCCTACCTTTTTAACTGTTCCACTAACTCCTCTTTTTCCCTCTCCCGTGTGGCCCCAACCTTACACATTTTTCAGGTGGCCCTGACAAAGAACCAGCACAGTTTTCTCCTCCTTATTTTCGCTCTCCCCACTCCACCATTCCCTCCGTCAGACGGGAACCCATTCAGGATCCCACCTTCCTTTCCCATTCTCCTCATTAACTTGTCATCATAGCCCTTTTCTTTACCATCTTTTCTTTAACTTTTTCATACTTATCGTGCAAAAATTCATAGGCAAGTTACGTTATGCCGTCCTGTTTGTCCGTCGATTTCTTTCCTGGCCATTTTCTAGCCGCTCGGGAATTTCCTTGAGCTTTTCTCACTTCCCCAGGGTCTTTTTATCGGAATTTCCGTTATCCGATACTATCGCGTACAAACTAGTATGGGTGTTTAGATCTTTTGGCGTCCTTTTTATTCGCCATGCTTTTAGGGTGGATTTGCTAGTACCCCCCCTCGTTTGTTACCTCCAGGACTCCCTGGACCTGTTACCTCCAGGACTCCCCCAGACCTGTTACCTCCGGGACTCCCCCGGACCTCTGGGACTCCCCCGGACCTATTACCTCCGGGACTCCCCTGGACCTTCAGGGACATTTCCCTGCTTACGTGGTTTCAACTCCGCCTAGATCGGATTTTCCCTGTATCCAATCCTATATAACCCGAGCTCCTCAACTTATTCAGACATTTTCATTTCTACAGTGTCCTAGCATGCACCCAAGTTGCTTTACTTACATATCCGGACACCACCTAGATTCATTGGATCTCCGGCCCTGGGCTTCGATACGAGGAGACAATGCCTCTACTCAGCCCGTCCGGTATATCCTGCCGACTACGCCAAGTTGTAAGGGTATCCGGGAGAGCTTCTTCTCCCCGAGACGGACCCTCTGATATAAAGGGTCAACGTCCGCCTTATTCCCAATCAATCACTCGGAGTCCGGAGGTTCGTTCAGTAAAGCAACTTTATTTACAAACTGGCAGGGGAGCCACTCATGCTGGGATGAATGCTCCCCGATCGTTGAAAATCTCCTGCCTTATATACAGGTTTTGTTCTGAGTTGTGGCTACTGTTTGCAATTAGGTGCATTACACGTATACATTTCCTTCATCATACAGTTGGCTTTGGGTGCAAATTCTTGTGATCTGTGTGCATTGGTCTTGTGACCCCATACGTTCTCTCTCAATACATTCCTCAGTTTGTGATTCACGGTTTGTGCACTTTGGCCACGACTACACCAGACTATCTTTCTGGACATTGTTCATACCAATCCTTATATGTTTGGATATATGCTCTGTTCCTTAATCCCCTCATCTTAGCTCTTGTTAACCCTTTCACTCCTCTACAATACTCATCTCCTGATGCATCTCCACCTTGTGTGTCAAACTCATGTCCGTGACCAAGGTCAGGACAGGAAGCCTGGGTGCGAGGCTTTCTCTGCCTGTTGAGGGAGGAGTGGCGAGGGGTATGGAGTTAGCTGGTGCTCACAGTGGACCTGGGGAGCAAGCACTGGATTGCAATCCACTTCCTGAAAGTGTCACCAAGGTATTCTCTCAATTGCCTTGAATCATTCCACTCGCTCCAGACAAATATCTCTTATACATCTAGCGATAGTTTCAGGGTAGAGGTATGTAAATGGTGCATCACATTGAATAACCGCTGGTGTTTTGCCTCCACCTGCGGCCCTGTATAAAGTCTGTTTATTTGCATGGACCAGGCCGGAGATATCTGGAGGTTAAGATATTGGCCAATATTTTCTAGTCAGCATTGAGGAGGGATTTAGTTTTCTATGATTAGCAATGGTGGTGAACTTTCTGTTCATATATATTAACCTGATTGTGACGAAGTTTAGTGTGTCTGTGTCCTTGTCTCCAGCACATAGTGCGGGGGTTTCAGTAGCGGGAGACTTAACTCCGTGATTAGGGCCTTGTGAAACCCGATAGGGGAGCTATTAGTTGGTGTGGGACCAGGTCACTACTTTTCCCAGATTGCTCCGGCTGCTTGTCCTAGTGCCCTGTGTCCGCTGGAAGCTTCTCCCGTTGGGAGTGAAGAGCACAGTTTAGGTCTCCACTCCTCGTTACTGTGCTGTCCATACGTGGGGCGAGTGTGAGGATTGCTGATGTGGGGAATGTGGGGACACCTCATTCAGGACACAGAACTGAAGCATCACTTTGGGTTCTCCTGTTATTCGAGATTCTTTAGGATGGAGTGGCCTCCTTCTCCAGGAATGCGTGTCTCAGAGTAATGGGAAGGTTCCTGTTGATTAGTGTGACTATCCTCTGCTCTTGGGTCAGTAGAAGGCGGCCAGCATTGGTCCCACCCACTCACTCACAAACTTGGTGTGTTCTGGGGGTGGTGAGGAGGATCTCCTGTAGAAATGGTGCTTCCACCTGTTCTTTAATGTCAAGCAGTTTATTTTGTCTGATTATGTGCTGGAGTCTGTTGAGATTCGTGGATATAATTTGATTGATGGACTGTATTCAGGGTGATGTCGGTTTGCTGTCTCCAGGGTGTCTTTTCCTCTTGGGGGGTGTCTCTGAATCTGGGGCCTGCCCGGTTGTACCAGTTTTGCTTGAGTTCCTGTCCAGGCTGTTGTTCAGACTGATCGGGTTGTGGGCCACAGCTGCTTCATCCTCTTTTTTTTCTCTACATTTTCCCTTGAATTATTTATTCAATGTCCTTACTTACATTTTCCCCTGTGGTAGCTCTTTTCCACCCTCCATCTGCGGGATGTATTCTTGATCCTGTTAGGTGTTTGTCCCCTAATACGCTAAATATAGATTGGCTTTTTACAAAATAATCTGTATCCAAACCCCGTTAAATGAGCTTGAAAACTTGGAAATACTGAGAGGTCGGTTGAATACTTTTCAATCATATTAAACCACCCACTACATACAGTGACTGAGATTACTGGTACAGACAGATCATACAGTGAACGTCAGATTACTGGGACAGACAGATCATACAGTGACCATGAGATTACTGGTACATCCATATCATACACTGACCGTAAGATTACTGGGACAAACAGATCATAATGTTACCATGCGATTACTGGGACAGACAGAGCAAACAGTGAATGTGAGATTACTGGTACAGTCAGATCATACAGTGACTGTGTGATTACTGGTACAGACAAATCATAGTGACCATGAGATTACTGGCACAGACAGTTCATACAGTGACCGTGTGATTACTGTTACAGACAGATCATACAGTGACCGTGACATTTCTGGTACAGACAGATCATACAGTGACAGTGAGATTACTGTTGCACACAGATCATACATTGACCGTGAGATTACTGGTATAGACAGATCAGACAGTGACCGTGACATTACTGGTACAGACAGATCATACAATGACCATGAGATTACAGGTGCAGACAGATCATACAGTGACCATGAGATTTCTGGTACAGACTGATCATAATGTTACCATGAGATTACTGTTAGAGACAGATCATACAGTGACATTGGGATTACTGGTACAGACAGATCTTATCGTGACGGTGGGATTTTTAAATTAAAAAAAAAAAATTTTATTCATTGATGGGATGTGGGCATTGCTGGCTGGCTAGGCCTGCATTTAGTGCCCATTCCTAATTGCCCTTGAGAAGATGGTGGTGAGCCACCGCCTTGAACCGCTGCAGTCCATATGGTGTAGGTACACCCACAATGCTGTTAGGAAGGGAGTTCCAGGATTTTAGCCCAGCGACAGTGAAGGAACAGCGATACAGGTCCAAGTCAGGATGGTGTGTGGCTTGAAGGGGAACTTGTAGGTGATGTTCCCATGCGTCTGCTGCCCTTGTCCTTCTAACTGGTAGAGGTCGCGGGTTTGGAAGGTGCTGTTGAAGGAGTTTTGGCGAGTTGCTGCAGTGCATCTTGTAGATGGTACACACTGCAGCCACAGTGCGCCGGTGGTGGAGGGAGTGAATGTTGAAGGTGGTGGATGGAGTGCCAATCAAGCGGGCTGCTTTATCCTGAATGGTGTCGAGCTTCTTGAGTGTTGTTGGAGCTGCACTCATCCAGGCAAGTGGAGAGTATTCCATCACACTCCTGACTTGTGCCTTGTAGATGGTGGAAAGGCTTTGGGGAGTCAGGAGGTGAGACACTCGCCGCAGAATTCCCAGCCTCTGGCCTGCTCTTGTAGCCACAGTATTTATATGGCTGGTCCAGTTCAGTTTCTGATCATTGGTAACCCCCAGGATGTTGATAGTGGGGGATTCAGCGATGGTAATGCCATTGAATGTCAAGGGGAGATGGTTAGAGTCTCGCTTGTTGGAGATGGTCATTGCCTGGCACTTGTGTGGTGCGAATGTTACTTGCCATTTGTCAGCCCAAGTCTGAATGTTGTCCAGGTCTTGCTGCATATGGACACGGACTGCGTCAGTATCTGACGAGGCTCGAATGGTGCTGAACAGGTGCAATCATCAGCAAACATCCCCACTTCTGACCTTATGATGGAGGGAAGGTCATTGATGAAACAGCTGAAGATGGTTGGGCCTAGGACACTGCCCTGAGGAACTCCTGCAGTGATGTCATGTGATTGAGATGAATGACCTCCAACAACCACAGCCAACTTCCTTTGTGCTAGGTATGATTCCAACCAATGGAGAGTTTTCCCCTTGATTCCCATTGACTTCAGTTTTGCTAGGGCTCCTTGATGCCACACTCGATCAAATGCTGCCTTGATGTCAAGGGCAGTCACTCTCACCTCACCTCTTGAGTTCAGCTCTTTTGTCCATGTTTGGACCAAGGCTGTAATGAGGTCAGGAGCTGAGTGGCCCTGGCAGGACCCAAACTGGGCGTCAGTTAGCAGGTTATTGCTGAGTAAGTGCCGCTTGATGGCACTGTCAACGACACCTTCCATCACTTTGCTGATGATTGAGAGTAGACTGATGGGATGGTAATTGGCCGGGTCGGATTTGTCCTGTTTTTTGTAGACAGGACATACTTGGGCAATTTTCCACATTGCCGGGTAGATGCCAGTGTTGTAGCTGTACTGGAACAGCTTGGCTAGGGGTGCAGCTAGTTCTGGAGCACAAGTCTTCAGTACTATTGCCGGAATGTTGTCAGGGCCCATAGCCTTTGCAGTATCTACTGTCTTCAGCCGTTTCTTGACATCACGTGGAGTGAATTGAATGGGCTGAAGACTGGCATCTGTGATGCTGGGGACCTCAGGAGGAGGCCGAGATGGATCATCCACTTGGCACTTCTGGCTGAAGACAGTTGCAAATGCTTCAGCCTTGTCTTTTGCACTCCCGTGCTGGGCTCCACCATCATTGAGGATGGGGATATTTTTGGAGCCTCCTCCTCCTGTTAACTGTTTAATTGTCCACCACCACTCACGACTGGATGTGGCAGGACTGCAGAGCTTTGATCTGATCCGAAGGTTGTGAGATCGCTTAGCTCTGTCTATCGCATGTTGCTTCCGTTGTTTGGCGTGCAAGTAGTCCTGTGTTGTAGCCTCACCAGGTTAACACCTCATTTTTCGGTATGCCTGGTGCTGTTCCCGGCATGCTCTCCTGCACTCTTCGTTAAACCAGGGTTGATCTCCCGACTTGATGGTAATGGTAGAGTGAGGGATATGCCGGGCCATGAGGTTACAGATTGTGGTTGAATACAATTCTGCTGCTGCTGATGGCCCACAGCGCCTCATCGATGCCCAGTTTTGAGTTGCCAGATCTGTTCGAAATCTGTCCCATCTAGCACGGTGGTAGTGCCACACAACATGGTGGAGGGTATCCTCAACATGAAGACGGGACTTCGTCTCCACAAGGACTGTGCGGTGGTCACTTCCACCAATGCTGTCATGGACAGATGCATCTGCAACAGGTAGATTGGTGAGGACGAGGTCAAGTAGGTATTTCCCTCTTGTTGGTTCCCGCACCACCTGTCGCAGACCCAGTTTGGCAGCTATGTCCTTTAGGACTCAGCCAGCTCGGTCAGTTGTGGTGCTACCGAGCCACTCTTGGTGATGGACATTGAAGTCCCCCACCCAGAGGACATTTTGTGCCCTTGCTACTCTCAGTGCTTCTTCCAATTGGTGTTCAACATGAAGGAGTACTGATTCACCAGCTGAGGGAGGGCGTTAGGTGATAATTAGCAATGTTTCCTTGCCCATGTTTGACTTGATGCCATGAGACCTCATGGGGTCCTGAGTCAATGTTGAGGACTCCCAGGGCTACTCCCTCCCAACTGTATACCACGGTGCCACCACCTCTGGTGGGTCTGTCCTGCCGGTGGGACAGGACATTCCCAGGGATGGTGATGGTGGTGTCTGGGACATTGGTTGTAAGGTATGATTCGGTAATTATGACTATGTCAGGCTGTTGTTTGACTAGTCTGTGGGACAGCTCTCCCAATTTTGGCACAAGCCCCCAGATGTTGGTAAGGAGGACTTTGCAGGGTCGACAGGGCTGGGTTTGCCGTTGTCATTGTCGTTTCCGGTGCTGGTACAGTCAGGTCATAATGTTACCGTGAGATTACTGGTAGAGACAGATCATACAGTGACTGTGGGATTACTGGTACAGACAGATCATACAGTGACCGTGAGATTACTGGTACAGACAGATCATACAGTGACCATGAGATTACTGGTACAGACAGATCACACAGTGACCGTGAGATTACTAGTAAAGAAAGATCACACAGTGACCGTGAGTTTACTGGTATAGTCCGATCAAACAGTGAATGTGAGATTACTGGTACAGACAGATCATACAGAGGCCGTGGGATTACTGGTACAGACAGATCATACAGTGACCGTGAGATTACTGGTACAGACAGATCATACAGTGACCGTGAGATTACTGGTACAGACAGATCATACAGTGACCGTGAGCTTACTGGTACAGACAGATCATACAGTGACCGTGAGATTACTGGTACAGACAGATCATCCAGTGACCGTGAGATTACTGGTACAGACAGATCATACAGTGACCGTGAGATTACTGATACAGACAGATCATACAGTGACCGAGAGATTTCTGGTACAGACAGATCATAATGTTACCATGAGATATCTGGTACAGACAGATCTTACAGTGACTGTGGGATTACTGGTACAGTCAGGTCATAATGTTACCGTGAGATTACTGGTAGAGACAGATCATACAGTGACTGTGGGATTACTGGTATAGACAGATCATACACTGACCATGAGATTACTTGTACAGACAGATCATACAGTGACCATGGGATTACTGGTATAGACAGATCTTACAGTGACTGTGGGATTATTGGTACAGTTAGGTCATAATGTTACCGTGAGATTACTGGTAGATACAGATCAAACAGTGACCGTGAAATTACTGGCACAGACCGATCATACAGTGACCATGAGTTTTCTGGTACAGTCCGATCAAACCGTGAATGTGAGATTACTGGTACAGACATATCGCACAGTGACCATGAGATTACTGGTACAGTCCGATCAAACAGTTAATGTGAGATGACTGGTACAGACAGATCATACAGTGACTGTGAGATTTCTGGTACAGACAGATCATACAGTGACCGTGAGATTTCTGGTACAGACAGATCATACAGAGATCGTGAGATTTCTGGTACAGACAGATCATACAGTGACTGTGAGATTACTGGTACAGACAGATCATACAGTGACCATGTGATTAGTGGTACAGACAGATCATACAGTGACTGTGAGATTACTGGTAGTGACAGATCATACAATGACCGTGAGATTACTGGTACAGACAGATCATACAGTGGCCCTGAGAATCCTGGTACAGACAGATCATACATTGACGATGAGATTACTGGTACAGACCGATCATACAGTGACCATGAGATTACTGGTACAGTCCGATCAAACAGTGAATGTGAGATGACTGGTACAGACAGATCATACAGTGACCGTGAGCTTACTGGTACAGACAGATCATGCAGTGACCATGGGATTACTGGTACTGGCAGATCATACAGTGACCATGGGATTACTGTTACAGACAGATCATAGCATGACCGTGAGATTACTGGTAAAGAAAGATCACACAGTGACCATGAGATTACTGGTACAGACAGATCATAGCATGACCGTGAGATTACTGGTAAAGAAAGATCACACAGTGACCATGAGATTACTGGTACAGACAGATCATAGCATGACCATGGGATTACTGGTACAGACAGATCATACAGTGACCGGGAGATTACTGGTACAGACAGATCACACAGTGACCGTGAGATTACTGGTACAGACAGATCATACAGTGACCGGGAGATTACTGGTACAGACTGATCGTACAGTGACCGTGAGATTACTGGTACAGACAGATCATACAGTGATCATGAGATTACTGGTACAGACAGATCATACAGTGACCATGAGATTACTGGTACAGACAGATCATAGCGTGACCATGAGATTACTGGTACAGACAGATCATACAGTGACCGTGAGATTACTGGTACAGACAGATCATACAGTGACCATGAGATTACTGGTACAGACAGATCATACAGTGACCGTGAGATTACTGGTACAGACAGATCATACAGTGACCGGGACATTACTGGTACAGACAGACCATGCAGTGACCGTGAGATTACTGGTACAGACAGGTCATAGCATGACCGTGAGATTACTGGTACAGACAGATCATACAGTGACCGTGAAATTACTGGTACAGAGAGATCATAGCATGACCATGAGATTACTGGTACAGACAGATCATACAGTGACCGTGAGATTACTGGTACAGACAGATCATACAGTGACCCTGAGATTACTGGTACAGACAGATCATACAGTGACTGTGAGATTACTGGTACAGACAGATCATACAGTGATCGGGAGATTACTGGTACAGACTGATCATACAGTGACCATGAGATTACCGGTACAGTCCGATCACACAGTGACCGTGAGATTACTGGTACAGACAGATCATACAGTGACCGCGAGATTACTGGTATAGACAGACCATGCAGTGACCGTGAGATTACTGGTACAGACAGGTCATAGCATGACCATGAGATTACTGGTAAAGAAAGAAAAGACAGTGACCATGAGATTACTGGTACAGTCCGATCACACAGTGAATGTGAGATTACTGCTACAGACAGATCATACAGTGACCGTGAGATTACTGGTACAGACAGATCATAGCATGACCATGGGATTACTGGTACAGACAGATCATACAGTGACCGTGAGATTACTGGTACAGACAAATCATAGAGTGACAATGTGATTACTGTTACAGACAGATCATACAGTGACCGTGAGATTACTGGTATAGGCAGATCATACATTGACCATGAGATTACTGGTACAGACAGATCTTGCAGTGACTGTGGGATTACTGGTACAGTCAGGTCATAATGTTACCGTGAGATTACTGGTAGATACAGATCATACAGTGACTGTGGGATTACTGGTAAAGAAAGAACAGACAGTGACCATGAGATTACTGGTACAGTCCGATCATACAGTGAATGTGAGATTACTGCTACAGACAGATCATACAGTGACCGTGAGATTACTGGTACAGATAGATCATACAATGACCATGAGATTTCTGGTACAGACAGATCATAATGTTACCATGAGATTTCTGGTACAGACAGATCTTAGTGACTGTGGGATTACTGGTAAAGTCAGGTCATAATGTTACCGTGAGATTACTGGTAGAGACAGATCATACAGTGACTGTGGGATTACTGATATAGACAGATCATACAGTGGCCCTGAGAATCCTGGTACAGACAGATCATACAGTGACCGTGATATTACTGGTACAGACCGATCATACAGTGACCATGAGATTACTGGTACAGGCCGATCAATCAGTGAATGTGAGATTACTGGTACAGACAGATCACACAGTGACCATGAGATTACTGGTACAGACAGATCATACAGTGACCGTGATATTACTGGTACAGGCCGATCAAACAGTGAATGTGAGATGACTGGTACAGACAGATCATACAGTGACCTTGAGATTTCTGGTACAGACAGATCATACAGTGACCATGGGATTACTGGTACAGACAGATCATAGCGTGACCATGAGATTACTGGTACAGACAGATCATTCAGTGACCGGGAGATTACTGGTACAGACAGATCATACAGAGACCGTGAGATTTCTGGTACAGACAGATCATACAGTGACCATGAGATTAGTGGTACAGACAAATGATACAGTAACCCTGAGATTACTGGTAGAGACAGATCATACAGGGACCGTGAGATTACTGGTACAGACAGATCATACAGTGACTGTGAGATTACTGGGACAGACAGATCATACAGTTATGGTGATATTACTGGGACAGACAGATCATACAGTTATGGTGATGTTACTGGCACAGACAGATCATGCAGTGACCATGGGATTACTGGTACAGGCAGATCATACATTGAACGTGAGATTACTGGGACAGACAGATCATACAGTGAACGTGAGATTACTGGGACAGACAGATCATACATTGAACGTGAGTTTACTGGTTACTGACAGATCATACAATGACCATGGGATTACTGGTACAGACAAATCATACAGTGACCATGAGATTACTGGGACAGACAGATCATACAGTGACTGTGAGATTACTGATACACACAGATCATAGCGTGACCATGAGATTACTGGTACAGACAGATCATACAGTGACTGTGAGATTACTGGTACGGACTGACCATGCCATGACCGTGAGATTACTGGTACAGACAGATCATACAGTGACCATGAGATTACTGGTACGGACACATCATACAGTGACTGTGAGATTACTGGTACAGACAGATCATACAGCAAGACCTGCTTTTTACAAGGTAAGTGGTGAATTAATTAAAATAAAACATTTTTTTCCACAGGTTTATTATTTTTAAATACTTTAAAGAAAGGTACGTTTATTTTTAGCCCCGTTAGGAAATATTATTTTTTTCAAAAATGTAAATTATTGTTTAAACGTTATTTCATGTAATTTATAGTTTATTTAAAAATGTGATTTAAAAAAAATTTATTTGAAGATTTAGTGATGTTTTGGGGCTCATAGAATTTATAAGTTTGACAGCCCTTCCTGTCAAACGTAAGAATGAAGCATTCCCTGCTCCGATTGGCTCTACCTGGCCCACGTGATCCCAGGGGACGCATTGAACTAACTGCGCCCCTGGGATACGCAAGCACTGCTCGCCAGCAGTTGGAGGAGGCCCAGGATCGGAATTCCACAGGGGCCCATAGCTCAACGGCCGGCGCGCAAGGTAAGTGCAGGTCGGGGGCTTACACACGCGGGAAGCCCCCGACCTGTATTTCTGGGCCAATATTATAGCACAGATAGAGGATTGGCTAACTAACAGAAAACAGACAGTCGAGATAAATGGGTCATTTTCAGGTTGGCAAACTGTAACTAGTGGGGTGCCGCAGGGATCAGTGCTGGGGCCTCAACTATTTACAATCTATACTAATGACTTGGATGAAGGGACTGAGTGTAATTTAGCCAGATGTGCTGATGGTACAGAGATAGATGGGAACACAAATTGTGTGGAGGATGCAAAGAATCTCCAAAGGGATATAGATAGGCTAAGTAAGTGGGCAAAAATCTGGCAGATGGAGTATAATGTGGGAAAATGCGAGTATATTCAAGCAGAAGTTACAGTGTACAATTGAGACTTATATTACCACTCATACTCTGGGTTCAAGCTGCAACTGTGAGTAAGCTGCACCCTGTGTCTCTTGTCTCTCATCTCTTCTCGTCTCCCAGGGGTCTCCTTGATTCATCCTGAAATCTTCTACTGTGTCTCTGAAATCTCCTGCTCCTGGACTCTCCTGCTCCTGGACTCTCCTGCTCCTGGACTCTCCTGCTCCTGGACTCTCCTGCTCCTGGAATCTTCTATAATTTGTGGCTGTTAAGACCTTCTTCTTATAACCTTACTCTCATTCAAAACCTATGGGGTCCTCCTGAACCAATGACTGACTGACACCCAAACCCAAAATCCAGTCATAAAGATGCCACGTTGGTAGTACCCTGGCTTACTCAGGCTTTTGGTCTGATGACACTCTTACATCATCTGTTTTTGACCATCAAGTCCCATTTTTTAATTTGTTTATGGGATGTGGGCATCGCTGGCAAGGCCAACATTTAATGCCCATCGATAATGGTCTTTGAGAAGATGGTGGTGAGCTGCCTTTTGAACTGTTGCAGTCCGTGTGGTGAAGGTACTCTCACATTGCTATTCGGTAGGGAGTTCCAGGATTTTGACCCAGTGACGATGAAGAAACGACAATATACTTCCAAGTCAGGATGGTGTGTGACATGGGTGGTAACTTGGAGGTGGTGGTGTTCCCATGCTCCTGCTGCCCTTGTCCTTCTACGTGGTAGAGATCGCGAGTTTGGGAGGTGCTGCTGAAGAAGCCTTGGCGAGTTGCTGCCGTGCATTTTGCAATGGCACACACTGCAGCCACGGTACGCCAGTGGTGGAGGGAGTGAATGTTTAAGGTGGTGGATGGGGTACCAATCAAGTGGGCTGCTTTGTCCGCGAAGGTGTCGAGCTTCTTGAGTGTTGGAGCTGCACTCAACCAGGCAAGTGGAGAGTATTTCATCACACACCTGACTTGTGCTTTGTAAATGGTGTAATGGCTTTGGGCAGTCAGGAGCCTCTGACTCACTCTTGTTGCCATAGTATTTATGTGGCTGGTCCAGTTATGATTCTGGTCAACGGTGGCACTCTGGATGTTGATGCTGTGAGGATTCCGCGATGGTAATAATGTTGAATATCAAGGGGTGGCGATTAGACGCTCACTTGTTGGAGATAGTCATTGTCTGGCACTTGTGTGGCGCGAATATTACCTGCAACTTACCAGCCCAAGCCTGAATGTCGTCCAGGTCATGCTGCATGCGGGCATGGACTGATTCATTTCCTGAGGAGTTGCGATTGGCACTGAATACTGTGCATCATCGCTGTAACTATCAGCGAACATCCGATTTCTGACCTTATGATGGAGGGAAGGTCATTGATGAAGGAGCTGCAGATGCCCTGATGATATCCTGGGGCTGTGATGATTGACTTCCAACACCCACAACCATCTTCCTTTGTGCTAGTTATGACTCCAGCCCGTGGAGCGTTTTCCCCCCGATTCCCATTGACTTCAGTTTTACTAGGCCTCCTTGATGCCACATTCGGTCAAATGCTGCCTTGATGTCTAGGGCAGTCACTCTCACCTCACCTCTGTAATTCAGCTCCTTTGTCCTTCTTTGGACTAAGGCTGTAATGAGGTCTGGAGCCAACTGGTCCTGGCAGAACCCAAACTGGGCATCAGTAAGCAGAGTATTGGAGTGTAAGTTTTTTATTCATTTATGGGATGTGGGCGTCGCTGGCACGGCCAGCATTTATTGCCCATCCCTAATTGCCCTCGAGAAGGTGATGATGAGCCATTTTCTTGAACCGCTGCAGTCCATGTGGTGAAGGTACTCACACAGTGCTGTTAGGTAGGCGGTTCCAGGATTATGAAGGACCGGCGATATACTTCTAAGTCAGGATGGTGTGTGACTTGGAGGGGAACTTGGAGGTGGTGGTGTTCCCATGTGCCTGCTGCCCTTGTCCTTCTAGGTGGAAGAGGTCACGGGTTTGGGAGGTGCTGCCGATGAACCCTTGGTGAGTTGCTTTACTTCATCTTGTAGATGGAACACACTGCAGCCATGGTACGCCGGTGGTGGAGAGAGTGAATATTTAAGCTGATGGATGGGGAGCCAAACAAGCGGGCTGCTTTGTCCTGGCTGGTGTCGAGCTTCTTGAGTGTTATTGGAGCTGCACTCATCCAGGCAAGTGGAGTGTATTCCATCACACTCCTTACTTGTGCCTTGTAGATGGTGGAAAGGCTTTGGGGAGTCAGGAGGTGAGACACTCGCTGCAGAATACCTAGCCTCTGACCTGCTCTTGCTGCCACAGTATTTATGTGGCTGGTCCAGTTAAGTTTCTGGTTAATGGTGACCCCCAGGATGTTGATGGTGGGGGATTCGGCGATGGTAATGCCATTCAATGTCATGGGGAGGTGGTTAGACTCTCGCTTGTTGGAGATAGTCATTGCCTGGCACTTCTATGGCGCGAATGTTACCTGCCACATATCAGCACAAGCCTGAATGTCGTCCAGGTCTTGTTGCATGCGGGCATGGACTACTTCATTATCTGTGGAGTTGGGAATGGCACCGAACACTGTGCAGTCATCAGCCACCATCCCCATTTCTGACCTTATGTTGGAGGGAAGGTCATTGATGAAGCAGCTGAAAATGGTTGGGCCTAGGTCACTGCCATGAGGATCTCCTGCAGTGATGTTCTGGGGCTGAGATGATTGACCTTCAACCACCACAACCATCTTCCTTTGTGCTAGGTATGACTCCAGCCAGTGGAGCGTTTTCCCCCTGATTCCCATTGACTTCAGTTTTACTAGGGCTCCTTGATGACAGAATCGTTCAAATGCTGTCTTGATGTCAAGGGCAGTCACTCTCACCTCCCCTCTGGAATTCAGCTCCTTTGACCATGTTTGGACCAAGGCTGTAATGAGGTCAGGAGCCGAATGGTCTTGGCGGAACCCAATCTGGGCATCAGTGAACAGGTTATTAACATTGAAACATTGAAGATAGGAGCAGGAGTAGGCCATTCGGCCCCCTCGAGCCCACTCCGCCATTCAGTGAGATCATGGCTGATCATCCAAATTCAGTACCCTGTCCCTGCTTTCTCCCCATATCCCTTGATCCCTTTAGCCTCAAGAAATATATCCAACTCCTTCTTGAATATATTTAATGAATTGGCCTCAACTGCCTTGTGTGGCATAGAATTCCACAGGTTCACCACTCTCTGGGTGAAGAAATTCCTCCTCATCTCAGTCCTAAATGGCTTACCACTTATCCTTAGACTGTGACCCCTGGTTCTGGACTCCCCCACCATCGGGACATCCTTCCTCCATCTAGTCTGTCTAGTCCTGTTAGGATTTTATACGTTTCAATGAGATCCCCTCTCATTCTTCTAAACGCTAGCGAATATATGCCTAATCGACCCAATCTCTCCTCATACGTCATTCCTGCCATCCCAGGTATTAGTCTGGTGAATCTTCGCTGCACTCTCTCCATGGCAAGAATATTCCTCCTCAGATAAGGCGACCAAAACTGCACACAATACTCAAGGTGTGGTCTCACCAAGGCCCTGTACAACTGCAGCAAGACATCCTTGCTCCTGTACTCGAATCCCCTCGCTATGAAGGCCAACATACCATTTGCCTTCTTAACCGCCTGCTGCACCTGCATGCTTACCTTCAGCGACTGGTGCACAAGGACACCCAGGTCTCGTTGCACTTCACCTTTTCCCAATCTATTGCCGTTCAGATAATAATTTGTCTTCCTGTTTTTCCCACCGAAGTGGATAACCTCGCATTTATCCACATTATACCCAATCACCCAACCTGTCCAAATCGTACTGGAGTTTCTCTGCATCCTCCTCACAGCACACATGCCCACCCAGCTTTGTGTCATCTGCAAACTTGGAGATATTACATCCAGTTCCCTTGTCTAGATCATTTATATATATTGTGGATAACTGGGGTCCTAGCACCGATCCCTGCGGTACCCCACTAGTCACTGCTTGCCACTCGGAAAAAGACCCGTTTATTCCAACTCTTTGCTTCCTGTCTGCCAACCTGTTCTCTATCCAAGACAGTACCTTACCCCCAATCCCATGTGCTTTAACTTTACACGCTAATCTCTTATGCGGGACCTTATCGAAAGCCTTCTGAAAGTCCAAAATACACCACATCCACTGGTTCTCCCTTATCTATTCTACCAGTTACATTCTTAAAAAATTCCAGTAGATTAGTCAAGCATGATTTACCTTTTGTAAATCCATGTTGACTTTGTCCGATCCTGTCACTGTTTTCCAAATGCTCTGCTATTACATCTTTTATAATGGACTCTAGCATTTTCCCCACTACCGATATCAGGCTTACCGATCTATAATTCCCCGTTTTTTCTCTACCACACTTTTTAAATAGAGGGGTAACATTAGCTATCCTCTAATCCATGGGAACTGTTCCAGAGTCTATAGAATTTTGGAAGATGACCAGCAATGCATCTACTATTTCTAGGGCCACTTCCTTAAGTACCCTAGGATGTAGATTATCAGGCCCTGGGGATTTATTGGCCTTCAATCCTATCAATTTCCCCATCAGCATTTCCCTACAAATACTGATTTCATTCAATTCCTCCCTCTCATTAGACCCTATGTTCCCAGGCATCTCTGTGAGGTTATTTGTCTCCCCCTTTGTGAAGGCAGAACCAAAGTATGTATTTAATTCGTCTGCCATTTCTTTGTTGCCCATTATAAATTCCCCCGATTCTGACTGCAAGGGACCTATGCTTGACTTCACCAATCTGTTTCTCTTATTGGTGAGTAAGTGCTGCTTGATAGCACTGTCAATGACACCTTCCATCACTTTGCAGATGATTTAGAGTAGACTGATGGGGCGGTAATTGGCCGGGTTGGATTTGTCCTGCTTTTTGTGGACAGGACATACCTGGGCAGTTTTCCACATTGTCGGATAGATGCCAGTGTTGTAGCTGTACTGGAACAACTTGGCCAGAGGCACGGCTAGTTCTAGAGCACAAGTCTTTAGCACAATAGCCGGGATGTTGTCGGGGCCCATAGCCTTTGCTGTATCCAGTGCACTCAGCCATTTCTTGATATCACGTGGAGTGAATCGAATTGGCTGAAGAATGACTTCTGTGATGGTGGGGACCTGGGGAATAGTCTGATATGGATCATCCACTCGGCACTTCTGGCTGAAGTTGGTTGGAAATGCTTCAGCCTTGTCTTTTGCACTCACGTGCTGGGCTCCACCATCATTGAGGATGGGGATATTCTTGGAACCTCCTCCTTCCGGTAGTGTTTAATGGTGCACCACCATACACGACTGGATGTGGCAGGACTGCAGAGCTTTGATCTGATCCGTTGATTGTGTGATCGCTTAGCCCTGTCTGTAGCATGCTGCTTCCGCTTTTTAGTATGCACGTAGTCCTGTGTTGCAGCTTCCCCAGGTTGGCACCTCATTTTCAGGTAGACCTGGTGCTGCTCCTGGCATGCTGTTCTACACTCATTGTACCAGGGTTGGTCCCCTGACTTGGTGGAAATGGTAGAGTGAGGGATATGTCGGGCCACGAGCTTACAGATTGTGGTGCAATACAATTCTGCTGCTGCTGATGGCCCACAGCGCCTCATGGATGCCCAGTTTTGAGCTGCTAGTTCTGCTCTGAATCTATCCCATTTAGCACGGTGGTAGTGCCACACAACACGACGGAGGGTGTTCTCAGTGTGAGGATGGGACTTTGTCTCCACAATGAATGTGAGGTGGTCACTGCTGCCAATGCTGTCATGGACAGATGCGTCTGCGGCAGGTAGTTTGGGGAGGATGAGGTGAAGCAGGTTTTTCCCTCTTTTTGGTTCACTCACCACCTGTCGAAGGCCCAGACTGGCAGTTATGTCCTTCAGGACTCGGCCAGCTCGGTCAGTAGTGGTGCTACAGAGCCACTCTTGGTGATGGACATTGAAGTCCCCCACCCAGAGTACATTCTGTGCCCTTGCTACTTTCAGTGCTTCTTCCAAGTGGTGTTCAACATGGAGGAGAACTGATTCATCAGCTGAGGGAGGGCGGTAGGTGTTAATCATCAGGAGGTTTCCTTGACCATGTTTTACCTAAAGCCATGAGACTTCATGGGGTCCGGAGTCAATATTGAGGACTCCCAGGACCACTCCTCCTACACTGTATACCACTGTGCCGCCACACCTGGTGGGTCTGTCCTGCTGTTGGGACAGGATCTGCCCAGGGATGGTGATGGAGGAGTTTGGGACAGTGGCTGAAAGGTATGATTCTGTGAGTATGATTATGTCAGGCTGTTGCTTGTCTTGTCTGTGGAACAGCTCTCCCAATATTGGCACAAGTCCCCAGATGTTGGTGAGGAGGACTTTGCAGGGTCGACTGGGCTGGGTTTGCCACTGTCATGTCCGTAGCTGGTACCGATGTCAATGCTGGGTGGTCCAAGCGGTTTTATCTGGGGTATTTATGGTAATACTAAAGGAATATGTCTCCACAGGTTGAGATATGGCCCTTGCTGTTGGCCTTTGTTTTTATAATTCACTGCGGATGTTCTAACATTTCAGCACAATGGTAACTGCACCTGACCTTGGTTCCCAGGCTAACTGCAGTCTATTCGACCGTGACAATCTCTTTCTCACCCCAGGCTGTCTGGTTACAGCTTCCTCACAGACTTTTAAGCATAAGAAAAAGGGTTACATGTTACACATCATTCAGGTTATCATTGCATACAGTTGAAGATTACAAACTTCTACATTTAATCCTTACACACGATTATGGATCTCTTACTGACGATTATAAGATATTATTGTTTATAAGATATTAAAACAAGAATTCAAAAAAAAACAACGAACATGTAATTCATAACAATCTTACTGTCCCTTCCTCGTATCTCAGCCTCTGGAGTTCCATTAATTCTCTCGGCTTTTCTCACAGACTGACTGTCGCTTTGCTAACAAGGCTTGTTAAAGTCTGCACCTTTAATATTTGGTCAAGCAGGCCCAAGGTCTCTTTCTTCCATTTTAAACTCTAACCGGGTCTACCCAAGGCATATTACACTGGTTTATAAACATGATTATTCAAGAATCGGTGAGCATTGACTAACAGTTACATAATACCAACCTAAACCTACAACTAATAATATTTATTTCATTTCATCCATGTTAGCTAGTGAGAATCTGAAATGGGGATTTCTCAGGATTCTTACACTGGTACAGACAGATACTCACTGGAGGACTTATCAGGAACAGTTGTAAGCGTGTAGCTCTCATCTCCTTACGCTGCTCGAAGCTCGAAGTCCAAGTCCCTCTGAGCTTTTGGGTGTTGTTCCATTTATCGACCCCACCCATAAAACTCGCCCCGCCGCCAGATCAGGATAATGAGCCTGGCGAGTTTCCGCTGATTGTCCCCGATTGAGGAAGCTCTTCAAATTGAACCTATTTTTAAGGGCACAGGCTGTAGTAGGCACTTTTTAACAGTTTTTAAATATTAAAAAATATTTAACTTACGAAGAAACCGACTAGTGTACACCAATGGAACTAGTAAATGGTTCAGTACAGTTTTAAAGTCATTTTCAGTGATTTGAAAGCAGATTACTCACAGGTGGAGGATTAGACACTCTTAATAAAATGCTTATTTTTTGTGATCATAGAATGATACAGAACAAAAGGAGGCCATTCGGCCCATCTTTGGTAGAGCTATCCTATTAATCCCAGTCCCCTGCTCTTTCCCCACAGCCTTGTCATTTTTTTTCCCTTGAACTATTTATCCAATACTCTTTGGAACGTTACTATTGAATCGGCTTCCACCGCCCTTTCAGGCAGCGCATTCCAGATCACAACAACTCGCTGTGTAAAAAATGTTTCCTCATGTCGCCTCTGGTTCTTTGGCCAATCACCTTCAATCTGTGTCCTTTGGTTACCAACCCTTCTGCCATTCGAAACAGTTTCTCCTTATTTACTCTCAAAAGCATTCATGATTTTGAACACGTCTGTCAAATCTCCTCTTAACCTTCCCTGTTCTAAGGAGAACAACCCAAGTTTCTCCAGTCTCTCCACGTGACTGAAGTCCCTCATCCCTGGTACCATTCGACTAAATTTCTTCTGCACCCTGTCCAAGGCCATGACATCCTTCCTAAAGTGCGGTGCCCAGAATTGAACACAATCCTCCAGCTGAGGCCTAACCAGTGTTGTATAAAGGTTTAGCATAACCTCCTTGCTTTTGTACTCTATTCCTATATAGAGTACATTCCTGTAAAGCCGAGGATCCCATATTATTTTAACAGCCTTTTCAACTTGTCCTGCCACTTTCAAAGATTTGTGTACATACACCCCCAGGGGTCTCTTTGTTCCTGCACACCTTTAAAATTGTACCATTGAGATCATATTGCCTCTCCTCATTCTTCCTACCAAAATATCACTAAACTCTTCTCTGTATTAAATGTTGTCTATCATTTCTCTGACCGTTTCACCAGTCTGTCTATGTCCTTCTGAAGTCTGTTACTATCCTCCTCATTATTTACAACATTTACGAGTTTCATATCGTCTGAAAACTTTGAAATGATGCCTTGTATACCCAAGTTCAGGTCATTAATAGATATCAAAAGGAGCAGTGGTCCTAATAAGAACCCAGGGATCACCACTATACTTCCCTCCAGTCTGAAAAACAACCATTCACCACTACTCTGTACTTTCTGCCCTTTAATCACATGGGCTTTAATTTTGATAACAAGTCTCTTATGTGGTACCTTGTTTTGAAAGTCTATGTACACCACATCCACCTCACTACCTTCATCAACTCTCCCCGTTACTTCATCAAAGAACTTGATCACGTTAGTCAAACACGATTTGCCTTTAACAAATCCGTGCTGACTTTCATTTACTCGCCCATACTTTCCCAAACGCTGATTAATTTTGTCCCAGATTATTGTCTCTACAACTTTCCCCACTGCCGACATTAGGCTGACTGGCCTGTAGTTGCCAGGTTTAGCCCGCTCCCCTTTTTAAAAGAGCGGTGTAACATTTGCAATCCTCCGGTCCTCTGGCACCACCCCCAGATCTAAGGAGCATTGGAAGATTGTGGCCAGAGCCTCCACAATTTCCACCCTTACTCCCCCCAGTAACATAGGATGCATCCCATCCAGACCGGGGACTTTTCTACTTTGAGGAACACACACACACACATCTACCCATATACACCCAGTCCCACAGAGTGACTTTCCTCAGTTAGTAATCTGGTAAGGAGTATGGAATCTGTTCAACCCCCAGGTATTTAACCCCAGTTTGTGGGGCATTAAACTGGGAACAGTATTTAGTTGTACATTGAGGCTCCAGTTCCAGCTTTTGTTCATTTTAGTATTTATATCCCCACAGAATCCCACAGTGCGGAGGCGGGTGTAATGTTTGATATTTTCAGAAGCTGTGACCTCCGACCCTGGAAACCCCGGTGTTTTCTGCTGTTGTCAGATCCTCGTTTCCTCCCCTCAGGGCGGCTCTTTCCTCAGTTGAGAAACAAAAAATCAGTCAGAATGGGGGATCTCGGTGAGAGAATCTCTCCCCCGATCCCCGGCCAGTCTCTCCCCGCGATCCCCGGCCAGTCTCTCTCCCCGATCCCCGGCCAGCCTCTCCCCCCCCGATCCCCGGCCAGTCTCTCCCCCCGATCCCCGGCCAGTCTCTCCCCCCGATCCCCGGCCAGTCTCTCCCCCCGATCCCCGGCCAGTCTCTCCCCCGATCCCCGGCCAGTCTCTCCCCCCGATCCCCGGCCAGTCTCTCCCCTCGATCCCCGGCCAGTCTCTCCCCCCGATCCCCGGCCAGTCTCTCCCCCGATCCCCGGCCAGTCTCTCCCCCCGATCCCCGGCCAGTCTCTCCCCCGATCCCCGGCCAGTCTCTCCCCCCATCCCCGGCCAGTCTCTCCCCCGATCCCCGGCCAGTCTCTCCCCCCGATCCCCGGCCATTCTCTCCCCCCGATCCCCGGCCATTCTCTCCCCCCGATCCCCGGCCATTCTCTCCCCCCGATCCCCGGCCAGTCTCTCTCTAATCCCGGGTGAATCTCTCTAATTCTCTGCTTTTTCTCCCAGTCTTTGTGACCCTGGATGTGGAAACAGCGAATCCAAAGCTCGAGGTGTCTGAGGATCTGAAGAGTGTGAGACTGACCAGGACCCGGAGGAATCTCCCTGGCCCCGGGAAGAGGTTTACAGTCTGGCCCTGTGTGCTGGGATTGGAGGGATTCACATCGGGGAGACATTACTGGGAGGTGGAGGTGGCGGGGAATCGGGACTGGAGACTGGGAGTAGCCGCAGAGTCTGTGGAGAGGAAGAGTCAGGTCGCACTGAGGCCGGAGACACGAGTCTGGATCATTGGGTGGCTTGATGATGTGTTTTATGTAAACTCCTCCCCTCAATCCCGTCTCCCCGCCAGTCAGATCCCCGGGAAGGTGGGAGTTTATCTCAGTTATGAGTCCGGGACAGTTTCATTTTACAGCGTGGACACCAGTGCCCATCTCCACACCTTCACTGGGAATAAATTCACGGGGAAACTTTATCCTTTCTTCTGGACTTGGGATGAAAACAAGAGTCTGAGAATCTGCTCCGGCTCCGATCCGGGTCTGTAAAAGGGGCGGGGCCTCGGGCCGGCCACATCATCCATGACGTCACAATGACTTGACCCCTGCACCATTCGGGTCAGGAGCAGAGGTCAGGGGTCAGGAGTTGGAAAATAATTTCAAAATTATATATTGTAAAATCCCAATGAGATTTTAAATACAATCAATAAAAATATAAAATGTCAGAAGAAAGAAAAACTTGCATTTAAATAGCGCCTTTCACGATCACCGGGCGTCCCAAAGCGCTTTACAGCCAATGAAGTACTTTTTGGAGTGTAGTCACTGTTGTAATGTGAGAAACGCGGCAGCTAATTTGTGCACAGCAAGCTCCCACAGACAGCAATGTGATAATGACCAGATAAACTGTTTTATGTTACGCTAATTGAGGGATAAATATTGGCCAAGGCACCGGGGATAACTCGAACTCAAGCAAAATACTGCGGATGCTGAAAATCTGAAATAAAGAGAGAAAATGCTGGAAATACTCAGCAGGTCAGGCAGCATCTGTGGAGAGAGAAACAGAGTTAACGTTTCAGGTCGATGACCCTTCGTCAGAACTCTTCTTTGAAATAGTGCCTTGGGATCTTTTACACCCACCTGAGAGAGCAGACAGGGCCTCGGTTTAAGGTCTCATCCAAAAGTCGCACCTCCGACAGTGCGGCGCTCGCTCAGTACTGCACTGGAGAGTCAGCCTAGATTGTTGTGCTCAAGTCTCTGGAGTGGGACTTGAACCCACAACTTTCTGACTCAGGAAGCGAGAGTGCGACCAACTGAGCCACTGGCTGACACTGTTGATGAAAACAAAGACTAAAATAAAAAGTAAAACCGGCAGCAACTCCATCCCAGCCCTTTCTCATCACTGCCCCGCTCCTTTGTATTAAAATGCAGGTATAAGTTGTGCTCTGAAAATGAGGACATTCCTCAGTTAATCAGCACCATTGGTGATGAGAAATACACAAACTATCTCTCTTCAAGAAGACGGGGAATTTGCAAATCTTCGGTTTAACGGGCTGAATGTTCACTTTTACTGCGGTGCGGGCTGTAAAACGGGCGGCTGATCCGCTAACGCTTCTTGTGTTAAAAATTAACATTCACCCCAGAGTGTTTGACGTTCCCCTGCATCTGATTGTAGTGCCACTTTCAGCCAGGAGATGGGGATGGCGAGCTGTACAAAGAGCTGTAAAGTTTTACAGTGCAGTATCACCACCTGCTGGTCGAAACCGGTACTGAGGGAATATCAAAAACAGCAAATGCTGAAACACTCGGCTGATCAGACAATTCAGGCAGGACCTTCCTTCAGAACTGAAAGATAATGGGATCAGAAAAAAAATGGAAAATAAAGATGAGCATAGAATTCCCACTTCCGTGCTCCTGGCACACATCGAGTCCCTGTCGGGAAAATCTCCATTCCTGGTCTGTCCAATGTTCAAAAAAGCACAGGTTGGGATTGTGGAATTTCCCAATATGGGCTCTTGCTGTGTGTCAGGAGAGCGGAATTCCAAAATCTGGGCCTGTATTCCGAATACAGAGAGGAGATTAATCCGTTAAAAAATCTCTGAAGTGGGTGCTGAAGACATGGAATTTATTTCCTGAGGGTGCCTGGGAGATACTTTGGTCAAAAGTGAATGGAAACTAGTTACTGGATTATCCGAGGCAGCGCCCTAGGTATGTGTCAGACCGTTACTTCACCCCTTGGTCCTGGATTTGAATCAAACAACAAGAACAAATTGCATTTATATAGCACCTTAAACGTAGTAAAATGACCCAAGGTGCTTCACAGGAACGTTATCAAACCAAATCTGATACTGAGCTTGGTCAAAGAGGTAGGTTTAATGTAATGTCCATGTAATGTAATTAGCGCCACAGTCACTCGGAGGAATGCCAGGGTTTGATGAACAGACTGTGACTATCTTCTTGTTCAGTATTATTTCTTTGTACTGGATGTTTAATGCTTAATAAACCTGTTTTACTGATACACAATATACCTGGACCCAGAGTGGTTTGTGTAGTCACGGACAAATTATTCTAAATAGCTTTTAAAAGCAACATCACCCCTCAGTCTTCTCTTATCTAGAGAAAAGAGCCCCAGCCTGGGTGACTCCTCCCGCTGGACGTGGCCATCAGGTGAGGACACAACTGAGCTCAGCTCTGCTGTTCCCGAGACTGGAGTTAGTGCCTTCAGGAGAAGGAGCGAGGAAATTGAGGTTTGAGGGACTTCTACAAAGAAAGCCACATTATAAAAAAGGCGATTGGCTGTGCTGGTGCTCAGCTCACTGTGCCACGGTGCTCGCTGCACTCCACACATGGTGATCTCCCAGTCTGAGCTGTGCTGCCCTATAAGCTGCAGCGAAACCTCTTTTACAGTCCTCAGTGCATTGAGAAATATTGTAGTTTGCAACTTACTATTTTCATGTTTCTAAGTTATTATTTTCATGAGTATCTATAAAGAGGAAAGACCGATTGATGGGTTGAATGTGTATCTTTTCATCAGAACTCGTGATGAGGCGTTATACACCTGAAACACCTTTTCTAATTCAGATTTATTGTATTAGTAGATTCTGTTTTTTATATTATTGTTCACACCAGGTCTCTGCTAATACGGAAATGTAACCTTTACCTCCCTCTCTGTGCTGGGACGCGTCTTGGCTCTGATGTGAGCACCCTGCTTCTGCTGGGATGCTGATTGCCTCTGCTGTGTGCTTCATGCATCTGCTGGAATACACCCTGGTTCTGCTGGGAAACCCCATGCCCCTGTGTGATTGATGCTCCTTTCCTCATCTTTACCTGCCTCTGTTGGCCTGAGTAAGATCTGGATCTCAATGTGTGGCCAACAACAGTGCTCGGGAACTTTCTTCCACTATATCCACGGGTATCTTGCTCCTGACAGACCAGTAAGCAGCGCCTGAACTTCCTGCTTTAGAGTTTTTGTCTGACAATATTTTTGTTCTTTCCGTTCGCTTTGTTTGTATTGTTAGATTAATGAATGTAACAAACATGGCGAGACTGCCCTGAAACCACGTGATCGCTGGTTGGATGCAAATTCATTACCAACAAAAAAAATTCAATGAACGAATTCTGGGGATAAAATTGGTTTTGGGCGGAAGTTAAAAATGTCCAGCTAAGTCCAGAATGAGGTGTGAACTGCAGGAATAAACACGGGAAATGCTGGAAACACTCAGCAGGTCAGGCAGCATGTGTAGGGAGAGACACCGAGTTTCAGGTCGATGAGCCTTGGTCAGAACTGCAGGAAGCCGGTGAGCTCGCTGCCTGTAATGTGGCTCCACAGCCGGAAGGTGGCGCTCCATGGCCGTGTCTCCGGTGGATTCCCGCGGTCCGGCTCACTCGAGCTGCTTTCCCACCGCGGCCATTGGCCACACTTCCCCAAGGCCCGCCAGCTTCACTCGCTCTCAGAAGGAACCGCATGAAGGTTCCGTCAATGACCAATTCCTGAGTCTGTTCCGCGACCCGTCTGCGTGCGATTCACAGGCTGAAACAGAAGAGCCCGTGTCCAGTGACAGTGACCTGGTCAATAGTCAGTTCCAACTCTCAGCTTATCAGCTCTGTCTCATTTTCATCGGGGTTTCACTGCAGAGCAGAGGAGCGCTGCAGAGTGAGTGAAGGCGGCTGGAGAGCGGGGAGGGGGGTGCTCGGGAAACGCCTCAGAGCCCCGGGACAGACCGGCTTTAGAAAGATCCAGAGTCCAAATTCACCGGTGGAGGGTCCGGTGGACACTCGGGGACATTTCCCGATAGCCAGTCCGCCTCTGAGGGCAAGTCCGCGGGCCGGATCAACCTGTTCCAGGGTCTGATCCGACACCCCTGCTGAAAACAGATGTTTCCTCTTACGATCCAGATGCTGTCACGTTTTTCCATTTACTCCTCACAGCAGCGCACATCTGGGGCACTAACAGACACCTCAGTGGCAGTAATTTACTGTCTGAATTCAATCTTGTCTCCCCCTACACTACTAAACTCTCTATAAACAGCAGATATTGTCACACAGACCAGAGGTTTACAGATTGAAATGACTGAAATATTTAGCTAAATTAAACAAGTGGTGTGAGAAACTCAAATTTGGCAAAGACTAACGGTGCGATTTATATAAAAATAGTTGCCAGGATAAAGTTACTCTCGGCTCAGTTGACTCTGGTAAAATTATCTGGAGATGCAATATATAAACCAGTGTAGTTTAGCATCAAATCCCTGGGCTGGGACCTTCCACCCTCCCTCTGGCAATGAATGGACACAGCTGGGGTGAGTGGGTGGAAATGTGGCTCTGCGCGCAGTCCACCTATTCCACCGCCCTTTGGATTTCCGTCTACACACGGGCAGGCCGATTGAAATAATATTCAATGCACAGAATTACTTCAGTTTGAAATACAACAACAAAATACTGCGGATGCTGGAAATCTGAAATAATATCAGAAAATGCTGGAAATACTGAGCAGGTCAGGCGGCATCTGTGGAGACAGAAACAGAGGTAACGTTTCAAGTCTATGAGATTTCAAATATTGGTCTTCATTGAAATGTAACTGCCGAGCTGCATGAACCATCTGTGCATTCCCGGGTATATCCGGGGGTCGGGGGATGCGAATTGGAAGGTGGGGCAGTGATCAGGAGAGGGAGGGGGCAGTGATCGGGAGAGGGAGGGGCAGTGATGGGGAGAGGGAGGAGGCAGTGATCGGGAGAGGGAGGGGGCAATGAACGGGAGAGGGAGGGGGCAGTGATCGGGAGAGGGAGGGGACAGTGATGGGGAGAGGGAGGGGACAGTGATCGGGAGAGGGGGGCAGTGATGCGGAGAGGGAGGGGGCAATGATCGGGAGAGGGAGGGGGCAGTGATCGGGAGAGGGAGAGGGCAGTGATCGGGAGAGGGAGGGGCAGTGATCGGGACGGGGAGGGGGCAGTGATCGGGAGAGGGAGGGGGCAGTGATGGGGAGAGGGAGGGGGCAATGATCGGGAGAGGGAGGGGGCAGTGATCGGGAGAGGGAGAGGGCAGTGATCGGGAGAGGGAGGGGCAGTGATCGGGAGAGGGAGTGGCAGTGATCGGGAGAGGGAGGGGGCAGTGATCGGGAGAGGGAGCGGGCAGTGATCGGGAGAGGGAGGGGGCAGTGATCGGGAGAGGGAGGGGGCAGTGATCGGGAGAGGGAGGGGGCAGTGATCGGGAGAGGGAGGGGGCAGTGATCGGGAGAGGGAGGGGGCAGTGATCGGGAGAGGGAGTGGCAGTGATCGGGAGAGGGAGGGGGCAGTGATCGGGAGAGGGAGGGGGCAGTGATCGGGAGAGGGAGGGGCAGTGATCGGGAGAGGGAGGGGGCAGTGATCGGGAGAGGGAGGGGGCAGTGATCGGGAGAGGGAGGGGGCAGTGAGCGGGAGAGGGAGGGGGCAGTGATCGGGACGGGGAGGGGGCAGTGATCGGGAGAGGGAGGGGGCAGTGATCGGGAGAGGGAGAGGCAGTGATCGGGAGAGGGAGGGGCAGTGATCGGGACGGGGAGGGGGCAGTGATTTGCAGAGCCAGTGGGTGGTCAGGAGGTGCTGAGCAGGGCTGGCCCAGTCTCTGCCGTTGAGCTGGAACATAGTAACTTGGGGACAGGAGTGGGCCATTCAGCCCCTCGACCCTGATCGATCATTCAATGAGATCATGGCTGTTCGGTATTCCATCTACTGCCTTGGGTCCATATCCTTTCATAACCTTGGTTGGTAAAAGTCTATCGGCCTCAGAAGTGATATTATTAATTGAGCGAGCATCTACTACTGTTTGTGGGACAGAGTTCCACACTTCTACCTCCCCTTTCTATTAAGAAATGTTTCCTGACTTCTCCCCTGAATGGTTTGACACTCAGGTTAGATCCCCTTGTCCTGGACTCCCCCACCGGTGGAAACATTTTCTCTCAATTGACCCTATCAATTCCTTTCAAAATCATAAAAACCTCAATCAAATCAGCCATTAACCTTCTATATTACAGGGAATACAAGCCTAGTTTCTGTAATCTCTCCTCATAATTTAACCTTTGGGGCCCTGGTGAATCTCCGCTGCCCTCTTTCCAAGGCCAATATCTCCTTTCTAAGGTGCGCTGCCCAGATAAGACTGGAGTCCTGTCTTATCAAAGCCATCCAAACTTCCTGCACTTTATATTCTAGCCTCTAGTTATAAATGATAACATTCCTTTAGCTTTTTGATTAATTTTTGTACCTGACCACGACATTTTAGTGATCTGTGTGCATGGACCCCGAAATCTCTTTGGATCTCCACTGCGGGAGATTCTGGTCAATTCACTTGTTAATTTCTCTAGTAAAACTTATTTTCTTTATACGCAGTTACTAATTTGTTTATTAATACTTATGTGATAAATGGCAGTTGGAAACATTACCTGTAAACATCTGACATTATTCTCTGACTATATAAGCTGTGTCTTTATGCATTTCTCCACTTCACCTGACGAAGGAGCAGCGCTCCGAAAGCTTGTGATTTCAAATAAAGCTGTTGGACTATAACCTGGTGTTGTGTGACTTCTTACATTTGTCCTTAATTATAGATTCCAATAACTTGCCCACAGCGGATTTTAGACAAACCGATCTATAACTTAGTCATATAAGCCTAGAAATTCAGTGAGCTGCGCCACCAGTTTGCGCCCAAAGAGGGCGCTCAGTGGCTTTTGCGCCACTGGCCACACCTACCGCGATATTTAGCGGGGCGCTAATGGCGGCGTTAGCCTATAGCGCTGCGCCACCACCGATGACGTCATCGGTGTGCGCAGCGCCCCGCTCCCGCCCCGATGACCATATTTGGTCGCGCCTGCCTCTTCAGCGCCGGCCGCAAATAGCGACCGGTACACAGGGGCCTACCTGTGGCGGTAGTGGTGCTAGTTAAGGTGGAGGTGCGGCCGGCCGCTTTTTCGGCGGCCGCCTGCCAGCACCTCCGTCCCCGGCCTCCTACACACCACCCCCCCCCGACCCCGCGGCATTGCCGGCTGTTTCCCGAGAGCCCGGCACTTCTCCTTGGTGCCGGGCTCATTTGCCGGCACTCGCGAGCGGGGATCACGCTGTTGCAGGCACCTTCCCCTTAACAGTGGGAGGAAGGCCTGCAGTACCGCAGCGTGCCGTGCCGCAGCGTGTGGCGCTGCGGCCCTTAGCGCGCCAATATTCAGTTTCAGCGCCCCAAGCGGGGCGCGGGAAGCCTCGATTAGCGGCCCACTTCCATTTGGGGCGCAGAAACTGAATATCCGGATGGCGCTAGTGGCTCCGCTCGCAGCGGTAATTCCGGCGCCCAGGCGAGCTTGGCGCCCCAAACGGCGCCCGACTGAATTTTTAGCCCATAGAGTTACACAGCACAGAAAGAGGCCCTTCGGCCCATCGTGTCCGCACCGGACATCAAGCCCTATCTATACTAATCCCATTTTCCAGCACTTGGTCCGTCGCCTTGTATGCTATGGCATTTCAAGTGCTCATCTAAATGCTTCTTGAATGTTTTGAGGGTTCCTGCCTCTACCACCCTTTCAGGCAGTGAGTTCGAGATTCCAAAAACCCGCTGGGTTAAAAAGTTTGTCCTCAAATCCCCTCTAAACCTCCTGCTCCTTACCTCGAAATTATGCCCCGTGGTTATTGATCTCTCTACTAAGGGGAAAAGCTCCTTTCTATCTACCCTATCTATGCTCCTCATAATTTTGTACAGCTCAATCTCATCCCCCTCAGCCTTCTCTGCTCTAAAGAAAACAGATCCAACCTGTCCCGTCTCTCTTCATAGCTGAAATGCTCCAGCCCAGGTAACTCCTATGGTTAATCTCCTCTGCACCCTCTCCAATGCAATCACATCCTTCCTATAGTGTGGCGACCAGAACTCAACACAGTATTCCAGCTGTGGCCTAACTAGCATTTTGTACAGCTCCATCATAACCTCCCTGCTCTTATATTCTATGCCATGGCTAATGAAGGCCAGTTACCCATATGCCTTCTTAACCACCTTACTGTTCTGCCCATCTGACCAACCCGTCTATATCATCATGTAGCCTGAGGCTTCCCTCCTTGCTATTTACCACTCCACCGATTTTCATGTCATCTGCGAACTTACTGGTCATACCTCCTACATTCATATCTAAATCATTAATGTAAACTACAAACAGCAAGGGACCCAGCACCGATCCCTGTGGTACACCACTGGACACAGGCTTCCAATCACAAAAACAACCTTCGACCATCACCCTCTGCCTCCTGCCACTAAGCCAATTTTGGATCCAATGTGCCAAATTGCCATGGAACCCATGGGCTCTTACCTTCTTGACCAGTCTCCCATGTGGGACTTTGTCAAAAGCCTTACTGAAGTCCATGTAGACTACATCAACTGCGCTACCCTCGTCCACACACCTCGTCAACCCTCGAGAAATTCAATCAAATTAGTTAGACATGATCTCCTCCTGACAAAGCCATGCTGACATATTCTTGATTCATCCTTGCCTCTCCAAGTGGAGACTTATTCTGTCCCTCAGAATTTTTTCCAATAATTTCAATACCACTGATGTTAGGCTCTCTAGCCTGTAATCCCATGGTTTATCCCTACTACCCTTCTTGAACAATGGTACTACGTTAGCTATCCTCCAGTCCTCTGGTACCTCCCTTGTGGTCAGAGAGGTTCTGAAAATTTGTGTCAGAGCCCCATGCAATCTCCTACCTTGCCTCACACGGCAGCCTGGGTTACATCTCGTCTGGGCCTGGGGATTTATCCACTTTTAAGCCCACTAGAACTGGTAGTACCTCCTCCCTCTCAATGTTAATTTGTTCAAGTGTATCACAATCCCCCTGCCTGATTTCTATGCCTACATCGTCCTTCTCCATAATGAACACAGATGCAAAATATTCATTTAAAACCTCACCGACATCTTTTGGCTCTACACTCAGATTGCCACTTTGGTCCCTAATGGGCCCAACTCTTTCCCTGGTTATCCTCTTGCCCTTAATATACTTATTACATACCTTGAGATTTTCCTTGTTTTGCCTGCCAGTGTTTTTTCATGCCCCTCTTCGTTCTTCTAATTTCTTTTTCAAGTAACCCCCTGCACTTTCTATACTCCTCTAGGGCTTCCACTGTGTTTAGTCCTATGTATCTGCCAAAAGACTCCATTCTTTCCCTAATCCATTCTTCTATATCCCTTGACATCCAGGGTTCCCTGGACTTATTGGTCCCACCCTTGACCTTTACGGGAACATGTTGGCGCTGTATTCTCTCTATTTCCTTTCTGAATGACTCCCACTGCTCTGATGTGGATTTTCCTACAGGTAACTGACCACTTTGGCCAGATCCTACCTTATCATATTAAAATCAGCCTTCCCCCAATTTAGAACCTTTATTTCCGGTTCATCTTTGTCCTTTTGCATGACTACCTTAAATTTCACCGAATTATGGTCACTGTCACAAAAATTCTCTCCTACTGACTCTTCTACCACTTGCCCGGCTATATTCCCTAGAATTAGGTCCAGTATCGCCCCGTCTCTTGTAGGACTTTCTACATGCTGGCTCAAAAAGCTCTCCTGGATGCACGTTTTGATTTCGGCACCCTCTAAGCCTTTCATACTCTGACTATTCCAGTTAATATTGGGGATGTTGAAATCCCCTATTATTACCCTATTATTTCTACACGTCTCTGAGATTTGCCTACATTTCTGTTCATCTATCTCCCCCTAACTGTTTGGGGGCCGATATTACACTCCCAGCAAAGTGCTTGCCACCTTTTTGTTTTTAAGTTCTACTCATATGGCCTCATTAGAGGAACCTGCTAAGACATCATCCCTACTTACTGCAGTAATTGACTCCTTGATTAATATTTCGACACCCCTCCTCTTTTACACCCCCTCTGTCTCACCTGAAGATTCTATACCCCGGAATATTGAGCTGCCAGTCCTGCCCCTCCCTCAACCATGTCTCTGTGATAGCAACAATATCATACTCCCATGTGTTCATCAACACCTTCAATTCATCTGCCTTACTCGCAAGACTCCTTGCATTAAAATAAATACCATCCAGCCTTGCCATACCCCCTTGTGCCGTTACATACTTGCTCTGCCTTCCAGCCTGACTTGTTTTTCCCTCAATATTAGGCTGTGCATCACCCCCTACTTTAGCTCCACTCCGTATACCATCCCCCTGCCAATATCAGATTCTCATCTACTAAATATCTTTAAATATCAGCCTTTCCTACAAGCCCCCACCTCGAGGATTAAATGTTTTAAACATTGATTCCTCAACTACCTCAATCTACTTTCTGTCAAGCATTGCTGTAAGTCTAAGTTAGGAATAGTCATAGCACGCCTAGAAACTCTACGGATTACCATACGCAGGTAACATATCATAATCAATACATTAAAGGTTAATATCATTTGGATGGGTGAGATTGCCATAGAAATCATTCTGTACAGTGGGTGTTGTCCCCCGTTATATGTGGTTTCCCACCAACTGCTACTCCCGAGGGTCAGAATCTCTCTCTGGGTTCTATCATTGCTTTGTTGCATCTGGACCAAGTGTATTTGTGAAGTTGAAGTTCTCTCTATAATGGCTTTATGATTTAGGGATAGGGGTGGAATTGGATGTCCAAAGTTAACCACTGCTCTCAGGGCTTCTGCTTGCATTGAAAAGTTCACTCTTAGTTCGGTAATATTGTGAATTATTACAGGTAGGAGGGTTTGGCTGCCTATTCGGACCATTTGTGTGGGTTTAAAGCAAAAGGTAGGATAATCTATTGGACATTCATCCTGCCCATGCTGGTATGATTTAACACGAGTGGTGACGCAATGGGCGCCCATTTGTAGATACACATAATTTATTTGGTCTAATCCCCACCTCTGCACATTCATACTACAGAGGGGTGAGTCTGGGTCTAGTGTGAACCCACAGGTGGGCCGACTTGGTGTCCTGACATCGCACCTGCTCATGTACACCCCACTATATTCGGTGCAACACCCTATATTTGGACTGTCCCAGGTATGATTTCGTTTAAGGGTGTGAGGGGGGGAGGGCGTGATGCAAAAGAGTTATGGAACCTTCCTTCCAGCACCATCGATTCCACCTTAAATACTTCCCAAGGGCTCATCTTGTGCACCTGCGGCAGCCACAGTACGACAGGAACGATTGGCGGACTGGCAACATCCCCATTTCCTCTCACTAAATATACTAATTCCTGTTTTCAAGCCTCTTTTACATTATAGTCCTTCTCATAATGGAGCCAATTTCTAATCATGGAATCATTGACAAATGAGGGACTCGGTTACGTTCTATTTCACTTAACCCTGCCATCACATGGTCCATCAGATAACTCCCATAAATTGAACATACCATAGCCTTTGAGATGTCTTGTTCTGTTTAACTAATCCCTTTTGTCGCATTGTTAAAATGATCCAGAATTTGTCGGTATATTTCTGTTTTGTCTCGTGTGGTTATCAGCATATTCTCTAATTCCTGTATGGTGTCTGAATCTCCCTTATTCATGTTAGATAGAAGGCCTTTCAACTGTCTCCTCATTCCCTCGCCATGTTCCCACATAGTTTCTATATCTACCCTGTACAAGGCAACGGTTCCCGCGGTGGCTCCTTTCCCTAACCATTCTCCCAGGCCTCTCTTTGTTCTCAAGTGGCTACTATTATGACCTGAAATGTTGACCATTACATTAGTCTGTTCTACATCCCAGAACCCCATCTGTCTTGGACACAGTTCTTATCTAAAAAATCCTTTACCATTTTCCTCACCAAGTGGTCATAATATCCGCGGTGTCCTGTAGGACATAAATTTCCAGGAAAGTGAATACCTGTAATATTAAAGATTACCAGGATAATTTCGTACTGAACATCAATATACCATTGTCTACAGATACGGGTGACAACCAATCCGTTTGATGGTCCTTTTGTTATTAATGGGCATTTCTTATTTTTATGCTTATCGCTTTTCCTTTGTAACCTTATCTCCTCTGGTCGTACCCTGATTTCCACCTGTAGTACTTGTCCTTGCCTGAGTCTCTCTTTCTGTTCCACAGTAAAACATCCTATCATTCCCCTATGTCTTTTACCTATTTTCGGCCAATTCAGTGAATTCAATCTCTGTCCCAGATATGGGATCCCCAGACTATTTGGTGTCATCCCAACTGCATCGTCTAATCTGAAACCTAGATCTACAAACCTTCCTTTTCCTAATTGAAACTTCTGGGTTACTTGGACATTGTCTTTAGAACATAGACACTCTATTTTAATCCCTTCGCCGTCCCTGGCCCATAAACAAGGGGTCCCATCGGTCATATTATCGGGTTCACAATAATCACAGTACACAGTCATATCGCATCCATCTCCTGAAGCCGCTCCCCATTCCAATGATGACGTATCGTCGGCTGGCATCTTGACTCCTTTCTGGATGATGCTAAGATTCGAAGTCTGGTCGATACCAACAAACATCAGAAGTCCCAGTATGCGTCTGAGTCCTGCCATTTTGACCACCTGGACTAAAAAGAGTGCAGTATTTATTCTTTCACAGTCTTTAACTGATTGACATGGTGCCATTTAGTTACTTTTGTCTTTTCCACTCTCCCTTTAGGATACTGAACCAGATACACGGCTGGATTCAATTTATCCACTATCGAGTAAGTTCCCTTCCATTTGAGGCCAAACGCATTTCCCTTTTCCCCATAATTTAGTACTGTAGGAATTGATGAATTCCTAACTAAGAACTGAGGTCGACTCAGGCGATCAAACAAACAGGTTTTTAATGTAAAACTAAACGAGTGTAAACAGTTTGTTAAGATCGATACAGGAGAACCAGAAAAACAGGTCTGTACAAGATGGAGCTTCCACGAGGACTGCCAGGGCGGTCCCGTGGATGGTGTCATGACGTCATGACGTTTTTCCCGCGCTTGGGTGGTCACGTGATTAGCGGCATGACGTCATCGCGTTTGCCCGCGTTTTTAAAGGGACCACGCCCCGTACATGCAAACAGTATGTACAAACACAGAAATAACTAACAGACTGGTACAGGCTTAGGTTGGAGTAAAACATCATTAAAGGGAATTATATACAGTTGCTCAGAGTCCCTCAGTGGCTCTGCCACATGCGCCCCCCCCAGAATTCTCTTTAACGGAAAAAGTCAAACGGTGAGGGGATCTGATAAGCCTGTCAGAACGACTCCTGTACTCCCGAAGCGGAGGCTGCTGGACAGCTGGCGGTGGAGCGGGCGATTGCACTTGGTCTGGCGTGGCGACGATGGGTGGCCGACCTCGTCTTGGCGGCTGTGCTGTCTCGACGAGGCGGTCGAGGTCCAAGTGTGCTGGCTTTAAACGGTCGACTGAAATGTGGTCTGGTTTACCACCGACATCTACTTTGAAGGTTTTGTCTCCTGCCTCTAACACCCGGAAAGGACCAGTATACGGGGCCTTGAGCGAATCCCGATGTGCATCGTGGCAAATGAAAATGTATTCAGCCTTTGTTAGCTCTGTGGGGACGTGCGATCTCTGAAGTCCGTGGTGCGAAGTGGGGACCGGCGCAAAACATCTGGCCGCCTCCTGGTGACTGTTAAGTTGGCCTGACGCGGACCATGGCTCCGTCGGCATTGGAAGGAAATCCCCTGGGACTCGCAGCGGCTGACCATATACCAACTCTGCAGAGGAAGAGTGAAGGTCTTCTTTGGGGGCCGTGCGAAGGCCCAACAGGACCCACGGTAGCTTGTCCGCCCATCCAGCGTCCTGGAGGCTGGCCCTCAGGGCGGCTTTCAGCGATCAGTGAAAACGCTCACAGAGGCCATTCGCTTGTGGGTGGTAGGCTGTGGTGCGGTGTAATTTGACACCGAGTCCCTGGGCCACTGCATTCCAGAGTTCGGAGGAAAACTGCGGTCCCTGATCCGAAGAAATGTCAGTGGGCACTCCAAAGCGGGTGACCCAGGAAGAAATAAATGCCCTGGCCACGTCCGCCGAAGTAGTGGATGACAGGGGGACCACCTCTGGCCATCTGGTGGTGCGGTCTACCATGGTCAGGATGTGAGAGAAACCATGGGAAGGTGGGAGTGGTCCTACCAGGTCCACATTGAACTGGCCAAAACGCCGCTCCAGAACTGTGAAGGTGGCCAATGTGGCCTTGATGTGGCGCTGTACCTTGGCCTTTTGGCAGACCACACAGGTTTTGGCCCAGCCACGGACATCCTTGTGCATACCATGCCATACAAACTTCGCTGACATCAGCTTCTGTGAGGCCTTCATCCCTGGGTGTGACAAACCATGTATGGCATCGAGCACTTTATGGCACCAGACAACCGGCACGACCGGGCGGGTGTCCCGTATGGAGACGTCACACAACAGCGTGGTACCTGCCGCATGGAACTTGACGTCGGCCAACCGGAGGCCAGTGACGGTCATTCTGTAGGCTTGGTCCACTGCCATTAGGGCGTAATCGATGTCCAAATGAATGGTATTGATGGTCGCGCGGGAGAGGCAGTCTGCCCCCAGGTTGTCCTTACCGACCACATGCTGTATATCCGTGGTGAATTCAGATATGTAGGTCAGTTGACGTTGCTGTCAGGATGACCACGGTTCGGCAGTCTTGTCCATGGCAAAAGTTAGTGGCTTATGGTCCACGAAGGCGGTGAACGGATGTTCCTCCAGGGGGAAGCGAAAATGGCGGATTGCCAGAAATAGGGCGAGCAACTCCCGGTTGAACGTGCTGTATGCTGTCTTGTTCCTCCATAGTTGATGGCTGAATAATGCCAACAGCTGCCACATCCCATTCACCCACTGCTCTTGCACGGCGCCGATTGCGTAGTCTGACGCGTCCGTGGTGAGGGCGATGGTGGCTCCTGGCAGCGGGTGTGCCAGCATGGTTGCGTTGACTAAGGTGCTTTTGGTGTCGACGAAAGCTCAGGCCATGTCATCCATCCAGTCTACCGGGTTCTTGCCAGTCTTGCCCTTGAGGGCCTCGAACAGGGGCTGCATGAGTAGTGCTGCCCTAGGCATGAAACGGTGGTAAAAGTTTACCATGCCTAGGAATTCCTGCAGGGTCTTAATGTTTTGCGGGCGTGGGAAGGATATCACCACCTCTACCTTTGCCTGCAGAGGAACCGTTCCCTCTGCGGTGATGCGATGCCCCAGGAAATCGATTTGTTGCATGCCAAACTGACACTTGGCCGGGTTGATGATCAGGCCGTGTTGGCTGAGGCGTCGAAAAAGGGTGCGTAGGTGACAGATATGTTCCTCTTTATTGGAACTGGCGATTAGAATGTCGTCCAAATAGACGAAAATGAACTTGAGGTCCCACAGCACGGAGTCCATCAGGCGTTGGAAAGCTTGGGCGGCGTTCTTTAACCCAAACGGCATTCGCAAAAACTCAAAGAGGCTGTGGTAAACCACTGTTAACTCTGTACATGTCTGTGAGGTAAACCACTGTTAACTCTGTACAGGTCCGGGCATGTCTCCGCCCCTGGCTCCACCCCTAAGCCCGGGTATAAAGGTGACTCACCACCCTTCCCCCGGGAGCTCTTAGGATGGATCCACTAGCAGAGGCATGCTCCAGTTCTTAGTCAATAAAAGCCTACTTCGTATAAGTTCAACTCGTAGTCTTTGGTGTTGTTGATAGTGCATCAGAGGCCAAATGGGGTGATGACTGTGGTCTTCTGGACGTCCTGTGGGTGCACTGGGACCTGGTGGTAACCCCGTATGAGGACGACTTTAGTGAAGACAGTGTTCCCTGCCAAATGGGCAGAGCAATCCTGGATGTGGGGGATCGGGTACCGATCAGGAGTCGTGGCATCGTTCAGGCTTCGATAGTCACCGCATGGCCACCATCCACCGCCAGGCATCAGAACGATATGAAGGGGCGAAGACCAGGGACTATTCGACCAGCGAATAATCCCTAACTGTTCCATGGTAATGAACTCCGTCTTTGCAACCACCAGCTTGCCAGGATCTAGGCGCCGGGCTCGTGCGTAGACCGGCGGGTCGTTGGTGGTGATGTGGTATTCCACACCATGTTTCGTGGCTGTGGAGGAGAACGTGGGTCTTGTCAGGTCGGGAAATTCGGCGAGCAGACGAGCAAACTCGTCAGGAGTCGGGAAAGCACAGGCGACGGTGCGCGACGTCGTGTTACTGCGGTAACAAGGGATGGAATTGAAAGTTGCCACGTTGATCAACCGCCGGTTCTTCACGTCGACCAGGAGGCTGTTGGCGCACAGGGAATCCGCACCGAGAATGGGTTGAGAAACCTTGGCCGTAACGAACTCCCAATGAAAACGTTGCCCCCCCGAAGCAAACCTCCACACGCCGTCTGCCGAAAGTCCGAATCACTCCGCCATTGGCCGCTTCGAGGGCGAGGCCGTGGTTCCCTGCCTGTACATCGAGAGCAGATGCTGGCAAAATGCTGCACTGTGCTCCAGTGTCACACAGAAAACGACGGCCGGAGAGTGTATCGGTAATGAAAAGCAACTTGCCCGCGTTGCCGATCGCCATGGCGGCTGCGGGGCACCGGTTAGACCCGTTCCTCATAAGTCGCAGCTGTTTTCTTTTTTGGGGGAAGTTGCAGGGAGGGCGGCGATGTCTCGCTTTCGTGCCGAACTGCGCATGGTAGAAACACAGCCCAGCAGGCTGATGAGCTGGGGCGGCATCTGTGGGGGATGGGCGCCTCGTGGTGGTGCAGTACTGCTGCGTTACCGCAAAAATTTTGTCCACCCCTGCCGCGAGTGCTGCGCAGTCTTCTACCTCAGATCTGGCCAGGGCAGCTTGCACCTGCTCAAGCAGCTGGCTGAGGAATAGTTCCCGGAAAAGGAAGCATTCCGGCTCGGAGCCCAGGAGTGTGAGCATTTGGCTCATCAATTCCAAAGGCTTGGAGTCCCCAAGCCCGGGCATGGCGAGCAATCGACGTGCACGCTCCGATTTAGTGAGCCCGAAGACCTGCAGCAACCGTGCCTTGATGATTTCATACTTGCGCTCCATTGGAGGGTTCTCGAGGAGGCTGATGATCCGTGAGGTGGTGGAGCTGTCGAGTGCGGGGACCACGTAGAGGTAGTTAGTTTGATCTGCAATGATGTCTCTCAGGGCGAACTGGGCTTCGACCTGGATGAACCACGATGTCACCTACTGCTCCCAGAACTGCGGTAGCTTCAACGAAACGGCGTTGGCCTTCATGTTGTGTTCTTTTTGCGAAAGCGTTCACAAAAGACGGGGTCACCAATGTAGGAATTGATGAATTCCTAACTAAGAACTGAGGTCGACTCAGGCGATCAAACAAACAGGTTTTTAATGTAAAACTAAACGAGTTTAAACAGTTTGTTAAGATCGATACAGGAGAACCACGAAAACAGGTCTGTAAAAGATGGAGCTTCCACGAGGACTGCCAGGGCGGTCCCGTGGATGGCGTCATGATGTCATCACTTTTTCCCCGCGCTTGGGTGGTCACGTGATTAGCGGCATGACGTCGTCACTTTTCCCCCGCGCTTGGGTGGTCACATGATTAGCGGCATGACGTCATCGCGTTTGCCCGCATTTTTAAAGGGACCATGCCCCGTACATGCAAACACTATGTACAAACACAGAAATAACTAACAGACTGGTACAGGCTTAGGTTGGAGTAAAACATCGTTAAAGGGAATTATATACAGTTGCTCAGAGTCCCTCAGTGGCTCTGCCACAGTACCATGACTTTATCACCTCTCTGATATTCAAAAGGTCGAAACTTCTGGTCAAACTATTTCTTGATTGGGTTTTTAGATTTCCCTAAATTCTTTGCCATGTGTCGATTAACTTCATTAATATGCTCTACTGTGCGCTCCAAACACGAGTGGTTCCATGGTTGTTGCGTGAGTGGGGTAGGGCCGGTCAAAGTTAGATGACCTGGAGTCCTCATCAACCTCCAGTCATTGCCTGGCAAGGTGATATCCCCGTGGTCCTATGTGGCATGGACCGAATTGCCATTAAACACATGGGTAACATATTGACCCATTTAGTGGGCTGTTCTGTGCACAATTCTCCCAACATGGATTTCGGTGTGTGATTCTCTCTTTCCACTATCCCAGATGATTGGGGATGATGAGCTTTGTGTAGCTTATGATTAATTCCCATAATTTCATGTAATTTGGGAAAAAACTTCACCAGTGAAGGGGGTGCCCTGATCACTATCAACTTGAAGTGGCAGTCCCCACCTACAGAACACCTCACTGGACAGAAGCCTAGATTTCTTTGAGATGAAACCTCTGGAGTGGGACTTGAACTCACAACTTTCAATAACTCAGGAGGCGAGAGTGCGACCAACTGAGCTACTGGCTGACACTGTAATAAAAACAAAGTAAAACCGAGAGCAACTCCATCCCAGCCCTTTCTCATCACTGCCCCACTCCTTTGTATTAAAAAGCAGGTATAAGTTGTGCCCTGAAAATGAGGACATTCCTCAGTTAATCAGCACAATTAGTGATGAGAAATACACGAACTATCTGCCTTCAAGAAGACGGGGAGTTTGCAAATCTTCGGTTTAAAGGGCTGAATGTTCGCTTTTACTGCCGTGCGGGCTGTAAAACGGGCGGCCGATCCGCTAACGCCTGTTGTGGTAAAAGTGAAAATTCACCCGAGTGTTTGACGCTCCCTTGCAGCTGATTGTAGTGCCACTTTCAGCCAGGAGATGGGGATTGCGAGCTGTACAAAGAGCTGTAAAGTTTTACAGTGCAGTATCACCACCTGCTGGTGGAAACCGGTACTGAGGGAATATCAAAAGAAGCAAATCCTGAAACAGCCGGCAGATCAGACAATTCAGGCAGGACCTTCCTTCAGAACTGAAAGATGATGGGATCAGAAAAAAATGGAAAATAAACACGAGCCTGAACTTCAGTGCTCCTGGCACACACCGAGTCCCTGTCAGGAAAATCCGCATTCCCGGTCTGTCCAATGTTCAAAAAAGCACAGGTTGGAATTGTGGAATTTCACAATATGGGCTCTTGGTGTGTGTCAGGAGAGCGGAATTCCAAAATCTGGGCCTGTATTCCGAGAGTAGATTAATCAGTTAAAAAATCTCTGAAGTGGGTGCTGAAGACATGAAATTTATTTCCAGAGGGTGCCTGTAAGACACTTTGGTCAAAAGTGAATGGAAACTAGTTACTGGATGATGTGCCAAATAACTGCCTGAATCCATGAGGTTAAAACTTAAAACTAAAGGCTTTTATTAAGTAAGAATCATGGCATCAAGGTAACACAGGACAACCATCATTCATCACCGACCCAGCCCTTATGAGTAAAACCCAGCTCTTATAAATAAGACTCACACCAATCAGGAGGATCCATAAAGGCGGAGCTAGGGAGGAACATTAGTGGTTACACCTGTAAAACATTCCAGACATTAACAAGTACAACAACAGACAATCCAGAACACAGTTATTTCATCACATTCACCCCCTGCTATAGATTCAGTCTGTCAGGAGGTCTGATAGTCCTCTGGGAACGACGTAACTCTTGCCGAGGCTCCTCCCGGAGTACCAACTCCGGTTCATCTGAATTCCCAGAATCATCAGTATTTTCCACACTGAGGATTTGTGTCTCTGAAGGTCCAATACCACGATTAAAAACTCTACTCTCAGAGTCAAACTCTTTTCGAGCTCCAGCAGGGGCAAGATCTTTAATAGAGACCGTATCCTCTCGCCCATCCGAATATTGAATATACACATACTGGGGATTAGCATGGAGGAGTTGTACTTCCTCCACCAGTGGATCAGTCTTGTGGCCTCTCACATGTCTGCGCAACAGCACAGGGCCCGTGGTCGTCAACCATGTGGGTAACGATACTCCATTAGTAGCTTTTCTTGGAAAGCTAAACATCCTTTCATGAGGGGTGGCATTCGTTGCTGTACACAAAAGAGACCTTATGGAATGCAGCATGTCTGTCAGGACATCCTGCCAGCGAGAGGTCGGCAGGCCTCATGACTTCAGAGACAATACGATAGCCTTCCACACTGTCGCATTTTCTTTCTCGGCCTACCCATTACCACGAGGGTTATAGCTGGTAGTTCTACTCGTTGCAATCCCTTTCGATAGCAAAAACTGTTGCAATTCTTCGCTCATAAAGGAAGAGCCCCTATCACTATGTATACAGTTAGGCATGCCGAACAAGGAAAACAGTTGGCAGAGGCATTTAATTACAACAGCACTGGTCACACCCGGACAGGGGATAACAAAAGGGAACCGAGAGTACTCGTCTATAATATTAAGAAAATAGACATTACGGTCGCTCGATGGAAGGGGACCTTTAAAATCGAGACTCAAACGCTCAAATGGTCGAGTTGCTTTAATAAGATGAGCTGGCTCGGACGGCTTATAGAAGCGGGGTTTGCATTCAGCACAAACACAACAGGTTCTGGTCATTGTCCGGACCTCCTCAATAGAGTAGGGTAGATTGTGGGACTTAATGAAGTGGTTCATTCTGGTAACCCTAGGGTGGCAGAGTGCATCATGGAGACTTTGAAGCTTATCTATACCTAGACTAGCACATACTCCTCGTGACAAAGCATCCGATGGCTCATTAAATACTCCAGGCCTATACTGAATATCATAGTCATATGTTGACAGTTCTATTCGCCATCTTAAAATTTTATCATTTTTGATCTTACCTCTCTGCTTAGTATTGAACATAAAGGCCACAGATCGCTGGTCAGTAATAAGCGTAAAACGTCGGCCAGCGAGATAATGTCTCCAATACCTGACTGCTTTGATAATCGCCTGCGCCTCCTTTTCCACTGAAGAATGTCGAACTTCTGGTCCTTGCAATGTACGAGAGAAGAAAGCTACTGGTCTACCAGCTTGGTTAAGAGTTGCTGCCAACGCAAAATCAGATGCATCACTTTCCACTTGAAAAGGAATCTACTCATCTACGGCACATACCACTGCTTTCTCAATGTCCCATTTGATATTACAGAAAGCCTCCTGAGCTTCCGCCGATAGCGGAAAAGACGCCGACTTAATAAGAGGTCGGACTTTATCTGAGTAGCTAGCCACCCACTGGGCATAGTACGAAAAGAATCCCAGACACCTCCTTAAAGCTTTTACAGTGTGAGGTAAAGGTAATTCCTTAAGTGGGCGTAATCTTTCAGGATCCAGCCCGATTACCCCATTCTCCACAACGCAACCAAGAATACACAAACGTGTAGTATTGAAGGTACACTTGTTTTCGTTGTAGGTCAGGTTTAACCTCTTTGCCGTCTCTAGGAACTTTGCGAGATTTTGATCATGCTCCCCATTGGTCGCGCCCACAGATAGTAACATTGTCCAGGTACGGGAATGTTGCTTCCAACGCGTATTCATCCACCATACGATCCATCTCCCTTTGGAAGACGGATACCCCATTCGTCACTCCAAAGGGCACCCTAAGGAATTGGTACAGGTGCCCATTAGCTTCGAAGGCCGTATAAGGTCGGTCTTCTATTTTGATAGGGAGTTGATGGTAGGCAGACTTTAAATCAATGGTGGAGAACACGCGATACTGAGCTATCTGGTTCACCATCTCAGAAATACGAGGCAAAGGATAGGCATCCAATTGGGTATACAAGTTTATCGTCTGGCTATAATCGACCACAAGTCTTCTCATTAGTTTTCACCACCACCACCTGGACATGCCACAGGCTATTACTGTGTTCGATGATTCCCTCCCGTTGAAGCCTTTCCACTTCCTCTTTTATAAATGTTTTATCTTCTGAACTATACCGTCGACTCTTAGTCGCTATAGGTCTACAATTAGGAGCAAGGTTCATGAACAAAGAAGGCGGACTTACTTTTAAAGTAGAAAGGCCACAGACTGTGAGTGGAGGCTGAGACCCACCTTACTCAAGGGTAACGCACTCATGCTGACACTGGAAGTCCAAGCCTAAAATTAAGTTCACACACAACTGAGGTAATATAAGGAGTTTAAAGTCCTTATACTCCGTATCCTTAATGGTCAATGTGACTTTACAATATCCAGTTACCTCCGAAGTAAGGGACTTGGACGCTATCACAATTTCACTTCCAGTAGGATACACCTTCAATGAACAGGAGTTAACAAGGTTGGGATGTATAAAACTTTCAGTACTGCCACAGTCTATCAAACACCCAGTAGGACGACCATTAATCTTAATGTCCATCATAGATTTCGACAAGGAACACAGTATGGTCTGGTCAACCGTAACCAAGGCTAGAGTAAAACGATAGGCGGCAGCAGAGAAGACATCGGGTACAGGATTATCCTTACACACTTTACTAAAATGTCCCCGTTTCTTACATTTAAAACAAGTAGCCTCTCTGGCTGGGCATCTTTGCCTGGAGTGTTTAGATTGGCCACAAAAATAACACTTAGATCCATGGGGTACAGCCGCAACAGTAGGATTAAGTGGAGGCTCCATTGGCATTATGGATGCCTCCATACTCGGAACACACGAGGCTGAGAGAGACGCATGGGCTGATGCATACACTTCTAAATTCTTCTGGGCTACATCTAATGATCGAGCCGTAACAACGACTGTTTTTAAAACTAACAAGTCATTCTCGAGGAGTCTCTGTCTAATATAATTAGATCGGAGGTCAGATATGAAAGAATCGCGGATGGCTTCTTCCTGATACAATATGGCAGAAACAGCCTTGTAGTTGCAATCCTTAGCCAAAGCCTTAAGATCCTGCAGGAAATCATCCTGGGATTCCTCGGGTAATTGCCTGCGAGTAGAAAAAAGATACCTGGCATATACTTCATTAACCGACTTAAGGTACTGGGCCTTAAGAGCTGCGAGGGCCTCTTCATACGTAGTAATATCTTCAAATATAGAGTAAGTTTGATGACTTACCAAGTTGGTTAAAAGACCCAACTTGTTAACCGTCGGATCGATCGATGCGATGAAGTGTTCAAAACATCGAAGCCAATGCGTAAATTTCTTCGACGCATCTGCCGAATGGGGATCGATATCCAAACGCTCTGGTTTCAAAAATCGATCCATCTTCCAAAGTTGTTACTTAATAAAATTGATGTGCCAAATAACTGCCTGAATCCATGAGGTTAAAACTTAAAACTAAAGGCTTTTGTTAAGTAAGAATCATGGCATCAAGTTAACACAGGGCAACCATCATTCATCACCGACCCAGCCCTTATGAGTAAAACTCAGCTCTTATAAGTAAGACTCACACCAATCAGGAGGATCCATAAAGGCGCTCTTTTTGGTTGAACCAAACATAAACAAATAGACTGTAACTAATTAAACTTTAAATAAACCTTAACAAATCAAATTAAAATTTGGTTGTCCAAATCAATTATGCACTCCAGTCCCCGCGGCGCCCACCAGTCGCGGAAGTACTCGAGCGAGCCGGCGGACACCGCGTGCTCCATCTCCAGGGCCACCCGGGCGCGAACATGGCCGCGGAAGAGAAGGAAGGCAATCTGGCTGGACGACCCCCCGACCACCCGCTGCCTGGACCAATTGATGGCTTTTTTAGCCAGGCCCAGGAGCAGTCCCACGAGGAGGTCCTCCAACCTGCCCTATCCCCTCCGCACCGGGTGACCGTAGATCAAGAGCGTGGGACTGAAGTGCAACCAAAGATCGAGGAGAAGCCCCTTCAAATAATGGAAGAGGGGCTGCAACCTCTCACACTCCGTGTATATATGAAATACGGACTCCTCCAGGCCGCAGAAAAGACAGGCAGCCTGGGAGTCCGTGAACCTACTTAAAAATATATTGCACGGGACTGCTCCGTGCAAAACCCTCCAGGCCAAGTCCCCAATAGAACAAGGGAAGACTCCCACATAGAGAGCCCTCCATTGGGGACATCCGCCTCCGCCGGAAGGCAAGACGGCACGCCAAGGCGTGTCCGGACGGCAGGCGAAGATGGCAAAGTGGAGAGTGTGCAGGAGCAGCCCATACAGGAAACACCTCCGTGCGGAATGAAAAGGCACGGAGGGTATTTCCTCGAGACAGCTCAAGTTGTGAGGCGCCGGCTCCCGAGGGGAATTTCGGGGCTGGGCGCTGATGAGGAATTCCATCCGAACGGGGGAAAGCTCGGGCAGGATCGCCCCACGCGCTTGAGCCGCCTCAATACACCTTGTGGCGACGGGGCGCAGTGTTGCTTTCATCGACTCGATGGCATTGACCGCGAGCTGGACGTTGGCCCAAGACATGCGCCGCGCCAACTCCTCCGGCACCATCCAGAGCGCTCCTCCACAATCGAGCAGGTCCCCGACTCTGGTCACCTTGCCAGGCACAGCCCTGCGCTCTGCCAGCCACCCGAACCCACGGACGTGGAGGTGCGGATTCCTGAGCAGCGGCTCCCGAAGGATAGCCGCCATTCCTGACGGGGGAGAGCTGCGCCTGGAAGCGACGTAGTTCCAAACCCATAGCAGTTCCTGGTAGAAGACAGGCAGCTCCCACAGGCTGGCACGCGTGCCGCCCACAATCACAAATAGGAGCTGCATGTCGTAATTGAGGCCGTGCAGCTGGCAGAAAAAATACGTCGCCAGCGCACAGCATCTCAGAGGATTCTCGACGTACAGGTATCTCTGCAGCGTCTGAAGACGGAAAGTCACAGCCTGGGTGCGAAGGCACACCAGCGCCTGACCGCCCTCCCTAAGCGGGAGACTCATAACCGCGGCAGAGACTCAGTGCTTCCTTTTGCCCCAGAAGAAGTCGATGAGCTTCTTCTGCATCTTGGCGACAAACGCAGGGGGAGGGATCAAAGTGACCAACCGGTACCACAACATGGCATCCACCAGCCGGTTTATGACCAGCGCTCGACCCCTGTAGGACAACATTCGGAGCAGTCCTGTCCAGCATCCTAAGCGAGTGGTGACTTTGGCCTCCAACTCTTGCCAGTTCGCCGGCCAGGTGTCCTCGGCAGGGCTAAGGTAGACTCCCAAGTAGAAGAGGTGCGTGGTGCTCCAGGTGAAGGGCCTGAACTCCTCTGGCAGGGAGTCCACCCACCACTGACCCATCAGGAGTCCGGAACATTTCTCCCAGTTGATCTTGGCGGAGGATACGTCTGAGTAAATCTGCTGGCATTCCCGCATCCTCCGCAAGTCAGCGGGATCTGTGACCATGAGGAGCACATCATCGGCGTAAGCCGAGAGGACCACCTCCATGCCCGGCCCTTGCAGAGCCAGTCCCGTCAACCTCTTCCGCAAGAGGCGCAGGAAAGGCTCTACGCAAACGGCGTATAACTGACCGGACATGGGGCATCCCTGACGCACCCCCCTCCCGAAGCGAAGGGGCGCCGTCAAGGACCCGTTAACTTTAATCAGACACTCTGCGGCAGCGTACAGAGGTCGGATCCGGGTGACAAAATGCGTCCCGAACCCGAAAGCACGCAGAGTCCCGAAGAGATACTCGTGATCCACCCTGTCGAACGCCTTCTCCTGATCCAGGGAAAGGAAGGCGACCGACAGACCAGCCCTCTGGGAATGGTGGACCAGGTCCCGGACCAGATGAATGTTATCGTGGATGGTCCGGCCCGGGACCGTGCAGGACTGGTCGGGGTGGATCATGTGGGCCAGCACGGCGCCAAGGCGAGCAGACATGGCCCTGGCAAAAATTTTATAGTCCATGCTGAGGAGGGAGACCGGGCACCAGTTCTTAAGGAGGCAGAGATTGCCCTTCTTAGGCAGCAGGACAATGACCGCCCTGCGCCAAGAGAGGGGCATCTCCCCGGTCGCCAAACTTTCCCCCCGGACCCGCGCGTAGTCGCCCCCCAAGACATCCCAGAATGCCCTGTGGAACTCCACGGTCAGCCCGTCCAGCCCCGGGGACTTTCCCCTGGAGAGCTGGCGGAGGGCGCCGGTCAGCTCCTCCAGGCTCAGAGGAGCGTCCAATTTTTCGGCGCCCTCCAGGCCGACCTTCGGCAGGTCCTCCCACAAAACTCTGCGTGCATCCTCGCTGGACGGATCCAGAGAGAACAGAGCCCTGTAATAGGTGCGGGCCTCCGCGCTGATTCCCTCCGGATCCAAGACCAGAGATCCGTCGTCGGCCAGCAGCCCCAAAAGCTGCTTATGGACCCCCCATCTTTTTTCCAGCGAGTAGAAGAAGGGGGAGCCGCGGTCCAGGTCCTGCAGGAACTGGATCCGCGACCTCACAAACGCGCCTCGGGACCCGATGAGCTGCAGGTCCTTCAGCACGCCCTTCTTCTCTTCGTACACCTTCCGCAGGGCTGGGTCCCCGACGACTTGACCTGGACAGAGAGCTCCCCTGCTTCCTTCTCCAGTCAGCCCAGAACCGACGAAACGAATCCTGAAACCGCGCGTCCTCCAGCAGCAGGTTGTAAAAATGCCAGTATGCGGACCCCCCCCACCGCACGCGCAGCGGAGCGAGCTCCGCCCACACCAGGTGGTGGTCCGTGCATGGCACCGGCCGCATGGAAGCCGCCGGAACGCAGGAGACGTATGCCTGGGAAATGTAGAGGCGGTCGATTCTGGACCCTCCTCCTCCAGGCCTCACGCTAGTGAAGGCGCTGGAGTCGGGATGAAGATTCCGCCAGACGTCCACCAAGTTGAAGGACCCGACCAGGTCCCTCAACTTCTCCATCACCGCCGGGCATCGCGGGGGACCCGGACGGTCCCTCGCCTCGAGGGTGCAGTTAAAATCCCCCCCGAGGATGATGCAATGATAACATGAATGATGTGTAACATGTAACCCTTTTTCTTATGCTTAAAAGTCTGTGAGGAAGCTGTAACCAGACAGCCTGGGGTGAGAAAGAGATTGCCACGGTCGAATAGACTGCAGTTAGCCTGGGAACCAAGGTCAGGTGCAGTTACCATTGTGCTGATATGTTAGAACATCCGCAGTGAATTATAAAAACAAAGGCCAACAGCAAGGGCCGTATCTCAACCTGTGGAGACATATTCCTTTAGTATTGCCATAAATACCCCAGATAAAACCGCTTGGACCACCCAGCATTGACATCGGTACCGGCTACGGACATGACAATGGCACACCCAGCCCAGTCGACCCCGCAAAGTCCTCCTCACGAACATCTGGGGACTTGTGCCAATATTGGGAGAGCTGTTCCACAGACAAGTCAAGCAACAGCCTGACATAATCATACTCACAGAATCATACCTTTCAGCCACTGTCCCACACTCCTCCATCACCATCCCTGGGTAGATCCTGTCCCACTGGCAGGACAGACCCACCAGGAGTGGCGGTACAGTGGTATACAGTCGGGAAGGAATGGTCCTGGGAGTCCTCAATATTTACTCTGGATCTCCTGAAGTCTCATGGCTTTAGGTAAAGCATGGTCAAGGAAACCTCCTGCTGATTAACACCTACCGCCCTCCCTCAGCTGATGAATCAGCACTCCTCCATGTTGAACACCACTTGGAAGAAGCACTGAGAGTAGCAAGGGCACAGAATGTACTCTGGGTGGGGGACTTCAATATCCATCACCAAGAGTGCCTCAGTATCTCCTCTACTGATCTTAAGGACACAGTTCCCAGTCTGGGCCTTCAACAGATGGTGAGTGAACCAAAAAGAGGGAAAAAACCTGCTTGACCTCGTCCTCCCCAATCTACCTGTCGCAGATGCATCTGTCCATGACAGCATTGGCAGCAGTGACCACCGCACAGTCATTGTGGAGAAAAACCCCAACTTCACACTGAGAACACCCTCCATCGTGTTGTGTGGCACTACCACCGTGCTAAATGGGATAGATTCAGAACAGATCTAGCAGCTCAAAACTGGGCTTCCATGAGGCGCTGTGGGCCATCAGCAGCAGCAGAATTGTATTGCACCACAATCTGTAACCTCGTAGCTAAGCTCTTCCAATGGAACCCATTTTTTAGGGGCACAGGCACCACTAGGCATGTTTTAACAGTTTTAAAACATATTTAATTTTTCCACAAATTCACTAGTGTATACCAGTGAAACTAGTAAATGGTTCAGTACAGTTTTAAAGTCATTTTTAGTGATTTGAAAGCAGACTACTCACAGGTGGGGGATTAGACACTCTTAATAAAATACTTATTTTTTGTGATCATAGAATGATACAGAACAAAAGGAGGCCATTCGGCCCATCTTTGGTAGAGCTATCCTATTAATCCCAGTCCCCTGCTCTTTCCCCACAGTCTTGTCATTTTTTCCCTTGAATTATTTATCCAATACTCTTTGGAATGTTACTATTGAATCTGCTTCCACCGCCCTTTCAGGCAGCGCGTTCCAGGTCACAACAACTCGCTGTGTAAAAAATGTTTCCTCATGTCACCTCTGGTTCTTTTGCCAATCACCTTCAATCTGTGTCCTTTGGTTACCAACCCTTCTGCCATTCGAAACAGTTTCTCCTTATTTGCTTGATCAAAATAATTCATGATTTTGAACACCTCTATCAAATCTCCTCTTAACCTTCTCTGCTCTAAGGAGAACAACCCCAGTTTCTCCAGTCTCTCCACATAACTGAAGTCCCTCATCCCTGGTACCATTCTACTAAATTTCTTCTGCACCCTGTCCAAGGCCTTGACATCCTTCCTAAAGTGCGGTGCCCAGAATTGAACACAATCCTCCAGCTGAGGCCTAACCAGTGTTTTATAAAGGTTTAGCATAACCTCGTTGCTTTTGTACTCTATTCCTGTATTAATAAAGCCAAGGATCCCATATTATTTTAACAGCCTTCTCAACTTGTCCTGCCACTTTGAAAGATTTATGTACATACACCCCCAGGGGTCTCTTTGTTCCTGCACACCTTTAAAATTGTACCATTGGGATCATATTGCCTCTCCTCATTCTTCCTACCAAAATATCACGAAACGCTTCTCTGCATTAAATTTTGTCTATCATTTGTCTGACCGTTTCAACAGCCTGTCTATGTCCTTCTGTTGCTATCCTCCTCATTATTTACAACATTTACGAGTTTCATATCATCTGAAAACTTTGAAATGATGCCTTGTATACCCAAGTCCAGGTCATTAATAGATATCAAAAGGAACAGTGGTCCTAATAAGGACCCAGGGATCACCACTGTACACTTCCCTCCAGTCTGAAAAACAACCATTCACCACTACTCGCTACTTTCTGCCCTTTAATCACATGGGCTTTAATTTTGATAACAAGTCTCTTATGTGGTACCTTGTTTTGAAAGTCTATATACACCACATCCACCTCACTACCTTCACCAACTCTCCCCGTTACTTCATCAAAGAACTCGATCACATTAGTCAAACACGATTTGCCTTTAACAAATCTGTGCTGACCTTCATTTACTCGCCCACATTTTCCCAAACGCTGATTAATTTTGTCCCAGATTATTGTCTCTACAACTTTCCCCACCACCGACATTAGGCTGACTGGCCTGTAGTTGTCAGGTTTAGACCTCTCCCCTTTTTAAAGGAGCGGGTAACATTTGCAATCCTCCGGTCCTCTGGCACCACCCCCAGATCTAAGGAGCGTTGGAAGATTGTGGCCAGAACCTCCGCAATTTCCCCCCTTACTTCCCCCAGTAACATAGGATGCATCCCATCCAGACCGGGTGACTTTTCTACTTTGAGGAACACACACACACACATCTACCCATATACACCCAGTCCCACAGAGTGACTTTCCTCAGTTAGTAATCTGGTAAGGAGTATGGAATGTGTTCAACCCCCAGGTATTTAACCCCAGTTTGTGGGGCATTAAACTGGGAACAGTATTTAGTTGTACGTTGAGGCTCCAGTTCCAGCTTTTGTTCATTTTAGTATTTATATCCCCCCAGAATCCCACAGTGCGGGTGCGGGTGTAATGTTTGATATTTTCAGAAGCTGTGACCTCCCTCCCTGGAAGTCCCGGTGTTTTCTGCTGTTGTCAGATCCTTGTTTCCTCCCCTCAGGGCGGCTCTTTTCTTGAGTTGAGAAACAGAAAATCAGTCAGAAAGTGGGATCTCAGTGGGAGCATCTCCCCCTGATCCCAGGCCAGTCTCCCCCCGATCCCTGGCCAGTCTCTCCCCCCGATCCCTGGCCAGTCTCTCCCCTGATTCCCGGCCAGTCTCTCCCCCCGATCCCCGGCCAGTCTCTCCCCCCGATCCCCAACCAGTCTCTCCCCCTGATCCCCGGCCAGTCTCTCCCCCCGATCCCCGGCCAGTCTCTCCCCCCGATCCCCGGCCAGTCTCTCCCCCCGATCCCCGGCCAGTCTCTCTCTAATCCCGGGTGAATCTCTCTAATTCTCTGCTTTTTCTCCCAGTCTCTGTGACCCTGGATGTGGAAACAGCGAGTCCACGGCTCGAGGTGTCTGAGGATCTGAAGAGTGTGAGATGGACCCGGACCCGGAGGAATCTCCCTGACACCGGGAAGAGGTTTACAGTCTGGCCTTGTGTGCTGGGATCGGAGGGATTCACATCGGGGAGACATTATTGGGAGGTGGAGGTGGCGGGGAATCGGAGCTGGATTCTGGGAGTAGCCGCAGAGTCTGTCGAGAGGAAGAGTCAGTTCACAGTGAGCCCGGAGACTGGATTCTGGACCATCGGGCGGAACGATGATGTGTTCAATGTAATCTCTTCCCCTCAAACCCGTCTCCCCGCTGGTCCGATCCCCGGGAAAGTGGGAGTTTATCTCAGTTATGAGTCCGGGACAGTTTCATTTTACAGCGCGGACACCAAGTCCCATCTCCACTCCTTCACTGGGAATAAATTCACGGGGAAACTTTATCCTTTCTTTGAGACTTGGGATGAAAACAAGTGGCTGAGAATCTGATCTGGGTCTGTAAAAGGGGCGGGGCCTCGGACCATTTCGCGTCATCCATGACGTCAGTTATTCGGGTCTGGAGCAGAGGTCAAGGGTCAGGAGTTGAAAAATGTAATTTCCAAATTACACATTGTAAAATCCCAATGAGATTGTAAATACAACCAATAAAAATATAAAATGTCAGACTAAGAAAGAAAGACTTGCATTTCTATAGCGCCTTTCACGACCACCGGCTTCCCAAAGTGCTTTACAGTCAATGAAGTATTTTTTGGAGCGTAGTCACTGTTGTAATGTGGGAAACACGGCAGCCAATTAGCACACAGCAAGCTCCCACAGACAGCAATGTGATAATGACCAGATAATCTGTTTTTGTTACGCTAATTGAGGGATAATTTTGACCAAGGCACGGGGATAACTCCCTTGCTCTTCTGCGAAATAGTGCCTTGGGATCTTTTACATCCACCTGAGAGAACAGACCGGGACTCGGTTTAACGTCTCCTCCAAAAGGCAGCACCTCTGACAGTGCGGCACTCGCTCTACTACAATAGATTAGCAGCCTAGATTTTTGTGCTGAAGCGGGACTTGAACCCATAACCTGCTGACAAAGAGATGCCAGTTACTAACCAATGAGCCATCGCTGACGCACTGCATTACCCTTATCACTGAGCCCCTTCCATGACTCAGGAGGCGAGTGTGCTACCAACTGAGTCACTGCCCGACACTGTAATAAAAACAAAGACTAAAATACAAAGTAAAACTGACCGCAACTCCATCCCAGCCCTTTCTCGTCACTGCCCCACTTTGTTGTATCTAAAAGCAGGTAAAAGTTCTGCTCTGAAAATGAGGACATTCCTCACTTAAACAGCACCATTAGTGATGAGAAATACACGAACTATCTCTCTTCAAGAAGACGGGGAGTTTGCAAATCTTCGGTTTAAAAGGCTGAATGTTCACTTTTACTGCCGTACAACGGGCGGCCGATCCGCTAAAGATTGTTGTGGTAAAAGTGAAAATCCGCCCCAGAGTGTTTGACGCTCCCCTGCAGCTGATTGTAGTGCCACTTTCAGCCAGGAGATGGGGATGGCGAGCTGTACAAAGAGCTGTAAAGTTTTACAGTGCAGTATCACCACCTGCTGGTGGAAACCAGTACTGAGTGTTATGTCCGTGTATCTTAATGTTGTGTCCTTCAATAATCAGACAACAGACTGCAGGGAACGATTCAACAGGTGTTTACTGAATGAGGGTTACTCTAGAAGTAACTGTACAGATCACTACTCAGGGTTTATATACAGGTGTGGTCACTGCCAGTACTACAGTATACAGGAGCTGTAAAAAGTAGTTCCCCCCTTAAAGGTACATACATTACAATTCCTCCCCTTTTAGATTAACAGTACCATAACACTCATTTAACAATTAAATATCAAACTAATTACAATTAACACTTTTAACATGCAACATTAGCTGAAAATAGTCTATTTATAAATTCAGTCTTTGGGGAGGCTTCCTGATCCTTTCTGGATAGCGCCTTTCCCGAGTGTCTTGCTCTTGGTGCGGAGACGATTCTGGCCCCCTGTCATCGGTTGGTTCATCAGCTTCCGATGCTACTGTTTCTGGGGTAGATGCGACCTGTACGTCGGGTTCATCACCAGGCACGTATGGGCGAGGCATGGGGTTGACTTGTTCCTGTGACTCTAGGATCTGGTCAGCATGGCATCTCACGATGCTCTCCCCAACATCCACTGTGTACATTAGTGGGCCCTGCCGTGTGCATATCGTTCCTGGCTGCCATTTTTCTGTTCGGTAGTCGCGGGCCAAGACTGGTTGCCCTACATTGAAGCTCCTTGTTGGCTTTTGGCCTCTCTGAGCCGTCCGAGAATTTGTGTGACAGCACCGCTCCAATGCCGTAGGGTGACGCATCACATGCCAACCGAATTGGTAATGCCGGGTTGTAATGGGCCAATACCTCTTTCGATGTGATTAGTGTTTTGCTCTTCTGGAAAGCTCGTCTACATTCGTCACTCCACTTCCATGGCACCCCAGTTTGCAGTAGGGTGTTCAGTGGGTGTAGTATTGCAGACAAATTTGGCAAGAACTTATGGTAGTAGTTTACCAGCCCGAGGAACGACCTCAGTTGTGACACATTTTCCGGTGCTGGAGCCTTGACTACTGCCTCAATCTTCTCTGGGGACTTATGTAACCCCTCTTTATCGATAACGTGGCAACAATACGATATCTGTCTTCTAAAAAACTCGCATTTGGGGCGGTTAGCTCGGAGCCCATATTCCTGCAACCTAGTGAGCACCTGCTCCAGGTTGGCAAGGTGATCACTGTCATTTTCGCCCGTGACCAGGATGTCGTCCAAATAACACTGGGTCCCTGGGATCCCTTGCAGGACTTGTTCCATTGCCCTCTGCCAAATAGCCAGAGCTGATGCTGCCCTGAATACCAGCCGGTTGTATTGGTAGAGACCTTTATGGGTGCTGATTGTGAGGTATTTTTTTGATGCTTCTTCTACCTCCATTTGCAGATACGCCTGGGCCAGATCAATCTTAGTGAAGCGTTTCCCTCCAGATAGCGAGGCAAAAATATCTTCAATCCGCGGAAGTGGATATTGTACGGTGTGAAGGACCGGGTTCACTGTTACCTTAAAGTCCCCACAGATGCGAACCTTCCTTGGTTCCCCAGGCGTGCTGCTCAATGACTTTTTCATCACAGGGACGATGGGTGTAGCCCACTCGCTCCAGTCTACCTTGGACAGTACACCTAAACGTTCCAGACTCTCCAGCTCTGCTTTGACGGCTGGGCGGATCGCATAAGGTACTGGTCTGGCCTTAAAAAATTTTGGGCTTGCGTTTTCTTCAATTTTAATCATCGCTCTCATGCCATTTGGTGTTCTGAGTCCTTGCTGGAACACTTCTTTCGCGTCAGTTAGGATCTTTGACAGTCGCCCAGGTGTGACATCATCATCCTTTATGTCAGCCACAGTCAGTGCCTGTATGGAATGCCAATCTAGCTGTATCTTCCGGATCCATTCACGTCCTAGTAGTGGTGGTCCTCCATCTGGCAATACATATAGGTCCATTTTTGGTGTTTCCTTGCCGTTATATATAACGTTCACCCTTATTTTTCCTTTGGGGTAGACTTTTTGCCCCGTGTATGTCTTCAAGACAATCTTTGTATCTCTCAAGGGTATATGTGAGAATAGCCGCTTGTAGTCCCTTCGGTTTATGACTGTTAGGGCTGATCCTGTGTCCAATTCCATTTTCACTTGGACTCCTGCTATCTTGAGTGTGACCCAGATAGTTTGGTGATCCTCCATTTTGATCACATTATGTAGTTTCAGACAACCCAGCTCCTTGCTTCCGGAGTCTGTATCACTCTTCTGTTCATCTGAACTACTCTTCGTCACCTTATGTACCTTCTTGTACTTCTCCTGTGGAGATTTCTTGCTGCTGGTTTTCTTTCCCGACCTGCAGACTCTTGCTATGTGTCCTACTTTTCCACACTGTCTGCACACTTTGTCCTTGAACCAGCAATCATTTTGGTCGTGTGTTGTTCTGCCGCAGCGATAGCACTTCACTGTTCCGTATGACATTTCATTTGTGCCATATTCTTGCGGTCTCCGTTGTATCTCTGCAGCGTCCCGTGCTGCTGCTTCGTGTGATACTGCAATGCTGAAAGCCTTGTCCAGCGTAAGATCCTTTTCTGATAGAAGCCGTTTCTGGGTTCCTTCACTTTGAAGCCCACACACAAACTTGTCCCTTAAAGTATCTGCTAGTCCTGTTCCAAACTGGCAGTGTTTCGATAGCTTGCGCAGTTCCGTTAAATACTCAGCATTACTTTCATCTTTATGCTGGTTCCTTTTGTGAAACTTAAATCTTTCTGCTATCAGCAGCGGTGTGGGGTTTAAGTGGTCTTGTAGGATTGACACTATGTTTCAAAATCCTTTTCTACTGGCTTCTCTGGGGTTACTAGGTTTCGTAGTAAGCCATACGTTTTTGCACCCATTGAATTCAACAATACCAGCGCTTTCGTGTCATCTGGCACTTCATTCGCCTTGCAGTATACTTCTATGCGTTCGACATATGTCGTCCAATCTTCGACTTCATTGTCGAACGCTGTGATACTGCCACTCTTCGGCATGTTTGGCTGTGGTTAGACTGGCTTAAAATGGCGTCTCCCGCGCTTTCCTTTCTTCCCCGCTGTGGCTTAAAATGGCGTCTCCCGCGCTTTCCTTTCTTCCCCACTGCGGCTTAAAATGGCGTCTCCCACGCTGCTGCCAACGCCGCTCTCATGGCAAATGGCGACACCCTGTGGGCTTCATGCGCTGCTCCTGCATTGCTGCCAACGCCGCTCTCTGCGATCCTCGTGGCAATGGCAGCGCCTCGCGTTTTCCTGCGCGCCTGTCTCCCCCATTGACGCTGCTCGGCCCTTGAACACTGGCTGCACTCTGCTCTCTCTCGCCTCTCTCCCGCGTTGACGCCGCTCGGTCCTGAACACCGGCTGCGCCCTGTGCGCTCTGCCCTCTCTCTCTCCCCCGTCGACGCTGCTCAGCCTTTTTCTGTGCCACTCGGTCGGGCTCTAGCCCGTCGCTGTCCGGGAATGGTCTGCGCAGTACCTGTTGCCAGCCCATGCCGCTGGACCACCGTGACTGGAAAGCCAAGCCTGGCTCTCGACAGCCTCACCTGCGATGCTCAAATCTCCACTGGATGACTGGGCGGTTGCCCGTGGTCGACGCCCATGCTTCTGGACTCGACCTTCTTCCACTGTTCTCCAGGAGCGAATCCCTGGGAGGTGATGCAGAGTTGCAGGTAGGTTCGAATCTGCTCATCGCCAATGTTATGTCCGTGTATCTTAATGTTGTGTCCTTCAATAATCAGACAACAGACTGCAGGGAACGATTCAACAGGTGTTTACTGAATGAGGGTTACTCTAGAACTACTGTACAGATCCCTACTCAGGGTTTATATACAGGTGTGGTCACTGCCGGTACTACAGTATACAGGAGCTGTAAAAAGTAGTTCTCCCCTTAAAGGTACATACATTACACTGAGGGAATATCAAAAACAGCAAATGCTGAAACACTCGGTTGATCAGACAATTCTGGCAGGAACTTCCTTCAGAACTGAAAGATGAAGGGATCAGAAAGAAGAAGGGAAAACAAACACGAGCCAGGACTTCCCACTTCTGTGATCCTGGCACACACTGAGTCAGGAAAATACGCATTCCCGGTCTATCCAATGTTCAAAAAAGCACAGGTTGGGATTGTGGAATTTCCCAATATGGGCTCTTGCTGTGTGTCAGGAGAGCGGAATTCCAAAATCTGGGCCTGTATTCCGAGTACAGAGAGGAGATTAATCAGTTAAATAATCTCTGAAGTGGGTGCTGAAGACATGGAATTTATTTCCAGAGGTTGCCTGGGAGATACTTTGGTCAAAAGTGAATGGAAACTAGTTACTGGATTATCCTAGGCAGCGCCCTAGGTATGTGTCCGACCGTTACTTCACCCCTTGGTCCTGGATTTGAATCAAACAACAACAATGCATTGCATTTATATAGCACCTTAAACATAGTAACATTACACAAGGTGCTTCAAACGAACGTTATCAAACCAAATTTGACACTGAGCCACATAAGGAGCTTGGTCAAAGAGGTAGGCTTAATGGAGTTTATTAAAGGAGGAGTGAGAGGTAGAGAGGCGGAGAGGGTTAAGAAGGAAATTCCAGAGTTTAGGCCAAGGCTGCTGAAGACACGGCTGCCAATGGTGGAGCGATGAAAATCGGGGATGCGCAAGAGGCCAGAACTGGAGGAGCACAGAGATGTCGGAGGGCTGTGGGACTGCAGGAGGTTAGGGAGAAAGGGAGAGGCGAGGCCATGGAGGGATTTGAAAACAAGGACAATAATTTTAATATCGAGGCAATGCCGGACCGGGAGCCAATGTAGGTGAGTGTGCACAGGGGCGAAGGGTGAACTGGATCTGCCGACTACATGGTGCAGCCGTGACCAGGCTCCTTAGTGCTAGGGTCTGGGAGCCCACTCGGTGTAACTATAAAACCCAGTCAAGTCTGAAAGTTGTGGGTTCAAGACTCTCGTCTTGCTGAGTACATAACATGAGCTGACACTCCAGTGCAATAATGAAGGAATCAGAAGGAAAGAGCTTGCATTCATATTGGTACTTAACAACTGCAAGACATCCCAAAACACGTCACAGCCAATAAATTATTTTTGAAGTGCAGTCACTGTTATTTAGATGTACCATCTTTAGGTTGAGGTGTTAGAGGCTCTGTCTACCTGTTCAACTGGATGTTAAAGATCACGAGACATTATTCAAATAAGGGCAGGCAGTTTACCCATGTCCTGGCCAACGTTCCTTCTGCAATCAGTTGAGGGATCTGGAGGAGTTGGGCAATGGAACATGCACTTATTTACTGTACGTCGACCTTTCCCTTTCATCATTGTAAAGAGCTCTATCAGGTATCCATATGATAGAGTGTGATTTAGTAAACATTATTAAGATTTTATAACCATTTTTATATTACTATAATATGTGAAATTGTATGTTAAATACCTAAAACGCCTGTATTAAATGGCGAATGGCTGAGAGCAAAGCAGGATGGGAAGTTAAGCCAACCTGACTAAAAACCTCTGTTTTAAATTACTGAAGAAATGGAATGTGGGGCTGAATAAACACGGAGACTGACAGAGACATAGAATTTGGTAATGTTATGGAAAAGTGATAAGAGCTAGAGAAAAGAGATAGGAGTTGGAGACATCCTTCATTTTAGAAACTGCAGAATAGTCAAACTGTTTAGAAAACACCTCAAGGATGTTCTGTAAAGTGAAATTCTTAGATAAGGGGATTTTGTTATGCACAGAAAGAGGCCTAGTGGGATTAACAAGGTCATAAGATTATTGTCGAGGAGAGGAGGGACATTTACTGGATGTCAGAGAGCTAATTACTGCCATTTAGGCAAAATGGGAGAAAAAGGGTATAAAATTGCAGATTTTAATCACCGAAAGCAGTGCAAAACCAAAGGAGGAAAAGGTAGCTTCGGTCAACAGAATACAGCAAGAGACTAAAACGAAGGCGCCACAGTCACTCGGAGGAATGCTGGGGTTCGATGAACAGACTGTGACTATCTTCTTGTTCAGTGTTACTTCTTTGTACTGGATGTTTAATGATTAATAAACCTGCTTTACTGATACACAATATACCTGGACCAAGAGTGGTTTGTGCAGTCACGGACAAATTATTCTAAAGAACTTTTAAAAGCTACATCACCCCTCAGTCTTCTCTTATCTAGAGAAAAGAGCCCCAGCCTGGGTGTTCTCCAGTGACTCCTCCCACTGGACGTGGCCATCAGGTGAGGACACAACTGAGCTCAGCTCTGCTGTTCCCGAGACTGGAGTTAGTGCCTTCAGGAGAAGAAGCGAGGAAATTGAGGTTTGAGGGACTTCTACAAAGAAAGCCACATTATAAAAAAGGCGATTGGCTGTGCTGGTGCTCAGCTCACTGTGCCACGGTGCTCGCTGCACTCCACACATGGTGATCTCTCAGTCTGAGCTGTGCTGCATATAAGCTGGAGGGAAATCTCTTTTACAATCCTCAGTGCATTGAGAAATATTATAGTTTCCAACTTACTTTTTTCATGTGGAAACTGTCACTGTAGTGTGGCAAATTTAGTTTCCCCTTTTCGCCCGCCCCTCCAGTGCCACACATCTGTTCCCAGCTGATGGGGCTCACTGGCAAACTGTTCCTATCGGATACACTCAGGTTAGATCCCCTTGTCCTGGAGTCCCCCACCGGTGGAAACATTTTCTCTCAATTGACCCTATCAATTCCTTTCAAAATCATAAAAACCTCAATCAAATCAGCCATTAACCTTCTATATTACAGGGAATACAAGCCTAGTTTCTGTAATCTCTCCTCTTAATGTAACCTTTGGGGCCCTGGTGAATCGCCACTGCCCTCTTTCCAAGGCCAATATCTCCTTTCTAAGGTGCGCTGCCCAGATAAGACTGGAGTCCTGTCTTATCAAAGCCATCAAAACTTCCTCCACTTTATATTCTAGCCTCTAGTTATAAATGATAACATTCCATTAGCTTTTTGATTAATTTTTGTACCTGACCACGACATTTTAGTGATCTGTGTGCATGGACCCCGAAATCTCTTCGGACCTCCACTGCGGGAAATTCTGGTCAATTCACTTGTTCATTTCTCGAGTAAAATCTATTTTCTTTATACGCAGTTACTAATTTGTTTATTAATACTTATACACAAAATATATACAATTAGAATTAGCTTACAAGGTAAAGTAAGCAGCTTAGCGAGGAGACTGATGGGAAAAGCACTGATCAGTTTGACATTTTATCGCAGTCGACTACAGCTGAATAAAACACAATGATAAAGCAGGAAGTCACAGAAGTTGAAAAGAGAGGAGTTTAATAACTTGAGTAAACAAGGCACAGCTGGTGCTGGAATTCATACAACCAGAGAAACTCGACCGATAAGACGGGGCCCGTGTGCCACAATAATATCTCTTGTAATCGGTGTTGTTCAGTGGAAAGGAACAGAAGGTGAGGGACGGTGTGCGATCAGAGGAGCAGAAAGAGGGCCTATCAGGGGAGGGAGAGAAATTGTGTGACAGATCCGAGGGACGCTCCATAGGTTTGAATTGAAAGGAATGGTTTAAGAAAGGGACACCAGCAGTGGGTAAATGTAGAAGAAGACAGGAGGATTCAAATAATTCTCAGAGACGTTCAGAGGCGGAATAAGGGCCTGAGGCAGGGCCAGAGCGGTGCAGACAACTCTTACTGTGACTTTTCCAAAGGGATAAGCGCGGTTGTATAACTCTTAATTAAACCTTGTAAACTGCTGATTAAGATACAGTTCCTGTTCCTGGGACTAGGGACAGGGTCACTGGCAAGGCTTGGAAGCTAAGCTAGAGCCTAGGCCTGGTTAATACCTGGAGGGGTGATCATCAGGGAAGACCAGGTGCAGAAGGTCACAGAAGGAGCCCCGAGGAGGGGCGGTTGGTGAGAAGGTCACGGAAGGAGCCCCGGGAGGGGCGGCTGGTGAGCAGGCCCGGGCGTTGGGCTGAAGATTGTTGGACAGGAGGAATGGTGGAAATGGAATGGCGGCGCGCACAGACGCAGCGGCTTTGCTTCTCCCAGGACGGTGCTATTTACGTTTAATGTTAATGTTATTTGTACTGGACTCATGGGAGCTTGCAAGATCACATTTTGTTGTTCATGTACTTGTGCATTGTACAATGACAATAAAGTTGAATTATTATTATTATTATTATTAGTAATTTTATTGTTTCTTGCTTGTGCTGAGTAAATGTTTAACCACTGCCACCAATACTGGTCAATGCCGAATCATTTGGACTCTAAGATCTCACAAAGAGATTCTTGCAACTGTTCCAGATTTTCACCATTAAATAAAAACGAATCTATCATTTTTTGGTCCAGAATGAATGACCTCATTGAAATCCATCTGCCACAGTTTTGTCCACTCACTAAATCTTTCAATGTCTCTTTGTAATTTTATGCTCCTATCTACACGACTTACTACACCAACAATCTTTGCATCATTGACAAGCTTAGATAGATGGCTCTCTATTGTGTTATCCAAGGCATTACTAAATATAATGAATAGTTGAGGCCCCAGCACCGATCCTTGTGGGATACCCACAGTCTCCTCCTTCCCATTCGATTACATATCCTTTATCCCTACTCTCTGTATTATTCCACATAACCAATCTTCTAACCAGGTCAATAATCTGCCTTCAATTCCATGCACTCTCCTTTTTGTTAACAGTTTCTTACATGGAACATTATCGAAAGACTTCTGGTGTCCATATGAACTACATACTTAGACATCCCTCTATCTACCTGTTACATTACTTTCACAAAAAATCAATCAGGTCCGTTAGACATGACCTACACTTTACAAATTCTTGTTGGCTCTCTCTAATCAGCTCAGAGTTCTCTAACTGCTCAGCCACTCTGTCCTTAATTATAGATTCCAATAACTTGCCCACAGTGGATTTTAGACTAACAGATCTATAACTTCCTGGTTTCTCTTTCTCAAACCTTTCTTAAATAATGGAGTTTCATTTGCAATTTTCCAATCTAAAGGGACAATTGCTGAATCGAAAGAGCTTTGGAAGATGATGGCTAAAACTCCTGCAATTTCCTCACATAGGTCTGTTACAACCCTGTGTTGGACACCATCAGGGATTTGTCAGTGCTTAGTGCCATTAATTTTTTCTATTACTGTTTTCTTGCTTACATCAACTTTAGTGAGTTACAGTTTCCGTGGGATGTCCAGTATATTATCCTATTCCTCTACTGTGAAGAGTAATACAAAGTAATTATTTAACAAGTCTGCCATTTCCAAATTTTCATTTTCAATATCACCCGCCTCTGTTTTAAAGGACCCACATTACCCTTGACTAGCCTTTTCCTTCCCATTTTAAAAACTTTTATGTTAATTTTGATATCCTTCGCGGGTTTCTTTTTATATACCCGTTTTGCAGCTCTTACTATTGTTTTTGTCTTCACTTGCTGTTCTTCATACCTATCCCTCCCCTGGATCTACACTACTCTTTGCACTTTAGTATGGTGTGGAGATGCCGGAGTTGGACTGGGGTGGACAAATGTAAGAAATCACACAACACCAGGTTATAGTCCAACACCTTGTAAGAACGGGATATGACGCTCGACTCATCGATCGACAGTTCCGACGGGCCACAGCGAAAAATCGCATAGACCTCCTCAGAAGACAAACACGGGACATAACCAACAGAGTACCCTTCGTCGTCCAGTACTTCCCCGGAGCGGAGAAACTACGCCATGTTCTTCGCAGCCTTCAACATGTTATCGATGACGACGAACACCTCGCTAAGGCCATCCCCACGCCTCCACTACTCGCTTTCAAACAGCCGCCTAACCTCAAACAGACCATCGTTCGCAGCAAATTACCCAGCTTCCAGGAGAACAGCGACCACGACACCACACAACCCTGCCACAGCAACCTCTGCAAGACATGCCAGATCATCAACACAGATACCATCATCACACGTGAGGACACCACCCACCAGGTACATGGTACATACTCATGTGACTCGGCCAACGTTGTCTACCTCATACGTTGCAGGAAAGGATGCCCCGGAGCATGGTACATCGGCGAGACCATGCAGACACTGCGACAACGGATGAATGGACACCGCGCAACAATCACCAGGCAGGAGTGTTCCCTCCCAGTCGGGGAACACTTCAGCAGTCAAGGACATTCAGCCTCCGATCTTCGGGTAAGCATTCTCCAAGGTGGCCTTCGAGACACACGACAACGCAAAATCGTCGAGCAGAAACTGATAGCCAAGTTCCGAGATCTTGGGTTCATGTCACGCTACATGTAACCCCACCTGATGCAGGGTCATCCAGACTCGAGTCGACATTGGCTTGTTCTCTCTACACAGATGCGGCCGGACCTGCTGTGATTTCCAGCCAAAAAAAAAAAGTTTTTTGTCTGTTTTTTTGTTTTTCATACAGACCCCAGCATCTGCAATATTTGACCCCTTGTGACCCCACCTCATTGTTCTTTGATGTAATGTTTCCCTGACTGACCTGTTTGGACACCATTCACACCTTTGACTGCTGTGATTATCTCTCTGCCGAGGTGTGACAAATGGCAGTTGGAAAGGTTACCTGTAAACATCTGACATGATTCTCTGACTATATAAGCTGTGTCTTTATGCATTTCTCCACTTCACCTGAAGAAGGAGCAGCGCTCCGAAAGCTTGTGATTTCAAATAAAGCTGTTGGACTATAACCTGGTGTTGTGTGATCTCTTACATTTGTCCACTTTAGTATGATGTTTCCTTTTGTTTTCTGTCGTGCCTCGCTCTTTTAGCGACAATGGCTGTTGTATTTGGTAATTAGAGATCTTGTACCTTAGAGGGTCTATACTGGAGCTGTATTAAATGAAATTCTTTTTTGAACACCTCCCAATGTTTAATCTCATAACAGATTTAACCAGTTTGCTGTTGTCAATCTCTGTCTCATCCCGATATATGTCTTACCCTGGCACCAGGTAGGCAACACACCGTTTGGGACACTCCAACGTGGCTGCAGCAAGGATGCAATCGAACAATTTATTTCAAATCAGCGTTGATCTCTCCTTTCCCCTTTGCATGTTTCCCTCTCCAGATTCCCAGCCTCAGTAAAATGCGAGTTTGACTCCATGTCTGGTGATGGGTGCATCCGGAAACGTCACAGATTTTTTTCTCTTGTAAATGCGATTCTATTTCATCCAGTTGTGAACAGCACTTGCAGGGACTCGAGTGATCTGTGACTGGGAACCGGGTCTGGATCCACCCACAGAAGCATGACACCAGCAAATTGAATCAGCAAGTACTGAAACTGATCCAGGCAGCTCCTTGACATTTATGGCAGTTTGTGTTTCAGGGTGAGCGGCTGCAATCATTAACACAATTCAGTTTTTGGAACTATAGGAAAGGGGCAGTGATTGGGAGAGGGAGGGGACAGTGATTGGGAGAGGGAGGAACAGTGATCCGCAGAGGGAGGCGCCAATGATCGGGAGAGGGAGGGGCAATGGTCAGGAGAGGGAGAGGCAGTGATTGGGAGAGTGAGGGGGCAGTAATCGGGAGAGGGAGGGGGCAGTGATCGGGAGAGGGAGGGGGCAGTGATCGGGAGAGGGAGGGCGCAGTGATCGGGAGAGGGAGGGGCAGTGATCGGGAGAGGGAGCTGCGATCATAAGGACATTGATCTTTTTTGGCCCAATCACTGTAGTGGCGCTGGGAGGCGCTGCATTGCAGTACCTGGTGGCACGGTAAGGTTGTTATTTTTGAGACCTACCTGATGATGCCTCCCTGAACTGAGCTGGCCCAGCGCCGGCTGCTTTCAGTTTGGTCCAATTTTATAAATGGGTCGTTAATCATGTATTGTGCCCTCTGTTTACAGATGCAAACGGCCTAACGCTTGTATCAGCTGTGGAAGCTGGACACTTCTTTTCCTGGCTTTCCCAATACGGCAGGCACCACATTCCCAAAATGTACTGAGCGCTCGCTCTACAACCGCACTGTGGGCACGACGCCATCAAATTTCAAGAGCCACGTGTTTCCCAGATTTACTCCATTATTCGCCAGACTTATACACAGTTGCTGACAGTATGTTCCAGAATACAATGAAGTAGATTTTAGTTTTCTCGCCTGCGTGTTCTGTATTGCTTGGGCAGAGTGCATGAAGGACAATGTGGCCCAGAGGATCGTACGCTGATAACAGAACCTGCCTGATTTCCTTCCATTCATTTCAGTAGAAATTAATTTGGTGTTCAGTTACCGGGTGAGATCCGCTGACCAGAGTTTCCTTTCTGTTTTATAAATACATTAAGAGCAAGAGGATTACTAAACCCGAAACGTCACTCTAATTTCTCTCCACCGATGTTGCCTGGCCTGCTGAGTTTTTCCAGCATTTTCTGTTGTTATTTCGGATTTCCAACATCTGCAGTATTTTGCTATCGTAAGAGTTATGCCTGTTAGGGACCATAGAGGTAACCTGTGTGTGGAAGCGGAAGACACGGGTACGGTTCTTAATGAATACTTTGCGTCTGTTTTCACAAAAGAGAGGGACGATGCAGACATTGCAATCAGGGAGAGGAGTGTGAAATATTAGATGAAATAAACATAGTGAAAGAGGAAATATTAAGTGATTTAGCATATTTGAAAGTGGAAATATCCCCAGACCCGGATGAAATGTTTCCCAGACTGTTAAGAGAAGTAAGAGAGGAAATATCAGAGGCTCTGACCAGCATTTGCCAATCCTCTCTGGGTACAGGTGTGGTGCCAGAGAACTGGAGGACTGCTAACGTGGTACCATTGTTTAAGTGGGAGAAAGGGATAGACCGAGTAATTACAGGCCAGTCAGCCTAACCTCGGTGGTGGGGAAATTATTGGAAAAATTCTGAGGGACAGGATAAATCTTCATTTAGAAAGACTCGGAGTGTTCAGGGACAGTCAGCATGAAGTTGTTAACAGAAGGTCGTGTCTGACTAAATTGTTTGAAATTTTTGAGGAGGCAACAAGGAGGGTCGATGAGGGTAGTGCTTTTGATGTAGTCTATATGGATTTTAGCAAGGCTTTTGATAAGGTCCCACATGGCAGACTGGTCACGAAAGTAAAAGCCCATGGGATCCAAGGCAAAGTGGCAAGGTGGATCCAAAATTGGCTCAGAGGCAGGAAACAAAGGGTAATGGTCGAAGGGTGTTTTGTGACTGGAAGGCTGTTTCCAGTGGTGTTCTGTGGGGCTCGGTACTGGGTCCTCTGCTTTTTGTGGTATATATCAATGATTTGGACTTGAATGTAGGAAGTATGATTAAGCAGTTTGCAGATGATACAAAAATTGGCCGTGTGGTTAATAATGAAGAAAAAGGCTGCAAACTGCAGGAAGATATCAATTGACTTCTGGTGAGCAGTACAGTGGCAAATGGAATTCAACCTGGTGAAGTGTGATGTAATGCATTTGGGTAGGGCTAACAAGGCAATGGAATAAACTATAAATGGTAGGACACTCAGAAGTGCAGAAGATCAAAGGGACCTTGGAATGCATCTCGACAGATCCCTGAATGTAGCAGGACAGGTAGATCAGGTGGTTAAGAAGGCATGCGGGATGCTTGCCTTTATTAGCCGAGGCATAGAATATAAGAGCAGGGAGGTTATGCTTGAACTGTATAAAACTCTAGTTAGGCCGCAGCTAAAAGCATGCAGTTCTGGTCACCACATTACACGAAGAATATGATTGCATTAGGTGGGATGTAGAGGAGATTTACGAGGATGTTGCCGGGGCTGGTGAATTTTAGCTATGAGGAAAGGTTGGTTAGGCTGGTTTTTTTCATTGGAACAGAAGAGGCTGAGGGGAGACCTAATTGGGGTGCATAAAATGATGAGGGGCCTAGATAGAATGGAGAGGAAGGACTTATTTCCCTTAGCAGAAGGGTCAATAACCAGGGGGCATAGATTTAAGGTAATTGGTCGGAGGTTTAGAGGGGAGTTGAGGAGAAATGTTTTCACTGAAAGTGTGGCCGGGGGTCGGGAACTCACTGCCTGAAAGAGTGGTAGAGGCAGAGATCCTCATCACATTTAAAAAGTACTTGGATAGGCACTTGAAGTGCCATAACCTAGAAGGCTATGGAGCAAGTGCTGGAAAGTGGGATTAGGGTGGATAGCTGTTTGTCGCATGGCGCGGGCAAGATGGGCTGAATGGCCTCCTTCTGTGCTGTAGAGTTCTATGATTCTATGATGATATCATTCTGTTCCCCGCCCAGGTGGCCCGTAATGTCGGATGGTAAAGATGAAAATCTACCCAACGTTGGATATGAGGACCCAAATGGAACATTTTGCATGATGGCTTTGCATACAAAATTTATGCAACAGAACAATTTATTTCACATCAGCATTGGTCTCTCCTCTGCCGTCCTTTCACCTCGCCCTTTCCCTAGCCTTAGCACAAAGTCTATTTGCCTGTCACTCTGATGCTAGGTGCAAAGTGAAACGTCATAGACAGTGTTTTCTCTTTGTGAGCTTCACACTATTTCATCCAGGTGTGAACAGCGCTTCCGGGGACTCGAGTGATCTGTGACTGGGAACCGGGTCTGGATCCACCCACAGAACCATGACACCAGCAGATTGAGTCAGGAAGCACGGGAACTGATCTTGTAGATGGTACACACTGCAGCCACGGTACGCTGGTGGTGGAGGGAGTGAATGTTTCAGGTGGTGGATCGGGTGCCAATCAAGAGGGCTGCTTTGTCCTGGATGGTGTCGAAATGCTTGAGTGTTGTTGGAGCTGCACTCATCCAGCAAAGTGGAGAGTATTCCATCGCACTCCTTACTTGTGCCTTGTAGATGGTGGAAAGTCTTTGGGGAGTCAGGAGGTGGGACATTCTGGCCTGCTCTTTCTGCCACAGTATTTATGTGGCTGGTCCTGTTACGTTTCTGGTTAATGATGACCCCCAGGATGTTGATAGTGGGGGATTCGGCGATGGTAATGCCATTGAATGTCTAGGGGAGGTGTTAGACTCTCGCTTGTTGGAGATGGTCATTGCCTGGCACTTCTGTGGCGCGAATATTCCTTGCCACTTATAAGCCCAAGCCTGAATATCGTCCAGGTTTTGTTCCATGTGGGCATGGACTGCTTCATTATCTCTGGAGTTGTGAATGGCGCTGAACACTGTGCCGTCATCAGCGAACATCCCCATTTCTGACCTGATGTTGGAGGGATGGTCATTGATGAAGCAGCTGAAAATGGTTGGGCCTAGGACACTGCCCTGAGGACTCCTGCAGCGATGTCCTGGGGCTGTGACGATTGACCTTCAACCACCACAACCGTCTTCCTTTGTGCTAGGTATGACTGCAGCCAGTGGAGCGTTTTCCCCCTGATTCCCTTTGACATCAGCTTTACTAGGGCTCCTTGATGCCACACTCGGTCAAATGATGCCTTGATGTCAAGGGCAGTCACTCTCAGCTCACCTCTGGAATTCAGCTCCTTTGTCCATGTTTGGACCAAGGCTGTAATGAGGTGGGGAGCCGAGTGGTCTTGGTGGAACCCAAACTGGGCATCAGTGAGTAGGTTATTGGTGAGTAAGTGCCGCTTGATAGCACTGTCGATGACACCTTCCATCACGTTGCTGATGATTGAGAGTAGACTGATGGGGCGGTAATTGTCTGGGTTGTATTTGTCCTGCTTTTTGTGGACAGGACATACCTGGGCAGTTTTTCACATTGTCGGATACATGCCAGTGTTGTAGCTGCACTGGAACAGCTTGGCTAGAGGCATGGCTAGTTCTAGAGCACAAGTCTTCGGCAGGATAGCCGGGATGTTGTCGGGTCCCATAGCCTTTGCTCTATCCAGTGCGCACAGCTGTTTCTTGATATCACGTGGAGTGAATGGAATTTGCTGAAGACTGGCTTCTGTGATAGTGGGGACCTCGGGAGTAGGCCGATATGGATCATCCACTCGGCACTTCTGGCTGAAGTTTGTTGCAAACACTTCAGCCTTGTCTTTTGAACTCACGTGCTGGGCTCCACCATCATTGGGGATGGGGATATACTTGGAGCCTCCTCTTCCCGTTAGTTGTTTAATGGTCCACCACCATTCACAACTGGATCTGCCAGGACTGCAGAGCTTTGATCTGATCCGTTGATTTTGCGATTGCTTAGCCCTGTCTATAGCATGCTGCTTCAGCTTTTTAGCATGCATATAGTCCTGTGTTGCAGCTTCCCCAGATTGGCACCTCAGTTTTAGGTACGCCTGGTGCTGCTCCTGGCATGCTCTTCTGACTCGTTGTTGAACCAGGGATGGTCCCCTGGCTTGGTGGTAATGGTAGAGTGAGGGATATACCGGCCCATGAGATTACAGATTGTGGTGGAATGCAATTCTGCTGCTGCCGATGGCCCACAGTGCCTCAGGGATGCCCAGTTTTGAGCTGCTAAATCTGTTCTGAATCTATCCCATTTAGCACGGTGCTAGTACCACTCAACACGAGGGTGTCCTCAGTGTGAAGACGGGACTTCGTTTCCACAATGACTGCGTGGTGCTCACTGCTGCCAATGCTGTCATGGACAGTTGCATCTGTGAGTGGTAGATTGGTGAGTACGAGGTCCTCGGGTACACAGAAATGTAACTTTCCAGATGTATTTCATTTCTGTCATTTTCGCAGCGAGAATATTTTTTACGCCAGTGGGAGGCCTTTACTTTTCCCCAAAGAGTCATCAACATGTGGAGTGAAGTTCCAGATAAAATAATGGAGACAAAAACACTGGCATCATTTAAGAAACTATTCGAAACAACAATGGAGGGATTTTAAGATCTCTCGACGGATCAAGATAGGCAGAATGACCTACTTCATCATTAATTATCTTGGTCTCTTGGTTGTTATGTATGTTTCCAAGTGTCAACGGGATTAACTTCATGTCAATGTTGATAACTACACAGAAAGGTAACTTTCCAGATATATTTTGTTTCTGTCATTGTCGCAGCGAGAATATTGAGGTGTGGATACTCTTGCAATCACTTTGATAAGATTGGTCTTGCTGCCACTAACCTGACAATCTATTAAGCACAGGAAACACTCACTGTGAGCGAAGGTCTCTGTTAATTGGATTAGAAGGCATCTTCTCTGAACAGGAGTTAATACATGCTCTTTGCAGAAATTTTATGTTGCTCAATAATTTACCGACATGATTATTATCCCATTTTATTTTGCGGATATTGAGCTACCCAATGTCTGGAGGGGGAACCAGAGCGGCTGTAGCAAAGGCTGGTTTTGCAGCATCTGGGGGAGCGCTCCTGCTCCTCCCGGTCCCACAGTAATGAAGGGAAAGTTTCCTTTGGGATCCTCTTTGGCCGGGCTGCCAGCTGATAGTACTCGGAGTGTGCACGGTGCACTCTCTACCCAGCTCAATCAAAAAATGGCAATCGATGTCATGTGTACATGTAGAAAAGTTGGGCTTGTTCTCCTTAGAGCAGAGAAGGTCAAGGGGAAATTTAATAAAGTGTTCAATAGCATGAAGGGCTTTGATCGACTAAATAAGGAGAAATTGTTTCCAGTGGCCGGAGGGTCGATAACTAGAGACCGCAGATTTAAGGTAATTGGCAAAAGTACCAGAGGTGAGATGATTAGAACATTTGTTAACACGAGTTGTCATGATCTGGATTGTATTCCCTGAAATGGTGGTGGAAGCAGATTCAAACATAATTTTTAAAAGGAAATTGGATGGGAAAAAAGAGGATTTTGGGTCTAATTGGATAGCTCTTTCAAAGAGCCAGCACAGGCACGATGAGCCGAATGGCCTCCTGTGCTGTATGAGTCTATAATTCTATATGACCCGGATTGCACTTTGAATGGGCCGATCACCTGACTCGGGACTGCTCCAGTCACCCAGAGATCGGTCCGGGGAAATGTCGTGGCCAGAGCACTGAGTTGGTACATCACTGCCCACCATGTTGGGGGCAAAACCACCTTGTTTTAAACTAAATGTTTTTATTCGTTTATGTTATCAGGGCATCGCTGGCAATGGCAGCATTTATTGCCCCTGCCTAATTGCCCTTGAGAAGGTGGTGGTGAGCCACCTTCTTGAACCGCTGCAGTCCGTGTGGTGATGGTACTCCCACAGTGCTGTTAGGTAGGGAGTTCCAGGATTTTGACCCAGCGAAGATGACGGAGCGGTGATATGTGTCTAAGTCAGGATGGTGAGTGAATTGGAGGGGAACTTGGAGGTGGTGGTGTTCCCATGTGCCTGCTGTCTTTGGCCTTCTAGGTGGAAGAGGTCGCGGGTTTGGGAGGTGCTGCCGAAGAAGCCTTGGTGAGTTGCTGCACTGCATCTTGTAGATGGTACACACTGCAGCCACGGTACGCTGGTGGTGGAGGGAGTGAATGTTTAAGGTGGTGGATGGGGTGCCAATCAAGTGGGCTGCTTTTTCCTGGATGGTGTCGAGCTTCTTGAGTGTTGTTGGAGCTGCACTCATCCTGGCAAGTGGAGAGTATTCCATCTCACTCCTTACTTGTGCCTTGTAGATGGTGGAACGACTTTGGGGAGTCAGGAGGTGAGACACTCGCCGCAGAATACCTAGCCTCTGACCTGCTGTTGTTACCACAGTATTTATGTGGCTGTTCCAGTTATGATTTTGGTTAATGGTGACCCCCAGGATGTTGATTGTGGGGGATTCAGCGATGGTGATGCCATTGACTGTCAAGGGGAGGTGGTTAGACTCTCACTTGTTGCTATAGTTGTTAAGTCCGTGAATGATTGAGACACGGACCAGCAGGAGTGAAAACAAACAGATCTTTACTGGTGGAAGTCAATAACGAAACTAAACAGAGGCTCTCTAGCGCCTTTTATACAGGGGTGGTCACTGCCGGTACTGCAGTCTGAGACCAGTTATTCTCTTAAAGGTACATATACAACAATTCCTCCCCTTTTAGATAAACAGTACATAACATTCATTTAACAACTAAATGATAACGAATTACAATCACAATTCCGGTTGCTAGATACATTGGTTAAGTTTAAGCAATTATAAGTTCAGTCTCTGAGGAGGCTTCCTGATTCTGTCTGGATAACGCCTCTTTGGGGTATCAGGTTCTTCTGGCAATGTTGAGTCGGAATCAATGTCGTTGTTTGGTTCATCTGCTTCCAATATTACCGGTTCTGCGGTAGCTGCAATTGGAACATCGATTTCATTACCAGGTGTATCAGATCGTGGTGTGGAGTTGAAGTTTTCCAGTGACTCTAGAATCTGGTCAGCATGGCATCTTACAATGCTCTCCCCAACGTCCACGGTATACATGAGAGGTCCTTGTCGTGTACAAATCGTTCCTGGCTGCCATTTCTCAGTGCGGTAGTCCCGGGCCAAATCTGGTTGACCTACCTTAAAACTCCTGGTCGGCCTTTCATTCATATTCTGAAACTGCCTGTTCTCCACATCTCTTCGGACATTTGGCTTAACCAAATCCAAGCGGCATCGTAGTCTTCGATTGAAGAACATCATGGCTGGAGTTTGGTTGGTAACCGCATGTGTCGCATTCCGGTAGGCAAACAAGAAGTTGTCCACCTTGTGTTGTAGGGGTATATCTTCATTACACATTGCCTTGATAGCCTTCTTGAATGTTTGGACAAACCTCTCGGCCAATCCATTAGTGGCTGGATGATATGGGGCAGATGTGTAATGCTTAAAACCATTGTTCTTTAAGAACCTCCGGAACTCTTCAGACACAAACTGTGGTCCATTGTTAGAGCAAATCTGTTCAGGCAGCACATTCCTGGCGAATATGGTTCGTAAGACTGTGATCGTTTTTTCTGTGGTGGTTGAGAACATTTTTATTACCTCTGGCCACTTTGAATGTGCATCCACCGCAATTAAAAACATCGAGCCCATGAAGGGACCAGCAAAATCAATGTGCACCCTTTGCCATGGAGATGAGGGCCACTCCCATGGATGCAGAGGAGCTTGTGGTGGGGCGTTTTGGACCTTCTGGCATCCTGCACAGCTCTTGGTCATCTCTTCGATTTCTCTATCGATTCCCGGCCACCACACAAACGCTCTGGCTAAGCTCTTCATTTTAACCCACCCAGATGACCCTCATGAAGCTCATTGAGCACTCTATCCATCAACTTAGGTGGAATTACTACTCTGGATCCACACATCAAGGTTCCTCTGCACACTGACAGCTGTTCTCTTCTCAGCGAGAATGCTGGCAGCAGTGGTTCGCCATGTGCTGGCCATCCCTTCACCGTTAAATCATAGACCCGTGATAGTGTCGGGTCATTCCGTGTTTCCTTTTCTATGTTTGCATTCGTCACAGGGAGACATTCGACAATGGTCGAGTGGAATAACTCCATTGGATCCACTGCAAGGTCTTCTTCTTCCACCGTCGGCAACGGTAGACGTGACAATCCATCAGCATTTCCATGCTGTTTAGTTCCTTTGTACTCGATGTCATATTGGTGTGCCCCTAGGAAAAGGGACCATCTCTGCAGCCATTGTGCTGTCATTATCGGTATGCCCTTCTGAGGGTTGAAAATGGAGACAAGAGGTTGATGATCGGTTAGTAGAGTAAATTTTTGACCGTGCAGATAGTGATTGAACTTCTTCACCCCCCACACTAGGCTGAGGGCCTCTCTGTCTATCTGGGTGTAGTTACGCTCGGCAGAAGTTAACGAGCGTGACGCAAAAGCTATCGGCCTCTCCAAACCATCAAGGAATTTATGTGACAGTACCGCCCCAATGCCGTAGGGAGACGCATCACACGCCAGCCTGATTGGCAGTGCTGGGTCATAGTGAGCCAATACTTCCTTTGAAGTGATTAAGTCCTTACTCTTCTGAAAAGCACGCTTACAATCATCGCTCCATTTCCATGCTACCCCCGTTCGTAGCAGGGCGTTCAGTGGGTGCAGAATTGTCGACAAATTCGGCAAAAACTTATGATAGTAATTCACCAACCCGAGGAATGACCTCAGTTGCGACACATTTTCAGGCGCTGGGGCCTTAACAACCACTTCAATTTTGTCAGGGGACTTATGTAACCCCTCTTCATCAATCACGTGGCCACAATACGATATCTGTTTCTTAAAAAATTCGCACTTGGGGCGGTTGGCTCGCAACCCGTGTTCCCGTAGTCTAGTGAGCACCTGTTCTAGGTTGTTAAGGTGTTCACTGTCATCTTCACCTGTTACAAGGATGTCGTCCAAGTAACACTGAGTCCCCGGAATCCCTTGCAGGACTTGTTCCATCGCTCTTTGCCATATTGCCGGAGCCGATACTACTCCGAATACCAATCGATGATACTGGTAAAGACCTTTGTGAGTGTTCATCGTGAGATACTTCCTAGAGGACTCTTCAACCTCCATCTGCAAATATGCTTGTGCTAGGTCAATTTTTGTAAAATGCTTCCCTCCAGACAGTGAGGCGAAGATGTCTTCTATCCTTGGAAGAGGATATTGTACTGTGTGAAGGACAGGGTTCACCGTCACCTTGAAATCCCCACAGATGCGAATCTTCCTTGGCTCTCCGGACTTATTGCGTTTTCTTCATGACAGGAACGATTGGTGTCGCCCACTCGCTCCAGTCGACCTTAGACAACACACCCGCCTTCTCCAGATTCTCCAGCTCTGCCTCGATGGCTGGGCGAATTGCATATGGTACCGGTCTTGCTTTGAAAAACTTGGGAACTGCATTCTCTTCTATTTTTATTGAGGCGGTTATGCCTTTAAGCGTGCCCAGTTCTTGTTGAAATACCTCTTTGGCGTTAGCTAAGATTGTTGACAATCGTCCAGGAGTGACGTCTTCATCTTTTTTACTGTCCACCGTCATTGCATGAATGGAATGCCAATCCAAGTTTATCTTCCTGATCCATTCCCGTCCCAATAACGGTGGTCCACCATTTGGCAGTATGTAGAGATACAATTTCCGTATTTTCTTGCCATTGTATTCGACAGGCACCCTTATTTTTCCTCTGGGGTATACTTTTTGCCCCGTATACGTCGTCAAGATGATGGATGTCTCTCTCAAGGGTATGTGTGAAAATAGCCGCTCATAGTCTCGTCGATTCATGATGGTTAGCGCTGATCCTGTATCCAATTCCATTTTAACTTGGGACCCTGCTATCGTGAGGGTGACCCAAATGGTTCGGTGATCCTCTTTTGCGATTACATTGTGAAGCTTGAGACAGCTTAGTCTCCTGTTCTCGGATTCACTATCGCTCATCTGGTCTTTGGAACTACTGTCCGTCATCTTTTGTACTTTCTTGTACGGTTCCTTAGTAGCCTTTTTGTTGTCGCTGGTCTTCTTCCCAGACCTGCAAACTCGTGCAATGTGTCCAATCTTCCCGCATTGTCTGCATATTTTGTCTTTGGACCAGCAGTCATTCTGGTCATGGTTAGTTCTGCCACAGCGATAACATTTTGCAAATCCCCGTATCATTTCATGGGTGCCGTATTCCTGTGGTTTTTGTTGAATTTCTGCAGCTCCCCTGGCTGCTCCTTCATACGATACTGCCACGCTGAAAGCCTTATCTAGCGTCAGCTCTTTTTCTGAGAGTAACTTCTTCTGTGTTCCTTCACTCAGGAGTCCACAGACAAATTTGTCCAGTAGGGTATCTGCCAGTCCTGCTCTGAACTGGCAGTGCTTTGATAGCTTGCGTAGTTCCGTAAGATACTCAGCATTGCTCTCATCTTTGTGCTGAGTTCTCCTGTGGAATTTAAATCTTTCTGCTATCAACAGCGGTGCAGGGTTTAAGTGTTCCTGTAGGACAGCAAGAATTTCGTTAAAACTCTTCGCCTTCAGCTTGGCTGGAGTAATCAGGTCCCGCAATAGGCCGTACGTTCTAACGCCCATTAAATTTAGCAATATCGATGCCTTTTTCCCTTCCGCTTTTTCGTTTGCCTCGAAGTATACCTCAACTCTTTCCACATACATGGTCCAGTCCTCTAATGTATTATCAAAAGCAGTGATACAGCCAGTCTTCGGCATCTTGCAAATCTAAAATGGCGCCTCCCGCGCTTTGCCTTCTTCCCAGATTTAACAAAATGGCACCTCCCGCGCTTTGCCTTCTTCCCCGCTGTTGTTAGCGCTGCTTTCCACGGTTTCTTGCGCGTTAAATATTGATTCTTTTTCTTTTATTATTTTCCCGTCGTGGAGCGGACCCTCTGGGACACTTCCCTCCCTCTTCTTAGGTCCGAACGCTGCCCGGCTTCGAAGCACTGGCCACGCCCTGTGAGCTCCACCCTCTCTCTCTCTCTTGCTTCCCGACTCGCTGCCCAGCCCCGTTGAAAAGCCACCCGATCGAGCTTCAGCCCACCGCAGCCCAGGAAGGATCAGAGCACTACCTGCCACCAGCTCGATTAGCTGGGAAACCACAGACCGAGGAACCCAACCTGGCTCTGGAAAGTCGCTCCTGCAAGTTTTCAAACCGATGATTGACGGTCGACGCCCATTTCCCGAGTTTCTTTGGACTCTATTTTTTTTTCTTTCTTCAGGCTCCGACCTTCAACAACGTCGTCTGAGGTGCTGCTGAGTTGCAGGTAAGTTTGTTTCTTCCTCGTCGCCAGTGTTAAGTCCGTGAATGATTGAGACACGGACCAGCAGGAGTGAAAACAAACAGATCTTTACTGGTGGAAGTCAATAACGAAACTAAACAGAGGCTCTCTAGTGCCTTTTATACAGGGGTGGTCACTGCCGGTACTGCAGTCTGAGACCAGTTATTCTCTTAAAGGTACATACACAACAATAGTCATTGCCTGGCACTTCTGTGGTGCGAATGTTAACTGCCACTTATCAGCCCAAGCCTGACTATCGTCCATGACTTGTTGCATGCGGGCATGGACTGCTTCATTATCTGTGGAGTTGTGAATGGCGCTGTACACTGTGCAGTCATCAGCGGACATCCCCATTTCTGACCTGATGCTGGAGGGTAGGTCATGATGAAGCAGCTGAAGATGGTTGGGCCTAGGACACTGCCCTGAGGAACTCCTGCAGCGATATCCTGGGGTTGTGATGATTGACCTTCAAACACCAAAACCATCTTCGTTGGTGCTAGGTATGATATCAGCCAGTTGAGCGCTCTCCCCCTGATTCCCATTGACTTCAGTTTAACTAGGGCTCCTTGATGCCAGACTCGGTCAAATGCTGCCTTGATGTCAAGGGCAGTCACTCTCACCTCACCTCTTGAATTCAGCTCTTTTGACCATGTTTGGACCATGGCTGTAATGAAGTCGAGAGCTGAATGGTCCTGGCGGAACCCAAACTGGGCATCAGTGAGCAGGTTATTGGTAAGTGCTGCTTGATAGCACTGTCGATGACACATTCCATCACTTTGCTGATGCTTGAGAGTAGACTGATGGGACGCTAATTGGCCGGGTTGGATTTGTCCTGCTTTTTGTCGACAGGACATACCTGGGCAGTTTTCCACATTGTCGGATATGTGCCAGTGTTGTAGCTGTACTGGAACAGCTTGGCTAGAGGTGTGGTTAGTTCTGGAGCACAAGTCTTCAGCACGATAGCCGGGATGTTGTCGGGGCCTTTGCTGTACCCAGTATGCTCAGCCATTTCTTGATATCATGTGGAGTGAATCGAATTGGCTGAAGGCTGGCTTCAGTGATGGTGGGGGCCTCGGGAGTAGGCCGATATATATCATCCACTTGGCACTTCTGGCTAAGTTTGCTGCAAACGCTTCAGCCTTGTCTTTTGAACTAACGGGCTGGGCTCTACCATCATTGTGGATGGGGATATTCTTGGGTCCCCCTCCTCCCGTTAGTTGTTTAATGGTCCACCACCATTCACGACTGGATGTGCCAGGACTGCAGAGCTTTGATCTGATCCGTTGATTGTGGGATTGCTTAGCCCTGTCTATAGCATGCTGCTACTGCTTTTTAGCATGCATGTAGTCCTGTGTTGCAGCTTCCCCAGATTGGCACCTCAGTTTTAGGTACGCCTGGTGCTGCTCCTGGCATGCTCTTCTGCACTCGTTGTTGAACCAGGGATGGTCCCCTGGCTTGGTGGTAATGGTAGAGTGAAAGATATACCGGCCCATGAGATTACAGATTGTGGTGGACCACAATTCTGCCAATGGCCCACAGTGCCTCATGGATGCCCAGTTTTGAGCTGCTAAATCTGTTCTGAATCTATCCCATTTAGCACGGTGCTAGTACCACTCAACACGAGGGTGTTCTTAGTGTGAAGACGGGACTTCGACTGCACAATGACTGCGTGGTGCTCACTGCTGCCAATGCTGTCATGGACAGTTGCATCTGCGACTGGTAGAGTGGTGAGGATGAGGTCCTCGGGTACACAGAAATGTAACTTTCCAGATATATTTCATTTCTGTCATTTTGGCAGTGAGAATATTGTTTACGCCAGTGGGAGGTTGTTACTTTTCCCCAAAGAGTCATCAACATGTGGAGTGAAGTTGCAGATAAAATAATGGAGACAAATACACTGGCATCATTTAAGAAACAAGTCGACACTACAATGGAGGGATGTTAAGATGGATCAAGATGGGCAGAATGGCCATCCTCATCTGTAATTATCTTGGTCTCTTGGTTGTTATGTATGTTTCCAAGTGTCAATGGGACTAACTTCCTGTCAATGCCCATAACTACACAGAAATGTAACTTTCCAGATGTATTTTGTTTCTGTCATTGTCGCAGCGAGAATATTGAGGCGTTGATACTCTTGCAATCACTTTGATATGATTGGTCTTGCTGTCACTAGCCTGACAATCTATTAAGCACAGAACACACTCACTGTGAGCGACGGTCTCTGTTAATTAGATTAGAAGGCATCTTATCAGAACAGGCGTTAACACATGCTCTTTGCAGAAATTTTATGTTGCTCAATAATTTACCGACATGATTATTATCCCATTTTATTTTGCGGATATTGACCTCCCCGATGTCTGGAGGGGGAAACCAGAGCGGCTGTAGCAAAGGCTGGTTTTGGGGAGTCTGGGGGAGCGTTCCTGCTCCTCCCGGTCTCCCAGTAATGAAGGGCAACTTTCCTTTGGGATCCTCTTTGGCCGGGTTGCTAGCTGATAGTGCTCGGAGTGTGCACGGTGCACTCTCTACCCAGTTCAGTCAAAAAATGGCAATCGATGTCATGTGTACATCTAGAAAAGCTGGGCTTGTTCTCCTTAGAGCAGAGAATGTCAAGGGGAAATTTAATAAAGTGTTCAATAGCATGAAGGGCTTTGATAGGGTAAATAAGGAGAAATTGATTCCAGTGGCAGGAGGGTCGATAACTGGAGAACGCAGATTTAAGGTAATTGGCAATAGTCCCAGAGGTGAGATGATTAGAAAATGTGTTTACACGAGTTGTCATGATCTGGAATGTGTTCCTGAAATGGTGGTGGAAGCAGATTCAAACATAATTTTTAAAAGGAAATTGGATAAATACTTGAAGAGCAAAAAAAATTACAGGGCTATGGAAAAGAAGAGGATTATGGGTCTAATTGGTTGCTCTTTCAAAGAGCCAGCACAGGCCCGATGAGCCGAATGGCCTCCTGTGCTGTATGAGTCTTTAATCCTATATGACCCTGATTTGCACTTTGAATGGGCCGATCACCTGACTCGGGACTGCACCAGTCACCCAGCGATCGGTCTGGGGAAATGTTGCCGTGGACACAGCACCGAGGTGGTACATCACTGCCCAAAATTTGGGGGCAAAACCACCGTGTTTACGCCAGTGGGAGATCCGAAAATTTTTCCCCAAGTGTCATCAACATGTGGAGTGAAGTTCCAGGTAAAATAATGGAGACAAAATCCCTGGAATCATTTAAGAAACTATTCAACACTACAATGGAGGGATGTTCAGATATCTCGATGGATCAAAATGGGCAGAATGGCCTTCCTAATCTGTAATTATCTTGGTCTCTTGGTTGTTATGTATGTTTCCAAGTGTCAATGGGACTAACTTCCTGTCAATGCCCATAACTACACAGAAAGGTAACTTTCCAGATGTATTTTGTTTCTGTCATTGTCGCAGCGAGAATATTGAGGGGTTGATACTCTTGCAAACACTTTGATATGATTGGTCTTGCTACGACTAGCCTGACAATCTATTAAGCACAGAACACACTCACTGTGAGCGAAGGTCTGTGTTTACTAGATTAGAAAGCATCTTATCTGAACAGCAGTTAATGCATGCTCTTTGCAGAAGTTTTATGTAACTCAATAATTTACCGACATGATTATTCTCCCATTTAATTTTGCAGATATTGACCTACCCGATGTCTGGAGGGGGAAACCAGAGCGGCTGTAGTAAAGGCTGGTTTTGGAGAGTCTGGGGGAGCGCTCCTGCTCCTCCCGGTCTCACAGTAATGAAGGGCACCTTTCCTTTGGGACCCTCTTTGGCCGGGCTGCCAGCTGAGAGTGCTCGGAGTGTGCACGGTGCACTCTCTACCCAGTTCAGTCAAGAAATGGCAATCGATGTCATGTGTACATCTAGAAAGGCTGGGCTTGTTCTCCTTAGTGCAGTGAAGGTAAAGGGGAAATTTTCTAAGGTGTTCAATATCCAGTGACAGGAGGGTCGGTAAGTAGAGAAAGGAAATTTAAGGTTATTGGCAAAAGAACCAGAGGCGAGATGATTAAAAATGTGTTTACACAACGAGTTGCCCTGATCTGGAATGTGCTCCTTGAAATGGTGGTGGAAGCAGATTCAAATCTAACTTTTAAAAGAGAATTGGATAAGTACTTGAAGAGCAAAAAAATTACAGGGCTATAGGAAAGAAGAGGACTATGGGTCTAAATGGATAGCTCTTTCAAAGAGCCAGCACAGGGACGATGAGCCGAATGGCCTCCTGTGCTGTATGAATCTATAATTCTATATGACCCTGATTTGCATTTTGAATGGGCCGATCACCAGACTCGGGACTGCATCAGTCACCCAGCGATCGGTAAGGGGAAATGTTGCCATGTCCACAGCACTGAGATGGTACATCACTGTGCACCATTTTGGGGCAAAAGCACCTTGTTTACGCCAGTGGGAGGCCTTAATTTTACCCTAAAGATTCATCAACATGTGGAGTGAAGTTCCAGAGTGCGCAATGGAGACAAAAACCCTCGATTCATTTAAGAAACAATTCGACACTACAAGATCTCTCTGGATGGATCAGGATGGGCTGAATGGCATTCCTCATCTGTAATTATATTGGCCTCTTAGTTCTTATGTATGTTTTCAAGTGTCAACGGGACTAACTTCATGTCAGTGTCCATAACTACAGAGAAATGTAACTTTCCCAATGTATTTTGTTTCTGTCATTGTCGCAGCGAGAATATTGGGGGAGAGCTACAGTGATAGGGGATTCTATTGTAAGGGGAATAGATAGGCATTTCTGCGGCCGCAAACGAGACTCCAGGATGGTATGTTGCCTCCGTGGTGCAATGGTCAAGGATGTCTCGGAGCAGCTGCAGGGCATTCTGGAGGGGGAGTGTGAACAGCCAGTTGTCATGGAGCATATAGGTACCAACGATATAGGTAAAAACGGGGATGAGGTCCTAAAAGCTGAAAATAGGGAGTTAGGAGGTAAATAAAAAAATAGGACCTCAAAGGTAGTAATCTCAGGATTGCTACCAGTGCCACGTGCTAGTCAGAGTAGAAATAGAAGGATATTACAGATGAATACGTGGCTAGTGGAATGGTGTAAGGGGGAGGGATTCAAATTCCTGTGACATTGGAACCAGTTCTGGGGGGGGGTGGGACCAGTACAAACTGGACGGTTTGCACCTGGGCAGGACCGGGACCGATGTCCTAGGGGGAATGTTTGCTAGTGCTGTTGGGGAGGGTTTAAACTAAAATGGCAGGGGGTTGGGAACATGTGTAGGGAGACAGAGGAAAGGCAAGCAAGGATAGAAGCAAAAGACAAGAAGGAGAAAAGCACAAGTGGCAGTCAGAGAAATCAAGGGTTTAAATCAAACATGGTTACAGTAAATAATAATTCTAAAAGGTCTTAGAGTGTTAAAAAAACAAACCTGAATGCTTTGTGTGTTAATGCGAGAAGCATTTGTAATAAGGTGGACGAATGAGCTGCACAAGTAGATGTAAACGGATATGATATAATTGGGATTATGGAGACATGGCTCCAGGGTGACCAACGCTGTGAATTCAACATCCAGGAGTATTCAATATTCAGGAAAGACAGGCAAAAAGATAAAGGAGGTGGGGTAGCATTGCTGGTTAAAGAGGAGATTAACACAATAGTAAGGAAGGATATTAGCTCTGACGATGTGGAATCTGTATGGTTAGAGCTGAGAAATACCAAGGGGCAGAAAACGTTAGTGGGAGTTGTATACAGATCCCCAAACAGTAATGCTGAGGTTGGGGATGGCATTAAATGGGAAATTAGAGACGCATGCAATAAGACCACAGCAGTTATCATGGGTGACTTTAATCTAAATATAGATTGGCTAACAAATTAGTAACAATACTGTGGAGGAGGAATTCCTGCAGTGTATATGGGATGATTTCCTGGACCAATATATCGAGGAACCAACCAGAGATCAGGCCATCTTAGACTGGGTATTATGTAATGAGAAATGATTACTTAGCAATCTTGTTGTGCGAGGCCCCTTGGTGGGGAGCGATCATTATATGATAGAATTCTTCATTAAGATGGAGAGTGAAGTAGTTGACTCAGAGACTAGGGTCCTGAATTTAAATAAAGGAAACTATGATGGTATGAGGCGCGAATTGTCCAGGATGTATTGCAGAACATTACTTAAAGGGTTGACGGTGGATAGGCAATGGCAAACATTCAAAGATCGCATTGATGAACTATAGAATTTGTTCATCCCTGTTTGGCATAAAAATAAAACAAAAAAGGTGACTCAACCATGGATAATAAGGGAAATTAGGGATATCATAAGATCCAAGGAGAGGACATATAAATTGGCCAGAAAAAGCAGCAAACCTAAGGATTGGAAACAGCTTAGGATTCAGCAAAGGAGGACAATGGGATTAATTAAGAGGGGGGAAATAGAGTATGAGAGTAAGCTTTCAGGGAACATAAAAATTTACTGTAAGATCTTCTATAGATATCTGAAGAGAAAAAGATTGATGAAGTCAAGCGTAGGTCCCTTGCAGTCAGAATCAGGGAAATTTATAATGGGGAACAAAGAAATGGCAGACCAATTAAATACATACTTTGGTTCTGTCTTCACAAAAGAGGACACAAATAAACTCCCAGAGATGTCGTGGAACATAGGGTCTAATGAGAGGAAGGAACTGAATGAAATCAGTATTTGTAGGGAAATGGTGTTACGGAAATTGACAGGATTGAACGCCGATAAATCCCCAGGGCCTGATAATCTACATTGAAACATAGAAACATAGAAGATAGGAGCAGGAGTAGGCCATTCGGCCCATCGAGCCTGCTCCGCCATTCAATGAGACCATGGCTGATCAACCAAATTCAGTACCCTGTCCCTGCCTTCTCCCCATATCCCTTGATCCCTTTAACCTTAAGAAATATATCCAACTCTTTCTTGAATTTATTTAATGAACTGGCCTCCACCGCCCTCTGTGGCAGAGAATTCCACAGGTTCACCACTCTCTGGGTGAAGAAATTCCTCCTCATTTCAGTCCTAAATGGCTTACCCCTTATCCTTAGACTATGACCCCGGGTTCTGGACCCCCGGCCATCAGAAAGATCCTTCCTGCATCTAGTCTGTCCAGGCGTGACAGAATTTTATAGGTTTCGATGAGATCCCCTCTCAATCTTCTAAACTCCAGTGAGCATAAGCCCAATTGACACAATCTCTCCTCACACGTCATTCCTGCCATCCCAGGTATCAGCCTGGTGAATCTTCGCTGCACTCCCTCCATGGCAAGAACGTCCTTCCTCAAGTAAGGCGACCAAAACTGCACACAATACTCAAGGTGCGGTCTCACCAAGGCCCTGTACAACTGTAGCAAGACATCTTTGTTCCTGCACTCGAACCCTCTTGCTACGAATGCCAACATACCATTTGCCTTCTTAACTGCCTGCTGCACCTGCATGCTTACCTTCAGCGACTGGTGCACAAGAACATCCAGGTCTCTTTGCACTTCCCCTTCTCCCAATCTATTGCCATTCAAATAATAATCTGCCTTCCTGTTTTTGCCACCAAAGTGGATAACCTCACATTTATCCACATTATAGTGCATTGGCCATGTTTTTGCCCAATCACCCAACCTGTCCAAATCGTACTGGAGTTTCACGACATCTTCCTCACAGCATACCCTCCCACCCAGCTTTGTGTCGTATGCAAATTTGGAGATATTACATCCAATTCCCTTGTCCAGATCGTTAATATATATTGTGAACAGCTGGGGTCCTAGGACCGATTCTTGCGGTACCCCACTAGTCCCTGCCTGCCACTCGGAAAACGACCCGTTTATTCCAACTCTTTGCTTTCTGTCCGCCAACCAGTTCTCTATCCAAGTCAATACCTTGCCCCCAATCCCATGTGCCTTAATTTTGCACGCTAATCTCTTCTGTGGGACCTTATCGAAAGCCTTCTGAAAGTCCAAATATGCCACATCCACTGGTTCTCCCTTATCTATTTTACCAGTTACATCCTCAAAAATTTCCAGTAGATTAGTCAAGCATGATTTACCTTTTGTAAATCCTAGGGTACTTAAGGAAGTGGCCCTAGAAATAGTAGATGCATTGCTGGTCATCTTCCAAAATTCTATAGACTCTTGAACAGTTCCCATGGATTGGAGGATAGCTAATGTAACCCCACTATTCAAAAAAGGTGGTAGAGAAAAAACGGGGAATTATAGACCAGTAGGCCTGTCATCGGAAGTGGGGAAAATGCTAGAGACCATTATAAAATCTGTAATAGCAGAGCACTTGGAAAACAGTGACAGGATCGGACAAATTCAACATGGATTACAAAGCGTAAATCATTCTTGAATAATGTACTGGAATTTTTTGAAGATCTATGTGGTAGAATAGATAAGGGAGAACCAGTGGATATGGTGTATTTGGAATTTCAGAAGACTTTCGATAAGGTCCCGCATAAGAGATTAGCGTGTAAATTTAAAGCACATGTGATTGGGGGTAAGGTACTGACTTGGATAGAGAATTGGTTGGCAGACAGGAAGCAAAGAGTTGGCATAAACGGGTCCTTTTCCGAGTGGCAGGCAGTGATTAGTGGGGTACTGCAGGGATCGGTGCCATGACCCCAGCTATTCACAATATATATTAATGATCTAGACGAGGGAACTATATGTAATATCTCCAGGTTTGCAGATGACACAAAGCTGGGTGGGCATGTGTGCTGTGAGGAGGATGCCGAGAAACTCCATTATGATTTGGAGAGGTTGGGTGATTGGGCAGATGCATGGCAGATGCAGTATAATGTGGATAAATGCGAGGTTATCTACTTTGGTGTCAAAAACAGGAAGGCAGATTATTATCTGAATGGCAATAGATTGGGAGAAGGGGAAGTGCAACGAGACCTGGGTGTCCTTGTGCACCAGTCGCTGAAGGTAAGCATGCAGGTGCGGCAGGCGGTTACAAAGGCAAATGGTATGTTGGCCTTCATAATGAGAGGTTTCGAGTACAGGAGCATGGATGTCTTGCTGCAGTTGTACAGGGCCTTGGTGAGACCACACCTTGAGTATTGTGTGCAGTTCTGTTCACCTTACCTGAGGAAGGATGTTCTTGCCATGGAGGGAGTGCAGCGAAGATTCATCAGACTGATACCTGGGATGGCAGGAATGATTATGAGGAGAGATTGGGTCGATTGGGCTTATATTCGCTGGAGTTTAGAAGAATGAGAGGGGATCTCATTGAAACTTATAAAATTCAAACAGGACTAGACAGACTAGATGCAGGAAGGATGTTCCCGATGGCGGGGGCTTACAATACCAGGGGTCATAGTCTAAAGATAAGGGGTAAGCCATTTAGGACAGGGATGAGGAGGAATTTCTTCACCCAGACAGTGGTGAACCTGTGGAATTCTCACCGACAAAAGGCAGTTGAGGCCAATTCATTAAATATATTCAAGAAGGAGTTAGATATATTTCTTAAGGCTAAAGTGCATTTGAGTACAGGATCAAGGATGACTTGCTGCAGTTGTACAATGCCTTGGTGAGACCACACCTTGAGTATTGTGTGCAGTTTTGGTCGCCTTATCTGAGGAAGGATGTTCTTGCCATGGAGGGAGTGCAGCAAAGATTCACCAGACTGATACCTGGGATGGCAGGAATGATGTATGAAGAGAGATTGGGTCGATTAGGTTTATATTCGCTAGAGTTTGTAAGAATGAGAGGGGATCTCATTGAAACTTATAAAATTCTGACATGACTAGACAGACTAGATGCAGGAAGGATGTTCCCGATGGTGGGGGAGTCCAGAACCAGATGTCACAGTCTAAGGATAAGGGGTAAGCCACTTAGGACTGAGATGAGGAGGAATTTCTTCACCCAGAGAGTGGTGAACCTGTGGAATTCTCTACCACACAAGGCAGTTGAGGCCAATTCATTAAATATATTCAAGAAGGAGTTAGATATATTTCTTAATGCTACAGGGATCAAGGGATATGGGGAGAAAGCAGGGACAGGGTACTGAATTTGGATGATCAGCCATGATCTCATTAAATGGCGGAGCAGGTTCGAGGGGCCGAATGGCCTACTCGTGCTCCTATCTTCTATGTTTCTATTGAGGCGTTGATACTCTTGCAATCACTTTGATACGATTGGTCTTGCTACCACCGGCCTGACAATCTATTAAGCGCAGGACACTCAGTGTGAGAGAAGGTCTGTGTTTATTAGTTTAGAAGGAAGCTTTTCAGAACAGGAGGTAATCCATACTCTTTGCAGGAGTTTTATGTAACTCAATAATTTACCGACATGATTATTATCCCATTTAATTCTACCAACTATCTCAAATAAAATCACTGGCTATGACTATAAAAAGAAAGACTTTCACCACCTCAGCAATTGCTTCAAAGCCCTTGATCACTTGGTAGATCACAGAAACAACTGTCCAGTGCTGGTCAGTTCTGTAATTTGACCAGAGGAAACCCATTAATTGGGACTGTGCTTCTAAACCCTCACTGTGAAATTGCAGTGAATAGCAATGACATGAGTGATAGACTAGTAACCAACGATTGGACTCCCTGCTTTAGAATTTTTGTCTGACAAGACTGTAGTTTTCATTTCATTTGCTTTATTTGAATTGTTAGATTAATGGAAGTAATAAGCTGGTAAGACTGTTCTAACATCATGTGATCGCTGGTTGAATGCCTTTTCAAGAAAAAAAAATCAATGAAGGAATTCTGGGGGGAAATTTGTACTGGGCGGTAAGGTAACATTTCTAGAAAATTGGACACGTGTAAAACTGCCGATTCACACTCGCCTGTTTTATGCATCCGCCCAAACTCCAATTTCACTTCCGTCCAGTCTGGGTTCCTGGGAGCGATATTAACTTGAGTTGAAATTTCCGGGATTCCCTTTCACCATTAGTTCGAAGTAGAAGCAGAAAATGCAAACAAAATGCTGAGGTTCTCTGTATTAAAAATGGGAGCATTCTACAAAAATGGTGCAGTGGGGTATGCAAATATAATTAATATTATATTATATAATAGACAGGTTAGCATTGCGGGTACACACCCTGCAGCGGAACTGGGAGCTGAAAAATCAGCAAGGACCTCTGTAGGGCCGGGGGAAAGGATGGGAAGAGAAGAAACAAATGGCAGGAAGAATAAGGAGGCCTCAGACTCCTGGGAAATAAGAATCTAAATGGGTTCGAGGAGCAAAGGGATCTCGGGCTGCAGATTCACAAATCATTAAAAGTAGCAACGCAAGTAAACAAGGCCATAAAATGCAAACACCGGGGGGTTCATGTCTAGAGGAACAGAATTGAAAAGTAGAGAAGTTGTGTTAAACTTGTATAGAAGCTTGGTTAGACCTCACTTGTTGTGTACTGAGCACAGTTCTGGTCTCCATATTACAAAAAGGATACAGAGGCCCTGGAGAAATTACAAAATAGATTGACCCAGATTATAGCAGATCTGAGAGGTTACACCATCAGGAGAGATTAAACAGGCTGGAGCTCTTTTCTCTAGAAAAGTGAAGACTGAGAGGTGACCTGATAGAGATTGTGGTCGAGGACGCTGTGATGGTCAGTAACAGAGGGCAGGTAATGTGTGGGACTATTATTGATGGGGAATTGGGGTTGTGTTCACTGGTACCTCAGTCGGATGATTATATCACGGGGAGCCCGGGAATAAAGGAGCTGTCTGGGTTGTCTCTTCCCTTCCGCTTCCTCCTCTTCTGCTTCCACCTCCTTCAATTCCACTTCCTCCTCCTCCTCTTCTGCTTCCTCCTACACCTCTGCCTCCTCCTTCTCCTCCTCAGCTGGTTGCCGTTTGTCTGCTGGGAAGGGCTGTGCCCTCATGATGCCGAGATTGTGGAGCATGCAGGAGACCATGGCGAATCTTGAGATCCGCTCTGGTGAGTACCGCAGGGCTCCTCCAGAGCGGACCTAACAGAAGAAGCGTTGATGAATGACACCAATGGTCTGCTCTCTTAGGTTCCGTGTGGCAGCATGGCTCTCATTATATGCACGCTGCCCACGTGTAGCATAGCAGAGTCAAGAGCCGGGTGTTCAGTTGATGGCCCTTGTCGCCCATTAGCCACCCTCTGGTTTGTCCTGGTGGCTCAAAGGCTGATGGTACAGCAGACTGCCGCAGAATGACGGCAACATGGCTGCTGCCAGGATCTCGAGCATTGACTTGCATGATGCGCTGAGTATGGTCGCACACCAGCTCGATATTGAGGAAATGGTTGCGGTAAATCTCCGAATTGAGATGCGCTGCCCGCAGAGTGACGTGTGTGTCAGTCACTGGCACCCTGCACATGGAGCTTGTTATCCTGGGGAAGCTGCATGCTCGCTCCGCCTGCTTCTCTCTGGCAAGACAGAATGAAATGTAACTGCCCAGCTGCGGAAACCAGCTGTGCATTCCCAGGTAACTCCTAGGGTCGGGGAATTGATTCGGAGGGAGGGGGCAGTGATCGGGAGAGGGTTGCTTGGACACAGCACAGGAAGGAACATGTGGTGCAGTGGATCGTACGCTGATAACAGAACCAGTCTGATTTTCCTTCCAGTGATTTCAATAGTAATATATTTTGGGTTCTCCTTCTGCCCTCCTCCTTTTTCCCTCTCCCGATTCCCAGACGCAGTTAAAATTCCCATTAATCGCTCAGTCTGATGATGAGCGCACCTCTGAAAAATCACAGACTGTCTTTTCTCTTTGTAAATGCGATTCTATTTCATCCAGATGTGAACAGCACTTGCAGGGACTCGAGTGATCTGTGACTGGGAACCGGGTCTGGATCCACCCACAGAACCATGACACCAGCAGATTGAATCAGCAAGTACTAAAACTGATCCAGGCAGCTCCTTGACATTTATGGCACTTTGTGTTTCAGGGTGAGCGGCTGCAATCATTAACACAATTCAGTTTATGGATCCGTATCTCACACCGTGTGTCACCAGAGCGAGTTTGGTCTGGATCAAAGTGCACTGGAATCTCGATCCCCGCCCATCTCCGGCTCCTCCCTCCCTCTCTCTCCCTCCTGTCACTGTCAACACGCCACCCGCCTGGATTCAATTATTTCCCTCCGCCCTCTAACACTGTTTGTCCTTTATACTGCTCTAGGTTTTATCTCCCTGTGTAAATGTCGACTGGACAGAGAATAGTTTATAGTAATAATAATTCCCTGAGTATTGCCGTGAACTTCATCGGGAAATCGCTGAACTGAGGCTGTTCGGCAGCGCAGTAAACACTGAAACTAAAAGCGGTTTGAATCAGGGAGTGCTGAGGGTGAACATGGCTTCCAGACAGCAGGCCGAGAGTTTGTCCGAGGAGGCAATTTGTCCCATTTGTCTTGATTTCTTCATCGATCCGGTATTACTGGAGTGTGGACACAACTTCTGCCGCTCCTGTATCACACAGTGTTGGGAAAAGAAGGAGACAAACTCCTGCCCAGAATGTAGAGAGGAGTTTCTGGAAATAAACCTCAGGGTTAATCGGGCCTTAGCGAATCTGGCCGAGAAAGCTCGAAAATTAAAGCTGAATCCGAAAAAGAAGGAAAGTAAACTTCACTGTGAGGAACATCAGGAAGAACTGAAGCTGTTTTGTGAAACTGACAAGAAATTGATCTGCCTTGTTTGTAGAGATGCGCGGGAACACAAATCTCACAACTTCATGCCCATTAAAAAAGCTGTTGGAATCTACAAGGTAAAAGGAACAGGTTTGATCACCTGATTATTTTATTACGTTTTCATGGTCCAACACTTTTATTCTGTGATTTTCTCTCCCAATCCCAGGGTCAGGTGAAATCTTCCTTCGATTCTCTCACAGAGAAGAAATCGGCGGTTCTAGAAACAGAGCGACGGCAGAAACAGAAGATTTCCGAAATTAGGGTAAATCTCCCTCTGCTGATTTTCGAAGTTTGATTAGTTTTTTTTTGCTTTTATTGCGGATAAAGTATTATTTTTCACGTTATATTTGGCAGGAACAGTCGAGCAGTCTGCAGACCCGCATCACATCCGAGTTCGCTAAAATGCACCAGATTCTCAGTGAGAAAGAGCAGCGATTAATCCGAGATCTCAGGGAACAAGAGGGGAAGATTCTAGAATCAATGGAGGAAAATCTTCGACAGATTCAAAAGAATTTAAATTCTATTCAGGAGAAACTCTCAAAGTTGCAGAAACAGATGGAGCAAAAAGACGAGCTGACATTTCTGAAGGTGAGGATTATATTTCAGTTTAGTTCAGTGAAAGTTCACAGTCACAAAATGACGGGCGAGAATTTTGAAATAAATGCAGCATTTTTCCAAAAGTTCGTCACTGATTTAAACCGATCGATTGTTTTCTCCATTCCCGGGAGGATCTGCTGTTGTCACCGAGCTAATCGACCTCCCACAAAATATACAGTATCCCGGGAATACCTGCACCTTCCCCGGGAATGAGTTGCCCTGATCTTGATATTTAGTCTGTAATTCTTTCTGTGGTGCCCAAGTTTAATATTCTCCTGAAACTCACATTCCAATCCAGTTCCAGTCCCATGTTGTGAGTGTGTGGGTGTGTCTGGTAGGGTGGGTGTGAGAGGCACTGTGTCTGTGAGTGACACTGATGTTGATTTCAAATACCTGATACTCTTATGAGATTTTTCAGCTATATCCTGCTTCTATCGGAAGCATTTAAGAATTTTTCGTATAATTTCCATTGGCCTGTTTTCAAATATGCCGCTCATAGAAATACACAGAATTTTACAGCACAGAGACCGGCCATTCGGCCCATCAGATCTATGTCAGTGTTTATGCTCCACACGAGCCTCCTCCCACCTTACTTCATCTCACCCTATCAATATATCCTTCTGTTCCTTTCTCCCTCATGTACTGATCTCGCTCCCTTTTAAATATATCGGTGCTATTCACCTCAACTTGTGGTAGCGAGTTCCACATTCTAAACACTCTGAGTAAAGAGATTTCTCCTGAATTCCCTTTTGGATTTATTACTGACTCTCTTATATTTATGACCCCTTGCTTTAGACTCCCCACAAGTGGAAACATCTTCTCTACATCTGCCCTATCGAATCCTTTCATAATGTTAAAGACCTCGCTCGGGTCACCTCTCAGTCTTCTCTTTTCTAGAGAATAATCTTTCCTGTTCACTCTTTCCTGTTAGTTGAACCCTCGCAGTTCTGGTATCATTCTTGTAAATCTCTTTTATACTTTCTCCAGTGCTTCGATATCCTTTTTGTAATATCCTCTTTCTACCTGTGTGTGGGCAGCAGTGAGAATTGGGAATTATCAGCAGCTTGTAACAATCTGGGTGTAATTTCTGCTGTCCGGATATAGACGCTCAGTCTCTGTCAACTCAGATTGTGTTTTATTTATTTCAGGAGGAAACTCGTCAGAAGAGGAGGTAGGCCATGCTCTTTACTGAAACTCTGCACAGTTTGGTAAAATAGCTCAGAAAAGTAATTTTTTTCAATTTATAACCAATTGTTTGATATTTGCAGGATTAGTGAGGACCATAATACACTGACATTAGCAGATGCCGCCCTGTCTATCGAAAAATTCAATGGCCCTTTACCGTACGCAGTGTGGAGTGAAATGCTGGATGCCATTAACCCCGGTAAAACTCCTATCAGTTCCTTTGGCCTGATTTATATCTCATAATTTGATTCGTTATACATAAAAATATCATAGATAGTATCTTTTAGTACTAAGTAGTTGCTAAGGAACGCGGTTAAAAGCGGGCCTGGATGGAGTTAAAGTGTTATTCACGGACCAAATCCATCTTTTAAAAAGCATCGCCTTCAACTGGTCAGCTGAAAATGTCAGCTCCCCAAACATGACCAACACAGGGACCCTCAGATGAACCACAGCCTCCAGAACCCATCGATACTTTGCACACTTCAGCAACAGGAAACACCGCCCTTCCCAGCTGAACCTTTCCTCCTCTACAATACTCATCTCCTGATCCATCTCCACCTTGTGTGTCAAACTCATGTCCGTGACCAAGGTCAGGACAGGAAGCCTGGGAGTGAGGCTTTCTCTGCCTGTTGAGGGAGGAGTGGCGAGGGGTATAAAGTTAGCTGGTGCTCACTGTGGACCTGGGGAGCAAGCACTGGATTGCTGAAAGTGTCACCAAGGCTTATTCTCTCAGTTGTCTTGAATCATTTCACTCGCCCTAGACAATTATCTCTTATACATCCAGGGAGAGTAGCAGGGTAGAGGTATGACAGTGGTGCATCACATTGAATAACCGCTGGTGTTTTGCATCCACATGCGGCCCCGTATAAAGTCTTTTTGTTTGAATGGACCAGTCCGGAGATATCTGGAGGTTAAGATCTTGGCCAATATTTTCTTGTCCGCATTGAGGAGGGATTTAATTTTCTACGATGAGCAATGGTGGTGACCTTTCTGCTCATATATATTAACCTGATTGTGACTAAGTTAAGTGTGTCTGTGCCCTTGTCTCCAGCACATAGTGCGGGGTTTCAGTCGCGGGAGAGTAAGCTCCGTGATTAGGGCCTTGTAAAACCCGATAGGGGAGCTATTAGTTGGTGTGGGACCAGGTCACTACTTTTCCCAGATTGCTCCGGCTGCTTGTCCTAGTGCCCTGTGTCCACTGGAAGCTTGTCCCGTTGGGAGTGAAGAGCACAGTTTAGGTCTCCACTCATGGTTACTATGCTGTCCATACGTGGGGCGAGTGTGAGGATTGCTGATGTGGGGAATGTGCGGACACCTCATTCAGGACACAGAACTGAAGCTTCACTTTGGGTTCTCCTGTTATTCGAGATTCTTTAGGATGGAGTGGCCTCCTTCTCCAGGAATGTGTGTCTCAGAGTAATGGGAAGGTTCCTGTTGATTAGTGTGACTATCCTCTGCTCTTGGGTCAGTAGAAGGCGGCCGGCATTGGTCCCACCCACTCACTCACAAACTTGGTGTGTTCTGGGGGTGGTGAGGAGGATCTCCTGTAGAAATGGTGCTTCCACCTGTTCTTTTATATCAATCCGTTTTGTTTTGCCTGATTATGTGCTGGATTCTGTTGAGATTCGTGGATATAATTTGATTGATGGACTGTATTCAGGGTGATGTCGGTTTGCTGTCTCCAGGGTGTCTTTTCCTCTTGGGGGTGTCTCTGAATCTGGGGCCTGCCCGAATGTACCAGTTTTCCTTGAGTTCCTGTCCAGGCTGCTGTTCAGACTGATCGAGTTGTGGGCCACAGCTGCTTCATCCTCTTTTTTTCCTCTACTTTTTATCTTGAATTATTTATTCATTTCCCTTCCTTACCTTTTCCCCTGTGGCAGCTCTTTTCCTCCCTCCATCTCAGAATCACAGAATCACAGAAGCCCCACAGTGCAGATAGAGGCCATTTCGGCCCATCGAGCCTGCACTGACACATTATCCCACCCGATCCCCATAACCCCTACACCAACACATATCCCACCCTATCCCCGTAACCCCATGTATTTAATCCCCCTAACACTAAGGGTCAATTTATCATAGCCAATCAACCTAACCCGCACATCTTTGGACTGTGGGAGGAAACCGGAGCACCCGGAGAAAACCCACGCAAACACGGGGAGAATGTGCAAACTCCACACAGACAGTCGCCCGAGGCCGGATTCGAACCCGGGTCCCTGGCGCTGTGAGGCAACAGTGCTAACCACTATCCCTAACACTCTGTGGGATGTGTCCTTCATCCAGTTAGGTGTTTGTCCCCTAATACGCTAAATATACATTGGCTTTGTACAGAATAATCTTTATTAAGACCCCTTTAAACGAGCTTGAAAACTAGGAAATAATGAGTGAACAATTTAATAATTTTCAATCATATTAAACCACCCAATACATACAGTGACTTAGATTACTGGTACAGACAGATCATACAGTGACCGTGAGATTTCTGGTACAGACAGATCATACAGTGACCGTGAGATTACTGGTACAGACAGATCATACAGTGATTGAGCTTACAGGTACAGGCAGATCTTACAGTGACGGTGAGATTTCTGGTACAGACAGATCATACAGTGACCGTGAGATTATTAGTACAACAAATCATACAGTGAATGAGACTACTGGTACAGACAGATTATACAGTGAATGAGATTACTGGTACAGACAGATCATAATGTGACCGTTAGATTACTGGGACAAACAGATGATACAGGGATCATAAGATTACTCGTACACACTGATCATACAGTGACTGAGATTACTGGTACAGACAGATTATACAGTGACTGAGATTACTGGTATAGACAGATTATACAATGACCGTGAGATTACTGGTACAGACATATCATAAAGTGACCGTGAGATTACTGGTATAGACAGATCAAAAAGTTACTGTGAGATTACGCTTACACATAGATCAAACAATAATCACGAGATTCCTACTACAGACAGACCATAGAGTGACTGATATTACTGGTACAGACAGATCATACAGTGACCATGAGAGTACTGTTACAAACAGATCAAACAGTGACTGAAATTACTGGTACAGACAGATCATACAGACTCCGTGAAATTACTGGTACAGACAGATCATACAGTGACCATGAGATTACTGGTGCAGACAGATCATACAGAGACCATGAGATTACTGGTACAGACAGATCATACAGTCTCCGTGAAATTACTGGTACAGACAGATCATACAGTGACCGTGAGATTACTGGTACACACAGATCATACAGTGACCGTGAGATTACTGGTACAGACAGATCATACAGTGACCATGAGATTACTGGTGCAGACAGATCATACAGTGACCATGAGATTACTGGTACAGACAGATCATACAGTGACCATGAGATTACTGGTACAGACAGATCATACAGAGACCATGAGATTACTGGTACAGACAGATCATACAGTCTCCATGAGATTACTGGTACAGACAGATCATACAGTGACCATGAGATTACTGGTACAGACAGATCATACAGAGACCATGAGATTACTGGTACAGACAGATCATACAGTGACCATGAGATTACTGGTACAGACAGATCATACAGTGACCGTGAGATTACTGGTACAGACAGATCATACAGAGACCATGAGATTACTGGTACAGACAGATCATACAGAGACCATGAGATTACTGGTACAGACAGATCATACAGTGACCGTGAGATTACTGGTACAGACAGATCATACAGTGACCATGAGATTACTGGTACAGACAGATCATATAGTGACCATGAGATTACTGGTACAGACAGATCATACAGAGACCATGAGATTACTGGTACAGACAGATCATACAGAGACCATGAGATTACTGGTACAGACAGATCATACAGTGACCGTGAGATTACTGGTACAGACAGATCATACAGAGACCATGAGATTACTGGTACAGACAGATCATACAGAGACCATGAGATTACTGGTACAGACAGATCACACAGTGACCATGAGATTACTGGTACAGACAGATCATACAGTGACCATGAGATTACTGGTACAGACAGATCATACAGTGACCGTGAGATTACTGGTACAGACAGATCATACAGTGACCGTGAGATTACTGGTACAGACAGATCATACAGAGACCATGAGATTACTGGTACAGACAGATCATACAGAGACCATGAGATTACTGGTACAGACAGATCATACAGAGACCATGAGATTACTGGTACAGAGAGATCATACAGTGACCATGAGATTACTGGTACAGACAGATCATACAGAGACCATGAGATTACTGGTACAGACAGATCATACAGTGACCGTGAGATTACTGGTACAGACAGATCATACAGTGACCATGAGATTACTGGTACACACAGATCATACAGTGACCGTGAGATTACTGGTACAGACAGATCATACAGTGACCGTGAGATTACTGGTACAGACAGATCATACAGTGACCATGAGATTACTGGTACAGACAGATCATACAGTGACCGTGAGATTACTGGTACAGACAGATCATACAGAGACCATGAGATTACTGGTACAGACAGATCATACAGTGACCGTGAGATTACTGGTACAGAGAGATCATACAGAGACCATGAGATTACTGGTACAGAGAGATCATACAGAGACCATGAGATTACTGGTACAGACAGATCATACAGAGACCATGAGATTACTGGTACAGACAGATCATACAGTGACCGTGAGATTACTGGTACAGAGAGATCATACAGAGACCATGAGATTACTGGTACAGAGAGATCATACAGAGACCATGAGATTACTGGTGCAGACAGATCATACAGTGACCATGAGATTACTGGTACAGACAGATCATACAGTGACCGTGAGATTACTGGTACAGACAGATCATACAGTGACCGTGAGATTACTGGTACAGACAGATCATACAGTGACCATGAGATTACTGGTACAGAGAGATCATACAGAGACCATGAGACTACTGGTACAGACAGATCATACAGAGACCGTGAGATTACTGGTGCAGACAGATCATACAGTGACCATGAGATTACTGGAGCAGACAGATCATACAGTGACCATGAGATTACTGGTACAGACAGATCATACAGAGACCGTGAGATTACTGGTACAGACAGATCATACAGTGACCGTGAGATTACTGGAGCAGACAGATCATACAGTGACCATGAGATTACTGGTACAGACAGATCATACAGTGACCGTGAGATTACTGGAGCAGACAGATCATACAGAGACCATGAGATTACTGGGACAGACAGATCATACAGTGACCGTGAGATTACTGGTACAGACAGATCATACAGAGACCATGAGATTACTGGAGCAGACAGATCATACAGTGACCATGAGATTACTGGTACAGAGAGATCATACAGAGACCATGAGATTACTGGTACAGACAGATCATACAGAGACCGTGAGATTACTGGTGCAGACAGATCATACAGAGACCGTGAGATTACTGGTGCAGACAGATCATACAGTGACCATGAGATTACTGGTACAGACAGATCATACAGTGACCATGAGATTACTGGAGCAGACAGATCATACAGTGACCATGAGATTACTGGTACAGACAGATCATACAGTGACCATGAGATTACTGGTACAGACAGATCATACAGTGACCGTGAGATTACTGGTACAGACAGATCATACAGTGACCATGAGATTACTGGTACAGACAGATCATACAGAGACCATGAGATTACTGGGACAGACAGATCATACAGTGACCGTGAGATTACTGGTACAGAGAGATCAGACAGAGACCATGAGATTACTGGTACAGACAGATCATACAGAGACCATGAGATTACTGGAGCAGACAGATCATACAGTCTCCATGAGATTACTGGTACAGACAGATCATACAGTGACCATGAGATTACTGGTACAGACAGATCATACAGAGACCATGAGATTACTGGTACAGACAGATCATACAGTGACCATGAGATTACTGGTACAGACAGATCATACAGTGACCGTGAGATTACTGGTACAGACAGATCATACAGAGACCATGAGATTACTGGTACAGACAGATCATACAGAGACCATGAGATTACTGGTACAGACAGATCATACAGTGACCGTGAGATTACTGGTACAGACAGATCATACAGTGACCATGAGATTACTGGTACAGACAGATCATATAGTGACCATGAGATTACTGGTACAGACAGATCATACAGAGACCATGAGATTACTGGTACAGACAGATCATACAGAGACCATGAGATTACTGGTACAGACAGATCATACAGTGACCGTGAGATTACTGGTACAGACAGATCATACAGAGACCATGAGATTACTGGTACAGACAGATCATACAGAGACCATGAGATTACTGGTACAGACAGATCACACAGTGACCATGAGATTACTGGTACAGACAGATCATACAGTGACCATGAGATTACTGGTACAGACAGATCATACAGTGACCGTGAGATTACTGGTACAGACAGATCATACAGTGACCGTGAGATTACTGGTACAGACAGATCATACAGAGACCATGAGATTACTGGTACAGACAGATCATACAGAGACCATGAGATTACTGGTACAGACAGATCATACAGAGACCATGAGATTACTGGTACAGAGAGATCATACAGTGACCATGAGATTACTGGTACAGACAGATCATACAGAGACCATGAGATTACTGGTACAGACAGATCATACAGTGACCGTGAGATTACTGGTACAGACAGATCATACAGTGACCATGAGATTACTGGTACACACAGATCATACAGTGACCGTGAGATTACTGGTACAGACAGATCATACAGTGACCGTGAGATTACTGGTACAGACAGATCATACAGTGACCATGAGATTACTGGTACAGACAGATCATACAGTGACCGTGAGATTACTGGTACAGACAGATCATACAGAGACCATGAGATTACTGGTACAGACAGATCATACAGTGACCGTGAGATTACTGGTACAGAGAGATCATACAGAGACCATGAGATTACTGGTACAGAGAGATCATACAGAGACCATGAGATTACTGGTACAGACAGATCATACAGAGACCATGAGATTACTGGTACAGACAGATCATACAGTGACCGTGAGATTACTGGTACAGAGAGATCATACAGAGACCATGAGATTACTGGTACAGAGAGATCATACAGAGACCATGAGATTACTGGTGCAGACAGATCATACAGTGACCATGAGATTACTGGTACAGACAGATCATACAGTGACCGTGAGATTACTGGTACAGACAGATCATACAGTGACCGTGAGATTACTGGTACAGACAGATCATACAGTGACCATGAGATTACTGGTACAGAGAGATCATACAGAGACCATGAGACTACTGGTACAGACAGATCATACAGAGACCGTGAGATTACTGGTGCAGACAGATCATACAGTGACCATGAGATTACTGGAGCAGACAGATCATACAGTGACCATGAGATTACTGGTACAGACAGATCATACAGAGACCGTGAGATTACTGGTACAGACAGATCATACAGTGACCGTGAGATTACTGGAGCAGACAGATCATACAGTGACCATGAGATTACTGGTACAGACAGATCATACAGTGACCGTGAGATTACTGGAGCAGACAGATCATACAGAGACCATGAGATTACTGGGACAGACAGATCATACAGTGACCGTGAGATTACTGGTACAGACAGATCATACAGAGACCATGAGATTACTGGAGCAGACAGATCATACAGTGACCATGAGATTACTGGTACAGAGAGATCATACAGAGACCATGAGATTACTGGTACAGACAGATCATACAGAGACCGTGAGATTACTGGTGCAGACAGATCATACAGAGACCGTGAGATTACTGGTGCAGACAGATCATACAGTGACCATGAGATTACTGGTACAGACAGATCATACAGTGACCATGAGATTACTGGAGCAGACAGATCATACAGTGACCATGAGATTACTGGTACAGACAGATCATACAGTGACCATGAGATTACTGGTACAGACAGATCATACAGTGACCGTGAGATTACTGGTACAGACAGATCATACAGTGACCATGAGATTACTGGTACAGACAGATCATACAGAGACCATGAGATTACTGGGACAGACAGATCATACAGTGACCGTGAGATTACTGGTACAGAGAGATCAGACAGAGACCATGAGATTACTGGTACAGACAGATCATACAGAGACCATGAGATTACTGGAGCAGACAGATCATACAGAGACCATGAGATTACTGGAGCAGACAGATCATACAGTGACCATGAGATTACTGGTACAGACAGATCATACAGTGACCGTGAGATTACTGGTACAGACAGATCATACAGTCTCCGTGAGATTACTGGTACAGACAGATCATACAGAGACCATGAGATTACTGGTACAGACAGATCATACAGTGACCATGAGATTACTGGAGCAGACAGATCATACAGTGACCGTGAGATTACTGGTACAGACAGATCATACAGTGACCGTGAGATTACTGGTACAGACTGATGATACAGTGACCGTGAGATTACTGGTACAGACAGATCATACAGTGACCGTGAGATTACTGGTACAGACAGATCATACAATGACCGTGAGATTACTGGTACAGACTGATCATACAGTGACCGTGAGATTACTGGTACAGACAGATCATACAGTGACCGTGAGATTACTGGTACAGACAGATCATACAGTGACCGTGAGATTACTGGTACAGACAGATCATACAGTCTCCGTGAGATTACTGGTACAGACAGATCATACAGTCTCCGTGAGATTACTGGTACAGACAGATCATACAGTGACCGTGAGATTACTGGTACAGACAGATCATACAGTGACCGTGAGATTACTGGTACAGACAGATCATACAGTGACCGTGAGATTACTGGTACAGACAGATCATACAGTGACCGTGAGATTACTGGTACAGACAGATCATACAGTGACCGTGAGATTACTGGTACAGACAGATCATACAGTGACCGTGAGATTACTGGTACAGACAGATCATACAGTGACCGTGAGATTACTGGTACAGACAGATCATACAGTGACCGTGAGATTACTGGTACAGACAGATCATACAGTGACCATGAGATTACTGGTACAGACAGATCATACAGTGACCGTGAGATTACTGGTACAGACAGATCATACAGTGACCATGTGAATACTGTTACAGGCAGATCATACAGTGACCGTGAGATTACTGGTACAGACAGATCATACAGTGACCATGAGATTACTGGTACAGACAGATCATACAGTGACCATGAGATTACTGGTACAGACAGATCATACAGTGACCGTGAGATTACTGGTACAGACAGATCATACAGTGACCATGAGATTACTGGTACAGACAGATCATACAGTGACCGTGAGATTACTGGTACAGACAGATCATACAGTGACCATGAGATTACTGGTACAGACAGATCATACAGTGACCGTGAGATTACTGGTACAGACAGATCATACAGTGACCGTGAGATTACTGGTACAGACAGATCATACAGTGACCATGAGATTACTGGTACAGACAGATCATACAGTGACCGTGAGATTACTGGTACAGACAGATCATACAGTGACCGTGAGATTACTGGTACAGACAGATCATACAGTGACCATGAGATTACTGGTACAGACAGATCATACAGTCTCCGTGAGATTTCTGGTACAGACAGATCATACAGTGACCATGAGATTACTGGTACAGACAGATCATACAGTGACCGTGAGATTACTGGTACAGACAGATCATACAGTGACCCTGAGATTACTGGTACAGACAGATCATACAGTGACCGTGAGATTACTGGTACAGACAGATCATACAGTGACCGTGAGATTACTGGTACAGAGAGATCATACAGTGACCATGAGATTACTGGTACAGACAGATCATACAGTGACCGTGAGATTACTGGTACAGACAGATCATACAGTGACCGTGAGATTACTGGTACAGACAGATCATACAGTGACCGTGAGATTACTGGTACAGACAGATCATACAGTCTCCGTGAGATTACTGGTACAGACAGATCATACAGTGACCATGAGATTACTGGTACAGACAGATCATACAGTGACCGTGAGATTACTGGTACAGACAGATCATACAATGATCGTGAGATTACTGGTACAGACAGATCATACAGTGACCATGAGATTACTGGAGCAGACAGATCATACAGTGACCGTGAGATTACTGGTACAGACAGATCATACAGTGACCGTGAGATTACTGGTACAGAGAGATCATACAGTGACCGTGAGATTACTGGTACAGACAGATCATACAGTGACCATGAGATTACTGGTACAGACAGATCATACAGTGACCGTGAGATTACTGGTACAGACAGATCATACAGTGACCGTGAGATTACTGGTACAGACAGATCATACAGTGACCATGAGATTACTGGAGCAGACAGATCATACAGTGACCGTGAGATTACTGGTACAGACAGATCATACAGTGACCGTGAGATTACTGGTACAGAGAGATCATACAGTGACCGTGAGATTACTGGTACAGACAGATCATACAGTGACCGTGAGATTACTGGTACAGACAGATCATACAGTGAACGTGAGATTACTGGTACAGACAGATCATACAGTGACCGTGAGATTACTGGTACAGACAGATCATACAGTGACCGTGAGATTACAGGTACAGACAGATCATACAGTGACCGTGAGATTACTGGTACAGACAGATCATACAGTGACCGTGAGATTACTGGTACAGACAGATCATACAGTGACCATGAGATTACTGGTACAGACAGATCATACAGTGACCATGAGATTACTGGTACAGACAGATCATACAGTGACCGTGAGATTACTGGTACAGACAGATCATACAGTCTCCGTGAGATTACTGGAACAGACAGATCATACAGAGACCATGAGATTACTGGTACAGACAGATCATACAGAGACCATGAGATTACTGGAACAGACAGATCATACAGAGACCATGAGATTACTGGTACAGACAGATCATACAGAGACCATGAGATTACTGGTACAGACAGATCATACAGTGACCATGAGATTACTGGTACAGACAGATCATACAGTGACCGTGAGATTACTGGTACAGACAGATCATACAGTGACCATGAGATTACTGGTACAGACAGATCATACAGTGACCATGAGATTACTGGTACAGACAGATCATACAGTGACCATGAGATTACTGGTACAGACAGATCATACAGAGACCATGAGATTACTGGTACAGACAGATCATACAGTGACCATGAGATTACTGGTACAGACAGATCATACAGTGACCGTGAGATTACTGGTACAGACAGATCATACAGTCACCATGAGATTACTGGTACAGACAGATCATACAGAGACCATGAGATTACTGGTACAGACAGATCATACAGTCACCATGAGATTACTGGTACAGACAGATCATACAGTCACCATGAGATTACTGGTACAGACAGATCATACAGAGACCATGAGATTACTGGTACAGACAGATCATACAGAGACCATGAGATTACTGGTACAGACAGATCATACAGAGACCATGAGATTACTGGTACAGACAGATCATACAGTGACCATGAGATTACTGGTACAGACAGACCATACAGAGACCATGAGATTACTGGTACAGACAGATCATACAGTGACCATGAGATTACTGGTACAGACAGACCATACAGAGACCATGAGATTACTGGTACAGACAGATCATACAGTGACCGTGAGTTTACTGGTACAGACAGATCATACAGTGACCATGAGATTACTGGTACAGACAGATCATACAGAGACCATGAGATTACTGGTACAGACAGATCATACAGTGACCATGAGATTACTGGTACAGACAGATCATACAGTGACCATGAGATTACTGGTACAGACAGATCATACAGTGACCATGAGATTACTGGTACAGACAGATCATACAGTGACCATGAGATTACTGGTACAGACAGATCATACAGTGACCATGAGATTACTGGTACAGACAGATCATACAGTGACCATGAGATTACTGGTACAGACAGATCATACAGTGACCATGAGATTACTGGTACAGACAGATCATACAGTGACCATGAGATTACTGGTACAGACAGATCATACAGAGACCATGAGATTACTGGTACAGACAGATCATACAGTGACCGTGAGATTACTGGTACAGACAGATCATACAGAGACCATGAGATTACTGGTACAGACAGATCATACAGTCTCCGTGAGATTACTGGTACAGACAGATCATACAGTGACCGTGAGATTACTGGAACAGACAGATCATACAGTGACCGTGAGATTACTGGAACAGACAGATCATACAGTGACCGTGAGATTACTGGTACAGACAGATCATACAGAGACCATGAGATTACTGGTACAGACAGATCATACAGTGACCGTGAGATTACTGGTACAGACAGATCATACAGTGACCGTGAGATTACTGGAACAGACAGATCATACAGTGACCGTGAGATTACTGGAACAGACAGATCATACAGTGACCGTGAGATTACTGGTACAGACAGATCATACAGAGACCATGAGATTACTGGTACAGACAGATCATACAGTGACCGTGAGATTACTGGTACAGACAGATCATACAGTGACCGTGAGATTACTGGTACAGACAGATCATACAGTCTCCGTGAGATTACTGGTACAGACAGATCATACAGTGACCGTGAGATTACTGGTACAGACAGATCATACAGTGACCGTGAGATTACTGGTACAGACAGATCATACAGTGACCATGAGATTACTGGTACAGACAGATCATACAGTGACCGTGAGATTACTGGTACAGACAGATCATACAGTGACCATGAGATTACTGGTACAGACAGATCATACAGAGACCATGAGATTACTGGTACAGACAGATCATACAGTGACCTTGAGATTACTGGTACAGACAGATCATACAGTCTCCGTGAGATTACTGGTACAGACAGATCATACAGTGACCATGAGATTACTGGTACAGACAGATCATACAGAGACCATGAGATTACTGGTACAGACAGATCATACAGAGACCATGAGATTACTGGTACAGGCAGATCATACAGTGACCATGAGATTACTGGTACAGGCAGATCATACAGAGACCATGAGATTACTGGTACAGACAGATCATACAGAGACCATGAGATTACTGGTACAGACAGATCATACAGTGACCGTGAGATTACTGGTACAGACAGATCATACAGTGACCGTGAGATTACTGGTACAGACAGATCATACAGTGACCGTGAGATTACTGGTACAGACAGATCATACAGTGACCGTGAGATTACTGGTACAGACAGATCATACAGTGACCGTGAGATTACTGGTACAGACAGATCATACAGTGACCGTGAGATTACTGGTACAGACAGATCATACAGAGACCATGAGATTACTGGTACAGACAGATCATACAGTGACCGTGAGATTACTGGTACAGACAGATCATACAGTGACCATGAGATTACTGGTATAGACAGATCATACAGTGACTGAAATTACTGGTACAGACAGATCATACAGAGACCATGAGATTACTGGTATAGACAGATCATACAGTGACTGAAATTACTGGTACAGACAGATCATACAGAGACCATGAGATTACTGGTATAGACAGATCATACAGTGACCATGAGATTACTGGTATAGACAGATCATACAGTGACTGAAATTACTGGTACAGACAGATCATACAGTGACCATGAGATTACTGGTACAGACAGATCATACAGTCTCCGTGAGATTACTGGTACAGACAGATCATACAGTGACCGTGAGATTACTGGAGCAGACAGATCATACAGAGACCATGAGATTACTGGTGCAGACAGATCATACAGTGACTTTGATATTACTGGTACAGACAGATCATACAGAGACCATGAGATTACTGGTACAGACAGATCACACAGTGACTATGAGATTATTGGTACAGACAGATCACACAGTGACCGTGAGATTACTGACACAGACAGATCATACAGTGACTGTTAAATTACTGATACAGACAGATCATATATTGACTGTATGATTCCTGGTACAGACAGATCACAGATTCTAGAATGGTGCCCGCGATTGGAAAGTTGCAAATGTATCCCCACTATTAATGAAAGCTGGGAGAGAGAAACCTGGGAATTACAGAAGATTTAGTCTGATGCCAGTACTAGGAAAAATGCTGGAATCTATTATTAACGATGTGGTAACAGGGCACTTGGAACATAATAATAGGATTGGGCAGAGCCAACATGGATTTATTGAAGGGAAATCGTGTTTGCCAAATCTGTTAGTGTTTCTTTGATTATGTAACTTGCAGAATAGATAAGGGGGAACCAGTGGATGTGGTGTATTTGGAATTAAAAAGGCATTCGATAAGGTGCCTTACAAGAGGTTATTAACCAAAATTAGGGCTTAAGGGATTGGGGCTAATATAATAGCATGGATTGAGGATTGGTTTACTGGACAGAAATCAGAGAGTAGAAATAAATGGTTCATTTTCGTGTTGGCAACCTGTAATTAGTCAGGTACCGCAATGATCAGTGCTGGGGCCTCAGCTATTCACAATCTACATCAATGATTTCGATGAGGGGACCAAATGCAATATATCCAAGTTTGCTGATGATACAAAGCTGGGTGGGAATGTAAGCTGTGAGGAGGATGCAAGGAGGCTTGAAGTGGATATAGAAAAGCTAAGTGAGTGGCCAGGAACATGGCAAATGAAGTATAATGTGGACAAATGTGAAGTTATTCACTTTGGTAGGTAAATAGCAAAGCAGCTTATTTTATAAATGGTGAGGGATTGTGAAATCTTGGTGCTCATTGGGACCTGGGTGTCGTTGTACACGAATCACAGAAAGTTAACATGCAAGTACAGCACGCAACTAGGAAAGCAAATGGTATGTTGGCCTTTATTACAAGAGGATTGGAGTATAAGAGTCAAGATGTCTTACTGCAATTATATAGGGCTCTAGTAAGACCACATCTGGAGTATTGTGAACAGTTTTGTTCTCCTTACCTAAGGAAAGATGTACTTGCCATAGAGGGAGTGCAACAAAGGTTCACCAGAATGGTTCCTGGGATGGGGAGATTGTCCTATGAGGAGAGATTGAGTAGACTGGGCCTATATTCTCTAGAGTTTAGAAGAATGAGAAGTGATCTCATTGAAACATACAAAATTCTTACAGGCTTGACAGGGTAGATGCAGGGAGGATATTTCCCCTGGCTGGGGAGTCTAGAACCAGGGGTCGAAGTCTCAGAATAAGGAGACGACCATATAGAACTGAGATGAGGGGAGATTTCTTCAATCAGAGGGTGTTGAAATTTTGGAATTCTCTACCCCAGAGAACTGTGGAGGCTCAGTCGTTGAGTATATTCAAGACAGAGATCGATAGATTTTTGAATATTAGGAGAATCAAGGGATATGGGGAAAGTGCAGGAAACTGGAGAAGAGGCAGCAGATCAGCCATGATCATATTGACTAGCGGAGCAGGCTCGACTGGCCAATTGGCCTACTCCGGCTCCTATTTCGTATGTTGTTATGTTCTTAAGTTCTTCTTATATTATCATACAGTTGCCGTAGGATTACTGGTACAGACAGATCATACAGTGACATTGAGGTTACTGATACTGACATCATACAGTGACCGTGAGATTACTGGTATAGACAGATCATAGAGTGACTGTGAGATTACTGGTATAGGCAGATCATAGAATGACCGTGAGATTACTGGTATAGGCAGATCATACAGTGACCGTGAGGTTACTGGTACAGACAGATCACACAGTGACCATGGGATTACTGGTACAGGCAGATCATAGAGTGACCGTGAGATTACTGGTATAGGCAGATCATACAGTGACCGTGAGATTGCTGGTACAGACAGATCACACAGTGACCGTGAGATTACTGGTACAGACAGATCATACAGTGACCGTGAGATTACTGGTACAGACAGATCATACAGTGACCGTGAGTTCACTGGTACAGACAGACCATACAGAGACCATGAGATTACTGGTACAGACAGATCATACAGTGACTGTGAGATTCCTGGTACAGAGAGGTCATACATTTACTGAGAGTACTGGTATAGACAGATCACACAGTGCCCATGAGATTACTGGCACAGACAGATCATACAGTGACCGTGAGATTACTGGTACAGACATATACAATGACCATGAGATTACTGGTACAGAAAGGTCATACATTTACTGAGAGTACTTGTATAGACAGATCACACAGTGAATATGAGATTCATGGTACAGACATCATACAGTAACCATGAGATTACTGGTACAGACAGATCATACAGTGACCGTGAGACAACTGGTACTGACAGATTATACAGTGACCATGAGATTACTGGTATAGAGAGATCACACAGTGACCATGAGATTACTGGTACAGACAGGTCATACAGTGACCATGAGATTACCGGTACTGACAGATCATACAGTGACAATGAGATTACTGGTACAGACAGATCACACTGTGACCATGAGATTATTGCTATAGACAGATCATACATTTACTGAGAGTACTGGTATAGACAGATCATAGAGTGACCATAGAGTGACCATGAGATTACTGGTACAGACAGATCATGGAGTAACCATGAAATTACTGGTACAGGCAGATCATAGAGTAACCAAGAAATTACTGGTACAGGCAGTGACCATGAGATTACTGGTACAGACAGAACATACAGTGACCGTGTGATTACTGGTACATACAGATCATAGAGTGAACATGAGATTACTGGTACAGACAGATCATACAATAGCTGTGAGGTTACTGGTACAGACAGATCATACAGTGACCGTGGGATTACTTGTACAGATAGCTCATACATTTACTTCGCGTACTGGTATAGACAGATCATGGAGTGACCATGATATTACTGGTACAGACAGATCATAAAGTGACCGTGAAATTACTGGTACAGACAGTTCATACACTGACCATGAGATTACTGGTACAGAGAGATCATACAGTGACCATGAGGTTACTAGTACAGTAAGATCATACAGTGACCGTGAGATTACTGGTACAGACAGATTATACAGGCTCCGTGAGATTACTGGTACAGCCAGATCATACAGTGACTATGATATTACTGGTACAGACAGATTAAACCTGACCATGAGATTACTGGTACAGACAGATCATACAGTGACCATGAGATTACTGGTGCAGACAGATCATACAGTGACCGTGAGATTACTGGTACAGACAGATCATACAGTGACTATGATATTACTGGTACAGACAGATCATACAGTGACTATGATATTACTGGTACAGACAGATCATACAGTGACTATGATATTACTGGTACAGACAGATCATACCGTGACTATGAGATTACTGGTACAGACAGATCACACAGTGACCATGATATTACTGGTACAGACAGATCATAAAGTGACCGTGAAATTACTGGTACAGACAGTTCATACACTGACCATGAGATTACTGGTACAGAGAGATCATACAGTGACCATGAGATTACTAGTACAGTAAGATCATACAGTGACCGTGAGATTACTGGTACAGACAGATTATACAGGCTCCGTGAGATTACTGGTACAGCCAGATCATACAGTGACCATGAGATTACTGGTGCAGACAGATCATACAGTGACTATGATATTACTGGTACAGACAGATCATACCGTGACCATGAGATTACTGGTACAGACAGAGCATACAGTGACCATGAGATTACTGGTGCAGACAGATCATACAGTGACCGTGAGATTACTGGTACAGACAGATCATACAGTGACTATGATATTACTGGTACAGACAGATCATACAGTGACTATGATAATACTGGTACAGACAGATCATACAGTGACTATGATATTACTGGTACAGACAGATCATACCGTGACTATGAGATTACTGGTACAGACAGATCACACAGTGACCATGAGATTACTGGTACAGACAGATCATACAGTGACCGTAAGATTCCTGATGCAGACAGATCAGATTCTGGAATGGTTCCCGCGATTGGAAAGCAGCAAATGTACCCCCACCATTTAAGGGAGCTGGGAGTGAGAAAACGGGGAATTACAGACCAGTTAGCCTGACGTCATTAGTAGGAAAATTGCTGGAATCTATTATTAACGTTGTGATTACAGGGCACCTAGAAAATAATAATAGGATTGGGCAGACTCTACACGGATTTATTAAACGGAAATCATGTTTGACAAATCGGTTTGAGTTTTTTATTGTTGTAACTAGCAGAATAGATAAGGGGGAACCAGTGGATGTGGTGTATTTGGATTTTCAGAAGGCATTCTATCAGATGCCACACAAGAGGTTGTTAACCTAAATCAGGGCTCATGGGATTGGGGCTAATATAGTAGCATGGATTGAGGATTGGTTAACGGACAGAAAACAGAGAGTAGGAATAAACGCGTCATTTTCGGGTTAGCAATCTGTAACTAGTCAGGTACCGCAATGATCAGTGCTGGGGCTTCAGCTATTCACAATTGATATTAATGATTTGGATGAGGGGACCAAATGTAATATATCCACGTTTGCTGATGATTCAAAGCTGGGTAGGAATATAATTTGTGAGGAGAATGCAATGAGGCTTCAAGTGGATATAGACAGGCTAAGTGAGTGGGCAAGAACATGGCAAATGAAATATAACGTGGACAAAAGTGAAGTTATCCACTTTGGTAGAAAAATAGCAAAGTAGAGTATTTTATAAATGGCGAGGGATTGTGAAATGTTGGTGTTCATTGGGACCTGGGTGTCCTTGTACACAAATCATGGAAAATTAACATGCAGGTACAGCAAGCAATTAGGAAAGCAAATTGTATGTTGGCCTTTATTACAAGTGTATTGGAGTATAAGAGTAAAGGTGTCTTACTGCAATTATATAGGGTTCCAGTAAGAACACACCTGGAGTATTGTGAACAGTTCTGGTCTCCTTACCTAAGGAAGATTTTACATGTCATAGAGCGAGTGCAATGACGGTTCACCAGACTAGTTCCTGGGATGGGGTGAGGAGAGGTTGAGTAGACTAGACCTATATTCTCTAGAGTTTAGAAGAATGAGAAGTGATCTCATTGAAACATACAAAATTCTCGCAGGGCTTGACAGGGTAGATGCAGGGAGGATATTTCCCGTGGCTGGCGAGTCGAGAACTAGGGGTCACGGTCTCAGAATAAGGAGTGGGCCATTTCGGACTGAGATGAGGAGAAATTTGTTCACTCAGAGGGTGGTGAATCTTTGGAATTCCCCACCCCAGAGAACTGTGGTACCTAAGTCGTTGAGTATATTAAAGGCAGAGATCGATAGATTTTTGAATAGCAGGAGAATCAAGGGAAGTGGGGATAGTGCAGGAAAGTGGAGATGAGGCAGCATATCAGCCATAATCTTCTTGAATTGCGGAGCAGGCTCAAAGGGCCAAATGGCCTACTCCTGCTACTATTTTGCATTTTCTTATGTTCTTAAGTTCTTATTATCATACAGTGACCGTGACATTACAATCTTGGTCTCCTTACCTAAGGAAGGATGTGCTTGCCATAGAGGGAGTGCAACGAAGGTTCACAAGATTGATTCCTGGGTTGGCGGGACTGTCGTATGAGAAGAGATTGAATAAACTAGGCCTGAATTCTCTTGAATTCAGAAGAATGAGGGGATCTCATTGAAGCATACAAAATTATTACAGGGCTTGATAGGGTGGATGCTGGGAGAATGTTTCCCTTGAATCTTTGGAATTCTCTACCCCAGAGGGCTGTGGCGGCTCAGTCATTGGGTATATTCAAAACAGAAGTCGATAGATTTCTGACTAGTAAGGGCATCAAGGGATATGGTGATAGGGCCGGTGAATGGAGTTGCGGCAGAAGATCAGCCATGGTCTCATTGAATGGTGGAGCAGGCTCGAAGGGCCGAATGGCCGACTCCTGCTCCTATTTCTTATGTTCTTATGTTCTTATCATACAATGCCCATGAGATTACTGGTACAGACAGATCATAGAGTGACTGGGATTCCTGGTACAGACAGATCATAGAGTGACTGTGAGATTACTGGGACAGACAGATCATAGAGTGACTGTGAGATTACTGGGACAGACAGGTCATAGAGTGACTGTGAGATTACTGGTACAGACAGATCATACAGTGACTGTGAGATTACTGGGACAGACAGATCATACAGTGACTGTGAGATTACTGGTACAGACAGATTATATAGTTACGGTGAGTTAACTGGTACAGACAGATTATACAGTGACGGTTAGATTACTGGTACAGACAGATTATATAGTTACGATGAGTTTACTGGTACAGACAGATCATACAGTGACGGTTAGATTACTGGCACAGACAGATCATACAGTGACTGGGATTACTGGCAGAGACAGATCATACAGTGTCTGTGAGATTACTGGTACAGACAGATCATACAGTGACCGTGAGATTACTGGGACAGGCAGATCATACAGTGACCGTGAGATTACTGGTACAGACAGATCATACAGTGACCGTGAGATTACTGGGACAGACAGATCATACAGTGTCTGTGAGATTACTGGTACAGACAGATCATACAGTGACCATGAGATTACTGGGACAGACAGATCATACATTGACCGTGAGATTACTGGTACAGACAGATCATACAGTGACCGTGAGATTACTGGTACAGACAGATCACACAGTGACCATGAGATTATTGGTACAGACAGATCATACAGTGACCGTGAGATTACTGGTACAGACAGATCATACAGTGACTGGGATTACTGGCAGAGACAGATCATACAGTGTCTGTGAGATTACTGGTACAGACAGATCATACAGTGACCGTGAGATTACTGGTACAGACAGATCATACAGTGACCGTGAGATTACTGGTACAGACAGATCATACAGTGACCATGAGATTACTGGTACAGACAGATCATACAGTGACCGTGAGATTACTGGGACAGACAGATCATACAGTGACCGTGAGATTACTGGTACAGACAGATCATACAGTGACCATGAGATTACTGGTACAGACAGATCATACAGTGACCGTGAGATTACTGGTACAGACAGATCACACAGTGACCATGAGATTATTGGTACAGACAGATCATACAGTGACCGTGAGATTATTGGTACAGACAGATCATACAGTGACCGTGAGATTACTGGTACAGACAGATCATACAGTGACCGTGAGATTACTGGTACAGACAGATCATACAGTGACCGTGAGATTACTGGTACAGACAGATCACACAGTGACCATGAGATTATTGGTACAGACAGATCACACAGTGACCATGAGATTATTGGTACAGACAGATCATACAGTGACCATGAGATTATTGGTACAGACAGATCATACAGTGACCGTGAGATTACTGGGACAGACAGATCATACAGTGACCGTGAGATTACTGGTACAGACAGATCATACAGTGACTGTGAGATTACTGGTACAGACAGATCATACAACTTTAAGTTTCTTTTTTTCACCTTTTGATCTGCCGTCTCAGCAGCTTTTCCTGTCTTCCCAACTCCCTGTTTTTTTCATTCCTTTGCTGAGTTCCCAGATACCTGGTTTCTAGCTGCTGGCATTCTTTTTCCCTCTATTATTTTCTGCGTTTTCAAATGTACCCCTTCTCTTATTCTCTGTGCGGCTAAATGTTTTCCTTCTCTTACTTCACTACGCTGCACACAGGAATGGGCTGCACAGCCTGCCCAGTGCTCCCCTTTGTCTAATTCGACCTTTCCCAGAGACACTTGGCTCTGGACCCTCTCTATCACCTTCTGATATGATTCTGCTTCTTGACTCGTCAGAAACTATACTAAATCGGTTACACATAATTTTCTCAACTCTTTATCTGTGACATGCTCAACTTCTGTCTAGCCCGTCATTTGTGCTAGCTTGTTGCTATTAATACTGGTCGGTCGCAGTGTCCTAACCCCCCGAATATTTTCCTTCCTTAACTGACCAGGTCGCGCTAACCACGCCAGTCCTAGGATCTTGCCTGCACCGAATAATTTATAAAAGAATCAGCTGTGAATCAACCTCCTGGCTGAGCTCGCCAATTTATAAGATTCCAGAGATGGCATGGCAGGCGATCTATTACAGCTCCACCATGTGGGAGCTGGTGGACACCATTGAGGTCCACGGCGACCACATTAGCAGTAAGTGTTGGTTGCTCGAGGAACTTCGGCTCCGTGTTAATGAGCTGGAGTCTGATCTTCAAACACTGAGACACATCAGGGAGGGGACGAGTTACCTGGACGCTGTGTTCCAGGAGGCAGTCACACCCCTTAGATTAATTCATTCAAATTTGGTCCGTGGTCAGTGACAGGTGGGTGTGACTACGAGCGAGGCAGGTATGGGGAACCAGGAGGTGATGGTGGAGGAGCCTCAGCCCTTGCTCTTGTCAAATAGTTACTGTTAAATCTGTGAATCTTGATGTATGGTGTCCTTCAATAAATAGACAGAGACTGCAGAGGAACAATCAACGGTGTTTACTGGATGAGGGTTACTCTAAAACCAGCAGTACAAATCCCTACTCAGGGTTTATATACAGGTGTGGTCACTGCCGGTACTACAGTATACAGGAGCTGTAAAAAGTAGTTCTCCCCTTAAAAGTACATACACTACAATTCCTCCCCTTTTAGATTAACAGTACCATAACATTCATTTAACAATTAAATATCAACTAATTACAATTAACACTTTTAACATGCAACATTAACTGAAAATAGTCTATTTATAAATTCAGTTTTTGGGGAGGCTTCCTGATCCTTTCTGGATAGCGCCTTTCCTGAGTGTCTTGCTTTTGGTGCTGAGGCGATTCTGGCCCCCTGTCGTCGGTTGGTTCATCAGCTTCCGATGCGACTGTTTCTGGGGTACATGCTACCGGTATGTCGGGTTCATCACCAGGTACGTATGGGCAAGACATGGGGTTGACTCATTCCTGTGACTCTAGGATCTGGTCAACATGGCATCTCACAATGTTCTCCCCAACATCCACTGTGTACATTAGTGGCCCCTGCCATGTGCATATCGTTCCTGGTTGCCATTTCTCTGTTCGGTAGTCGCGGGCCAAGACTGGTTGCCCTACATTGAAGCTCCTTGTCGGCTTCTCATTGATGTGCTGGAATTGCTTATTCTCAACATCTCTTCATACATTTGGTCTGAGCAAATCCATACGAGATCTCAACCTTCGGTTAAAGAACATCATGGCCGGGGTCTGGTTGGTGACTGCATGTGTCGCATTTCTGTAGGCTAACAGGAAATTGTCCACCTTGTGCTGCAGTGGAATGTCATCATTGCACATGACCCTTACTGCTTTCTTAAAGGTTTGTACGAACCTCTCAGCCAATCCATTTGTGGCTGGATGATACGGGGCAGATGTGTAATGCTTTACCCCATTCCTCTTCATAAATCTTCGAAACTCCTCGGACACAAACTGTGGTCCGTTATCAGAGCAAATCTGCTCTGGCAAGCCGTTCCTGGCAAATATGGTCCGTAGGACTGCAATAGTTTTCTCCGTGGTGGTGGAGGACATTTTGATCACCTCAGGCCATTTCGAGTGTGCATCCATGGCTATTAAAAACATTGAGTTCATGAATGGACCAGCAAAATCAATATACACCCGTTGCCATGGAGATGAGGGCCACTCCCATGGGTGTAGAGGGGCATGTGGTGGTGCATTTTGGACCTTCTGGCATCCTGAGCAGCTCTTTGTCAGGTCCTCAATTTGCTGATCGATCCCCGGCCACCACACATAAGCCCTAGCAAGGCTTTTCATTTTCACCCCTCCCAGATGGCCTTCGTGAAGCTCATTGAGCACTCTCTCCCTTAACTTGGGTGGAATTACCACTCGGGATCCAAACATCAAGGTCCCCTGGCATACTGACAGCTGTTCTCTTCTGGATGAGAATGCTGGCAACAGTGAGTCACCATGTGTTGGCCATCCCTTCACCGTCAAGTCATATACCCGAGACAGTGTCGGGTCATTGCGGGTCTCCTTCTCTATATCAGCATTAGTTGCAGGCAAGCGTTCAATTATAGTTGAATGAAATATTTCGACAGGGTCCACTGCTGGTGCTTCCTCCGCATTAGGCAGTGGCAGGCGTGATAGCCCATCAGCGTTTCCATGCTGTTTCGTGCCCTTATACTCTATTTCATATTGGTTCGCCCCTAGAAAAAGGGACCATCTTTGTAGCCATTGCGCAGTCATCACCGGAATGCCCTTCTTTGGATTAAAGATGGAGACAACTGGTTGGTGGTCAGTCAGCATGGTGAACTTCTGCCCGTGCAGATAGCGGTTGAACTTTTTCACTCCCCACACTAGGCTGAGGGCCTCCCTGTCAATCTGGGCGTAGTTACGCTCGGCTGAGGTTAGTGATCGTGACGCAAAGGCTATTGGCCTCTCTGAGCCGTCCGAGAATTTGTGCGACAGCACCGCTCCAATGCCATAGGGTGATGCATCACACGCCAACCTAATTGGTAGTGCTGGGTTGAAATGAGCCAACACCTCTTTTGATGTGATCAATTCTTTTCTCTTCTGGAAAGCTCGTTTACATTCGTCATTCCACTTCTGTGGTACCCCCGTTTGCAGTAGGGTGTTCAGTGGGTGTAGTCCGGTAGACAAATTTGGCAAGAACTTATGGTAGTAGTTCACCAACCCGAGGAACGACCTCAGTTGTGACACATTTTCTGGTGCTGGAGCCTTGACTACTGCCTCAATATTTTCAGGGGAGTTATGTAACCCCTCTTCATCAATAACGTGGCCACAATACGAGATCTGCTTCTGGAAAAACTCGCATTTGTGGCGATTAGCTCAGAGCCCATATTCCTTCAATCTAGTGAGCACCTGCTCCAGGTTGGCGAGGTGATCACTGTCATTTTCGCTCATGACCAGGATGTCATCCAAATAACACTGGGTCCCTGGAATCCCTTGCAGGACTTGATCCATTGCCCTTTGCCAAATAGCCGGAGCTGATGCTACCCCGAACACCAGCCGGTTGTATTGGTAGAGACCTTTATGAATGTTGATCGTGAGGTACTGTTTCGAGGCTTCTTCTACCTCCATTTGCAGGTACGCCTGGGCCAGATGAATCTTAGTGAAGCGTTTCCCTCCAGATAGCGAGGCGAAAATATCTTCCAGCCGTGGAAGCGGATATTGTACCGTGTGAAGGATTGGGTTCACTGTCACCTTAAAGTCCCCACAGATGCGAACCTTCTTTGGTTCCCCAGGCGTATTACTCAATGACCTCTTCATTACAGGAATGATGGGTGTAGCCCACTTGATCCAGTCCACTTTGGACAGTACTCCTGAATGTTCCAAACCTTCCAGCTCTGCTTCGACGGCTGGGCGGATCGCATAAGGCACCGGTCTGGCCTTAAAAAACTTTGGGCTTGCATTTTCCTCTATTTTGATCATCGCTGTTATGCCTTTTAGTGTTCCTAGTTCCTCGTGGAACACTTCTTGTGTGTCAGTTAGCATTTTTGACAGTCGTCCAGGTGTGACGTCGTCATCCTTTTTGGCATCTACAGTCAGTGCTTGTATGGAATGCCAATCTAGCTGTATCTTCCGGATCCATTCACGTCCTAGTAGTGGTGGTCCTCCCTCTGGCAATACATATAGTTCCATTTTTGGTGTTTCCTTGCCGTTATATATAACGTTCACCCTTATTTTTCCTTTGGGGTAGACTTTTTGCCCCGTGTACATCTTCAAGATGATCTCTGTATCTCTCAAGGGTATATGTGAGACTAGCCGCTTGTAGTCCCTTCGGTTTATGACTGTTAGGGCTGATCCTGTGTCCAATTCCATTTTCACTTGGACTCCGGCTATCTTGAGTGTGACCCAGATAGTTTGGTGATCTTCCATTTTGATCACATTATGTAGTTTCAGACAACCCAGCTCCTTGCTTCCAGAGTCTGTATCCCTTTTCTGTTCATCTGAACTACTCTCCATCACCTTATGTACCTTCTTGTACTTCTCCTGTGGAGATTTCTTGCTGCTGGTTTTCTTATCCGACCTGCAGACTCTTGCTATGTGTCCTACTTTTCCACACTGTCTGCACACTTGGTCCTTGAACCAGCAATCCTTATGGTCATGTGTTGTTCTGCCGCAGCGATAGCACTTCACTGTTCCGTATGCCATTTCATTTGTGCCATATTCTTGCGGTCTCCGTTGTATCTCAGCCGTGCCCCGTGCTGCTTCACGTGATACTGCCATGCTGAAAGCCTTGTCCAGCCTAAGATCCTTTTCTGATAGAAGCCGTTTCTGGGTTCCTTCACTTTGAAGCCCACACATGAACTTGTCCCTTAAAGTATCTGCTAGTCCCGTTCCAAACTGGCAGTGTTTCGATAGCTTGCGCAGTTCCGTTAAATACTCAGCATTACTTTCATCTTTATGCTGGTTCCTTTTGTGAAACTTAAATCTTTCTGCTATCAGCAGCGGTGTGGGGTTTAAGTGGTCCCGTAGGATTGACACTATGTTTTCAAAATTCTTTTCCGCTGGTTTCTCTGGAGTTACTAGGTTTCGCAGTAAGCCATACATTTTTGCACCCATTGAATTCAACAATACCAGCGCTTTCTTGTCATCTGGCACTTCATTCACCTTGCAGTATACTTCAATGCGTTCGATATATGTCGTCCAATCTTTGACTTCATTGTCGAACGCTGTGATACTGCCACTCTTCGGCATTTTTTTTTTGGCGTGGTTAGACCGGCTCAAAATGGCATCTCCCGCGCTTTCCCTTCTTCTCCGCTGCAGCTCAAAAATGGCGTCTCCTGCGCTCTCCCTTCTTCTCTGCTGCGGCTGAAATGTCGTCTCCCGCACTTTCCTTTCTTCCCCCGCGGACGCTGCTCAGCCCTTGAACACCGGCCGCACTCTGCGCGTTTTCCTGCGCACCTCTTTCATTGACACCGCTCGGTCCTGAACCCCGGCTGTGCCCCGTGCGCTCTACCCTCTCTCTCTCTTTTTTTTTTCCGTCGATGCCGCTCGGTCTTCAACCCTGGCTGCGCCCTGTGTGCTTTACCCTCTCTCTTACACCGTCGACGCTGCTCGGCCTTCCCCTGTGCCATCGGTCGGCTCCAGCCACCGCCGTCCGGGAAGGGTCTGCGCCGTACCTGCTGCCAGCCCGTCTCGCTGGAGTCTCCGCCGGATGGTCGACGCCCGTGCCCCTGGAATCATCCTTCTTCTGCAGAGTTGCAGGTAGGTTCGAATCGACTCGTCGCCAATGTTAAATCCATGAATCTTGATGTATGGTGTCCTTCAATTAATAGACAGCGACTGCAGAGTAACATCAACGGTGTTTACTGGATGAGGGTTACTCTAAAACTAACAGTACAAATCCCTACTCAGGGTTCATATACTGGTGTGGTCACTGTCGGTACTACAGTATACAGGAGCTGTAAAAAGTAGTTCTCCCCTTAAAGGTACATACACTACAGTTACGAGTTATTACTCTCTGTGTGGGTGATGGCAGGGACTGCAGTGAAGATGAGCAAACTGACCACAGCACCTTGGTACAGGGAGCCATTCAAGTGGGGGGAGCAAAAAGAAATGTGCTAGTGGTAGGGGACTGCAGATTTAGGGGGATAAACACTGTTCTCTGCAGACAAGAGCGTGAGTCCCAAAGGCTGTGTTGCCTGCCCGCTACCACGGTAAAGGACATCTCCTCTGGGCTGGAGAGGAACTTAGAGTAGGAGGGGACAGATCCAATTGTCGTGGTCCATGTAAGCACCAATGACATAGATAGGACAAAGAAAGAGGTTCTGTTGAGGGAGTATGAGCAGCTAGGGGCTAAATTAAAAAGCAGGACCACAAAGGTAATTATCTCTGGATTACTACCTAAGCCATGTGCAAATTGGCATAGGGTAAATAGGATCAGAGAGATGAACGAGTGGCTCAAACATTGGTGTGAGAGAAATGGGTTTCAATTCTTGGGGCACTGGCACCAGTACTGGGATAAGAGGGAGCTGTTCCGTCGGGACGGGCTTCATTCGAACCAGACTGGGGCCAGTGTCCTGGTGAATCGAATAACTAGGGCTGTAGATATGGCTTTAAACTAAATAGTTTGGGGGGGGGGGGAGGGATATGCTGAGTGGAAATTAAAAAGGTCAGAGAAAAATGAGAAGGCAAAAGTGCAGGGTAGCGATAGGGGTAACGATAATCAGAGTGTGACAGGAAGGGACAGAGTATACACATAAGAGTGCATCAGAAAGTGGGGTCAGAGTAGGGAAAAATGGTAAAAAGACAATATTAAATGCTCTGTATCTGTACGCACGCAGCATTCATAACAAGATAAATGAGTTGACAGAACAAATAGAAATAAATGGGTATGATCTGATAGCCATTACAGAGACGTGGTTGCAAGGTGTCCAAGGCTGGGAACTGAATATTCAGGGGTATTTGCCATTTCATAAGGATAGGCAGAAAGGAAAAGGAGGGGGTGTAGTTCTGTTAATGAGGGATAATATCAGTGCAGTAATGAGAAATGATATTGATCAGAAGATCAAGATGTAGAATCAGTTTGGGTGGAGATAAGAAATAGTAAGGGTAAGAAGTCACTGGTGCCAGTGGTCTACAGGCCCTGAAACAATAGCCACAATGTAGGACAGAGTATAAATCAAGAAATAATAGAGGCTTGTAAGAAAGTGACAGCTATAATCATGGGAGATATTAATAGAGTCATAGAGCTATACAGCACAGAAAGAGGCCCTTCGGCCCATCGCGTCTGCGCCGGCCATCAAGCCCTGTCTAATCTAATCCCATTTTCCAGCATTTGGTCCGTAGCCTTGTATGCTATGGCATTTCAAGTGCTCATCCAAATGTTTCTTGAATGTTGTGAGGGTTCCTGCCTCTACCACCCTTTCAGGCAGTGAGTTCCAGATTCCAACCACCCTCTGGGTGAAAAAGTTCCTCCTCAAATCCCCTCTAATCATCCTGCCCCTTACCTTGAATCTATGCCCCCTTGTTATTGACACCTCTACTAAGGGAAAAAGTTCCTTTCTATCTATCCTATCTATGCCCCTCATAATTTTGTACACCTCAATCAGGTCCCCCCTCAGCCTTCTCTGCTCCAAGGAAAACAACCCCAGCCTGTCCAGTCTTTCTTCATAGCTGAATCGCTCCAGCCCAGGTAACATCCTGGTGAATCTCCTCTGCACCCTCTCCAAAGCAATCACATCCTTCCTATAGCGTGGCAACCAGAACTGCACACAGTATTCCAGCTGTGGCCTAACCAGTGTTTTGTACAGCTCCATCATACTTCCCTGCTCTTATATTCTATGCCTCGGCTAATGAAGGCAAGTATCCCATGTACCTTTTAACCACCTTATCCACCTGTCCTGCTGCCTTCAGGGATCTATGTACGTGCACACCAAGGTCCCTCTGATCCTCTGTCTTTCCTAGGGTCTCACCATTCATTGTGTATTCCCTTGCCTTGTTCGTCCCTCCAAAATGCATCACCTCACACTTTTCAGGGTTAAATTCCATTTGCCACTGTTCCGCCCATCTGACCAACCCATCTATATCGTCCTGCAGACTGAGGCTACCCTTCTCGCTGTTTACCACCTCACCAATTTTCGTGTCATCTGCGAACTTACTGATCATGCCTTTTACATTCACATCCAAATCATTAATGTAGACCACAAACAGCAAGGGACCCAGCACCGATCCCTGTGGTACCCCACTGTACACAGGCTTCCAGTCACAAAAACAACCTTCGACCATCACCCTCTGCCTTCTGCCACTAAGCCAGTTTTGGATCCAATGTGCCAAGGCACCCTGGATCCCATGGGCTCTTACCTTCTTGACCAGTCTCCTGTGCGGGATTTTATCGAAAGACTTACTAAAATCCATGTGTACCACATCCACTGCACTACCCTCATCCACACACCTAGTCATCCTCTCGAAAAATTCAATCAAATTGGTCAGACATGATCTTCCCTTGACAAAGCCATGCTGACTATCCCTGATTAATCCTTGCCTCTCCAAGTGGAGACTAAATCTGCCCCTCAGAATTGTTTCCAATAATTTCCCTACCACTGATGTTAGGCTCACTGGCCTGTAATTCCCTGGTTTATCCTACTACCCTTCTTGAATAATGGTACTATGTTAGCTGTTCTCCAGTCCTCTGGCACATCCCCTGTGGCCAGAGAGGTTTGAAAATTTGTGTCAGAGCCCCTGCAATCTCCTCCTTTGCCTCACACAGCAGCCTGGGATACATTTCGTCCGGGCCTGGGGATTTATCCACTTTTAAGCCTGCTAAAACTGCTAGTACCTCCTCCCTCTCGATGCTAATATGTTCAAGTATATCACAGTCCCCCTGCATGATTTCTATGTCTACATCGTCCTTCTCCATAGTGAACACAGATGCAAAAAATTCATTTAAAACCCCGCCTACATCTTCTGGCTCCACACACAGATTGCCACTTTGGTCCCTAATGGGCCCTACTCTTTCCCTAGTTATCCTCTTGCCCTTAATCTCTATATATATAAGACCTCTTCTGTCTGTCTGTCTGTCTGTCTGTCCGTCCGTTCTCTATACGTTTGAAAGTTATAGAGCGTACCGACGCGCGCGTCACGTCAAAAGAAAGCTTACGATTACGGACCGGTCATAGGTGTATTTACGTTTCGGCCGGACAAAGACCGCGCCCGCGGTATCCAAAAAACGTTCAACATTCCACTCATTAGCATCTCATTAGCGACCGTGTGACATCGAGGTCGACCAATCGTACGGCGGGTTCCTGGCGCGTGCCATCCTACAGTTGAGTGTTGAGTGACTTGACGATTGACCAATCCTACGCTTTGGTGACCTGACGGTCGACCAATCGGTGCGTGTGTGGGCGGGCCTTATCGTTCTGAACCGAGGTGAGTGGCTGCCATCTTGATTTTTCACGATTTTTTCCCCACACTTTCTGTGTGTTAGGGAACTAAGGTAAATATTTGAATTATGTGTTGGGAATTAAATAACAATTTATTTGAGTTTTAAATTGTGTTTAGCAACAGTAGGAAATTAAGTGATCCCCTAACCGCCGCCGTCCCCCCCCCTCCTCCTCACCCTCGCGCAGGGGGGACTCGGGGCTGCTCTCCAGGCCCGCTGCAGGCAGGCCTGAAGCTCAAAAAATTTCTCTCTCTCTTCCCCTCTCTCTCTCTCTCTCCTTCTCCTCTTCCCTCTCTCTCCTTCTCCTCTTCCCTCTCTCTCCTTCTCCTCTTCCCTCTCTCTCCTCTTCCCTCTCTCTCTCTCTCTACTTCCCCCTCTCTCTCTTCCCGTGAGTGCGGGCTGCCCGAAGTTAGCCGCTCGCTAACGGCCGCCGGGCTGCGGGGTTTCCCTGCCTGCTCCCCGCGGGCCGCCTCGCGCCGCTGGCACTGACCGCGCCTGCGCCGCCAGCCCGCCTGCGCCTCGCGCCGCTGGCACTGACCGCGCCTGCGCCGCTCGCCCGCCCGCGAGAGCCTGCTCTCCCGCTCCCGGCGCCGGCCGCCGCTCAGCTTAAGGGGGGGAGTGGGGAGGGGGGAGTGTGAGGGGGGGGAGTGTGAGAGAGAGGAGGGGGGAGTGTGAGGGAGAGGGGGAGGGAGAGGAGGGGGGTAGGGGGAGGGAGGGGGGGGGGAGGGGGGAGGGAGAGGAGGGGGAGGGAGGGGGTGAGTGTGAGGGAGAGGAGGGGGGAGTGTGAGGGAGAGGAGGGGGGAGTGTGAGGGAGAGGAGGGGGGAAGTGTGAGGGAGAGGAGGGGGGAAGTGTGAGGGAGAGGAGGGGGGAGTGTGAGGGAGAGGAGGGGAGAGTGTGAGGGAGAGGGGGGGAGTGTGTGAGGGGGGAAGTGTGTGAGGGAGAGGGGGGGTGTGAGGGAGAGGGGGGAGGGGGAGGGAGGGGGGAGTGTGAGGGAGAGGAGGGGGGGAGTGTGAGAGAGAGGAGGGGGGAGTGTGAGGGAGAGGAGGGGGGTGAGTGTGAGGGAGAGGAGGGGTGATTGTGAGGGAGAGGAGGGGGGAGTGTGAGGGAGAGGAGGGGGGAGTGTGAGGGAGAGGAGGGTGGGAGTGTGAGGGAGAGGAGGGGGGAGTGTGAGGGAGAGGAGGGGGGGGAGTGTGAGGGAGAGGAGGGGGGAGTGTGAGGGAGAGGAGGGGGGAGTGTGAGGGAGAGAGGGGGGTGTGTGAGGGAGAGGAGGGGGGGAGTGTGAGGGAGAGGGGGGAGTGTGAGGGAGAGGTGGGGGGAGTGTGAGGGAGAGGAGGGGGGGAGTGTGAGGGAGAGGAGGGGGGAAGTGTGAGGGAGAGGGGGGATTGTGAGGGGGAGGAGTGTGAGGGAGAGGAGGGGGGAGTGTGAGGGAGAGGGGGTAGTGTGAGGGAGAGGGGGTGATTGTGAGGGAGAGGAGGGGGGGAGTGTGAGGGGAGGGGAGGGGGGTGTGAGGGAGAGGGGGGGATTGTGAGGGGGGGAGGGGTGTGAGGGGGGAGGAGTGTGAGGAGGGGGGAGTGTGAGGGAGAGGGGGGGAGTGTGAGGGAGGGGGGGAGTGTGAGGGAGAGGGGGGGAGTGTGAGGGAGGGGGGGGAGTGTGAGGGAGAGGGGGGGAGTGTGAGGGAGAGGAGGGAGGTCGCTCTCTCTCCACCCCTCAGTCACTCTCTCTCCCCCCCAGTCGCTCTCTCTCCCCCCCAGTCGCTCT